>NW_017387807.1:418047-809796 GCF_000349305.1 Malassezia sympodialis ATCC 42132 | reverse complement strand
CCCCAATAGGCTACGACCTGGAGATCTCACGCCACCAATTGATATGGAACCTATGTCTTCTGCAAATCAACTCTTGCCATCATCGCCAATGGGATTCAATCGAATCTTCTGGCCGTTCAGTTTGGCTGAACGGCATAATTCTTTGCCTGAGTTTACTCAGAATGTTACCACGTCAATCATGAGCTTGTTCAACGATTCATTCTTATCAAACGTACTGATACCAGATGACACTACCAACTTGACAAGAGAGCTTTCCAAAGTAGCCAATATTCAATTATGGTCGTCGTCGACAAACTTATCAGGTCTGATAAAAAATCATAGTGTCATGATTAACGCTGAGATGAACAATCTCTCCCCGACAATCATATATTTATCAAACAATTCGTTCCCTTTGAACATATTAAGGGCAAGTGATACTTTGCTATCACCAGTTTTTAAAACTTGCTTTACATCTGATCAGATGAAAACCGTAACAATAAGCGATTCTAGTCGAAGTTTCAAAACATCAAGCCCGACTGGACACAGTTGAATTGTTTAGTTCTGAGCTGAGTCGGCTTTCCAAGACACTATCAGGTCTATCCCAAAATTTTTTCTCTCTAAATATCCTGCGATCAAGTGAGAATGAGCGATGATTACGTTTGGATTCCAATTTGGCAGAAAAGCATCCATGGTGGCTAACAAACATTCCATTTTACCAAATCTGCCCAGCATTGAATGATACAGAATACGATAGTGGCTCATCTGGATCTAAATCGGATTGGAGTCCTTTCTCCAACCTGCATCATCCAAGGACCATATCTGTTTGGGCAAGCTTTGGTGAAATAATAAAACATCCCCCAAATGTGGTTCTCCCATCTCCGACATCTACCTATGGTGGCGNCCCTCTTTGATGAAATAGCGATCGCAAGTGGGGTATTCCTCATCCATATTTACGAGATAATACAGATAATTACCAGAGTCTAGCGTCCAACAAATAAAGATGTGGGAGTGTGAGGACGGGGGAGGGGGGGCACGCACATATTAATATACGGGAGTTTCAACCTCTTTTCCAACATAACATTTTTACCGTCTGACGACCATCCTTCAAAACGATGCTAACTTTGTTCGCTCTATTGTTTACAACCAATTCACTCACGTATTTCGAGGGGGGTAACATATGTCAGACCTTGGTAAATCGGATCTTTGTCGCTGCGAGGATGCCAAGCGAGGTGATGCTGGTCATAAATTCAGTCACGTACCATGCGAATCATGGCATTGTACCCATCGACACTAGGTGTCCTGTGGTTGGACGACACATAATGATACCAAGACGCCTACACCACTACGGCATTTACTTGCCAATCAGTTTTGCTCGACATATACCATATTTGGCATTTGAACCTTCTGAACCTAGCCGCCGAGGTAGACATCCCCCCACCTCGACAATATATCTCTTAGATCACGGTCTAATATGTGTAGCCAAGGAATCGGGCCCCTCCCCTCCAATATACAAGGGAGGGCCTAATCTGGATTGTATGAAAATGAATTTTTGCGATTCGTAAGTATAAAACATAGTCACGCAGTGCCAACCTTCCTCGACCGATCACGATCGACAATATGCTCTTTGCGTATGGATCCTACCAAACTAAATTTTTCTGGTTTTTAAAAATTACTTGTGTTTCTGTTTAACTAACGAACGTAAATGGATCCCTTTTCATGAGTGATTAGACTGTCCAAGGCCAACACATGCGCATTTGGCTACACCGCACAGAAGGCTGTGAGGGAGGAAAGTAAAGGTGAGGATCCTGTCTGTAGTATCGGAACAAACCTTACGCCTGATTCGTGCGAGTCATATAAAACTTCTTTGGTCTTTTTAGCGAGTACATATTAGGGATTATAACTCAAAATATCTCAATGATGCAATGGCATTGATTAAAGCCACACAATAGCGGCAGGCTTGAAAGCCAAATGAAAAAGGTCTTTGGAAAACAAACTGCATCATTCAATATTTCCGTGTGTTCCCCATCCGCAGTACTAACTAGACGAAACCGACCTAAGTAGATCAAATGGAACACGGGGCCTTCACGGTTCTGTATCCGCAGATACGTATCGAGCCAAGGATTTCACATATTAGTTTTTCGTCAGTATTAACCTTCGTGTAGACTTCAGTATAGAGGTTCGTCGATGAAACAACGGCTTTCAAGCTAAAGTGGCTAGCTAAAACAATGGAAAGGAGGGGGAACTCCTTCCAAAGCCTTGATCAAAAAGCCTTTTTCCATTAAAGGCCCCCCACCTTCGCCATCAAGCTGGAAGTCATATAGCGTTTAGGTTCTCGCTTGATACTGTGGTTTGTTCTTCGAGTGGCACCACTTTGCCCCCGTACTGCCCAAGTCCGGTCGCACACATCCAGGTGGAGGTAAATTTCAATGGTTGGCTGGCTCGACGCATTGGAGCCAATAAGCGACGCCCCTCGGCGAAATCCGAGGGTCTGTGGCCAAATCTCAATGCCTCGAGCAACCCAGTGGCATTAACACGTGGTATTTCAATACGTATCTCAGTCCCTAGCTCTGGAATTGTAGTTTGCCACAACTCCATGTCCGGCGCCATACGTGCTCGTAAGGTGGATTACACCGCGGAGAAAGACATTGTTGGTCTTGATGATGGGGCTGACAATGGCCTTTCCTTCGTGGACCGTACGCTCCGGTCTCAAAAAGTGCTTCCTCCATTTCAATGGTCTCATGTGCTGAGTGAAATTCAATGGATTTCATTCACCGTCCTCACTATCACACCAATCCTGGCTCTTTATGGTCTCTGGAATGTGCCTCTTGATATGCGGACTCTTGCCTGGTCTATTGCATACTACTTTATCACTGGTCTGGGTATCACGGCTGGCTACCACCGTCTTTGGTCTCACCGCTCCTACAATGCTTCCCGCTTTCTAGAATATGCTCTTATGTGCATGGGGTCAGGTGCTGTCGAGGGGTCTATTCACTGGTGGTCGCGTGGGCATCGTTCTCACCACCGCTATACCGACACAGACCTCGATCCATATGGTGCCCACACAGGTCTTTTGTGGGCGCATGTGGGCTGGATGATTGTGAAGCCCCGGCGTAAGCCTGGACCTGTGGATACATCTGACTTGCGTAAAAATCCAGTGGTAATGTTTCAGCACCGCTTCTACATTCCCATGATTTTGTTCTGGGGTCTAATTTTCCCCACGTTGGTCGCAGGTCTGGGCTGGGGCGACTGGAAGGGTGGCTTTTTCTTTGCGGGAGTTGCACGTCTGGTCTTTGTGCACCACTCGACCTTTTGCATCAACTCGCTTGCTCACTATCTGGGTGATGCAACATTTGACAACAAGCATTCGCCGCGTGATAATATTATCACGGCTTTGTGCACGGTTGGTGAAGGATATCACAATTTCCACCACGAGTTCCCCATGGACTTTCGTAATGCTGTGAAGTGGTACCAGTATGACCCAACGAAGTGGTTCATTTGGTCCATGTACAAGATTGGCCTTGCTTACAATCTCAAGACGTTCCCTGAGAACGAAATTAACAAGGGCCGCCTTGTAATGCAGCTTCGTGCCGCACACGACGAGGCGAAAAAGTTGAAGCTGTCTACGCCTGTTTCTGAGCTTCCTATTCTCTCATGGGATGACTTTGTTCTTGAAGCTAAGACAAAGCCATTGGTTGTTGTCCATGGCTTTATCCACGATATGTCTACGTTTATGGATCAACACCCCGGTGGACGAAATTACATTGCTGCCTACATTGGCAAGGATGCGTCTGTTGCGTTCCAAGGTGGCGTTTATGAACACTCCAATGCCGCTCATAACCTTCTATCTATGATGCGGGTCGGTGTTTTGTCGGGTGGTATGGAGATCGCTTCAAGGAAACAAAACCATGTCCCTTCTGCGACGCCGCTCTTGTGGGGAGATTCTAGCAATATGACGAGCTCAGAGTCGGATGAACCGCTCACTCCGAAGCAAGATTGGATCGAGGAGCCTACTAAGCGCGTCCGTTCTGACGCAGCTACCTATATTCCTCCGGGTGAAGCATATGGAGTCATTGAACACAGATCTCTCAACGAAAACGTCAAGATGAAAGGCACCGCTTTCGGCAAAATCATGTAGCTAGTTCACTAATGTTGTGATATGCAATTCGTAAGTCTCCATTCAATTAGATAATCTACGCAGGGGCCTGTGCGTCCCTTGTTCTGTTCCATGACCGGGGCCGCTGCGCCCGTCCCGCGCGGCCATTTGGACGGCCATGGCATCTTCACAATTGTGGTATTTGCTGTGGTGTCTACATTATGCATCTTCCCTTGCTATATACCTTTACCTAAGCGAATTTCCCAATGGCTTCGATTACGAGCATGGAGGTTGCGACGGGCTGCTGGATTAGCTCCAGCACGGAAGGAGGCAGAGCCCTCTTCAGACTCTATTAATACAGAGAAGAATGATGAATTTATTCTTGTTCCACTCACACACGTGTCCGCCCCTATTTTAGGGGTGCTGTTATTGTTGATGACCCGCAGTATTGATGGGCAACAGGTTCGCGATGGCATCGCTGGCGAGAGCGGCGTATTTCCCTATGATATTTTGCTCCTATTTCTTTCACTCGCCTACATTGCTATATCATTAGATGCTACTGGTCTATTGCGTTACCTGGCCTGTCACATCTGTAAGCGGGCATATTTTGATGGTCGTGTGCTATACATCGGGATGTACTTCTTCCTGTGGCTTGCAGGAGTGATCCTAGGAAATGATCCTGTCATTCTCAGTGGCACTGCTTTTTTGGTGTATATAACGCGCACTGCTGGTATATCACCTCCCGACGCTTGGCTCTGGTCCCAATTTGTTGCGGCTAATGTCGCCTCAGCAGTTCTTGTATCTTCAAACCCCACAAACTTGGTGATCGCCACTGGCTTTGGTCTATCCTTTGTGAAATATACGGCTTACATGGTGCTTCCTTCGTTTGTTTCAGCAGTTGTGGCGCTGACGGTGCTAATGCTTTATTTTGGCCTTCGACAACCAAAAGATGAGAAGGCTGCGGAGGCTCACACTCCCAGTTACGGCTACATCCCCAAGCAGATCCTCAACCCCGATATTGATCCCAAGTCACTCCTGGTCGATCCCAGCGGCGCTATTTTTACAACTGCAGTCATGCTCGCAGTCATTGGCGTGCTGATAGGAACAAGTGCTATTGGTGATGTGAAAGTGTTTCAGATTGGTGTTCCGGGTGCTGCATTGTGTCTCATTCGCGATGTCTGCGCTGACCTGTATCGACGGGCCAAACATACGTCATCCGAGTCCGACTTGGACCGATTCGACGGCCGCTTTGGATGGATTGGGCGGCTCTGGCGAACTATGAAACACACATTTCCCACTACATTGCAAACGCTACGCCGGCTCCCTCTGGAACTTCTCCCGTTTGCATTTGGCATGTTTATTTTGGTCCAAGCACTGGATCATGTGGGATTCGTTACAATCATGGCCAAAGGTGTGGCCGTAGTGTGCCGCCATGGCGTGGGGGCCACTGTTTTTTTCATGGCGATTCTTAGTATCATTCTATGCAATTTTGGAGGCACCAATATTGGATCAACAATTCTTCTCACCAAGGTGATGCAAAGCCCCGCATTTCTACAGGGGCTTCCCAACAACAAAGACCTTATCGTAAAGGCAGGTATGTACTCAGTCGCATACGGTTCAAATTTGGGTGCCCTGGGTGGTACATTTGCCGCCAGCCTCGCTGGACTTCTATGGTTGACTATATTATCACATCATGGCATTCATATTACCCGATGGCAATTTGCCTTGTGGTGTGCTGTGGCCGTGCTGCCAGCAGTCGGAGCAGGCCTTGGGGTGCTTCTCATTCAACTTTTGTATTTTAAAGGCATATGAGTCGGTGCACATACGCGGGGTACCGTTGCGTGACGCATTCGGTGCTCCTGTGGGGCGGGCGTATGTCAACGATCGGGATTACATATTAGCTTTTATGACTAAGTTACGGTTTCCATACTTTCATTTGATAGTAAGCCTCCACGTCGCATGTCATTGGCCTGCATTGCCGACCATCGATGATGACATGTATGACATTACAGCTTCTGGCACGGGCCTAGAGGCGATCGCCAGGGCCTTACTATAAAGGGCATCTAGGCGTGCGTCTCACTCTCTGCTCCCCAATATGTGGTCGATAAGCCATATCCTTGTATTGGGTGCGCTTGTAGCGGCTGCTTCAGTATCCGCTACCAACAAATCGCAGAATGCAAGCGGATACAATATTAACCAGCTTCGCGAACGGCTTGGCTCTAGCGGAACGAAGCGTATGTATACCGTAATCTTACTTTAGGCTTTGAGATTCCCACACATCTTCCGAATATTTCATTCGAGCTCCCTCCTTCCTGGGGCGGCTACGAGCCTGTCAGCAGCAAGCCGAATGAGACGCGCCAGCTATATTTCTGGATGGTTCCTGCAACGGGCGATGTGGGTTTGAACGACTTTGTAATATGGTTCAATGGGGGTCCTGGCTGCTCCTCTCTCAGTGGCATCCTCGGCGAAGAGGGGCCTGTGAAGATGGACCCTGTAACGTACGTGGCCAAACCAAACCCATACTCGTGGACAAACCTGACGAACATAATGTGGGTCGACCAGCCTGCTGGCACGGGCTTCTCTCGAGGCCCTGCGTTAAACCAGTCTATGGAACAGGTGGCCTTAGACTTTAATGGCTTTTTGCTGAATTTGTACAAAGATTTCCCAAAGTTGCGCGGAAAGAACTTGTGGCTGATGGGCGAAAGCTTTGCAGGCAAGTTTATTCCCTATATCGCCCATCAAATTTACAAGAACGAGAAAGAGAACAAGCTGGCTGGTATTCACCTCAAGGGTATTGGAATGAATGACGCCTTTTTCTATGACAACATGATTGGCAAAGAGCTTCCCGCCGTGCAGTTTGCTCAGCAGAATGCCAAGATCATGAATCTGAATCAGAGCGATGTGGACCAGCTTATACGCCAGGGAAAGGAGATCGGCATTGACACCTATGTCGAAGACAACCTCAAGTACCCACCTGCAGGTCCCTTTCACGTGCCGGAGCAATTCAATTCGTCGAAGTCGGTCTACTCAAGCATGAAGAAAATGGCTAAGAAGGCCAATCCATGCTTCTCACCGTTCAATATTCTCGGTCCTTCGCCATGCCCTTTGGATGCGCTTGGCATGGATTCCACCACGGAGGTCTCTCACAAGTACAATTACTTTAACAGGAACCCCCGTGTTAAGACATTGATCCATGCCGATAATGTCACCTATACTGAGTGCTCCCAGAAAAAACCCTTTGACATCATGAAGCACTCGAAGACTGAATTTCCGGTGAACACTATACTGCCCACTGTGGTCGAGAAGAGCGAGCGTACGGTAGTGCAGCATGGTACCTATGACTACATTATGCTGCCAAATGGCACAGCCCTGGCTATCCAGAATATGACATGGGCCGGCCATCAAGGCTTCCAGACCCGGCCCAACCAGACGCTTTTGGTCGAAGGCCAGCCTGCCGGCACGTTCCACGCGGAGCGCAAGTTGACGCTAGTGATGGTGGACAAGGCTAGCCACATGATTCCTGTGTATAAACCTAAGGCTGCGTACAAGCTGCTACAATACACTCTTGGACAGATCAGCGAGGAGCAGCTAAGCGCCCAAGGCCTCTAACCGTGACTGTTACTGTTGTCCAAATTGTGGATCTAGATTGCATAGTTGTATACGTTGTGATTGGTTCGTCGTACATGTGGGGCAAGGAGTTGGGGTGACCCCATATCTGCGTCGTGTTGACGAGTACGCACCTTGTTGGACCATGGCAAAGGAGCTGCTGCTGCCTTCCGCACTTGAAAATGGCGCGTTTGTTTCTAAGCGGAAATCGAGCTTGTCACCCGAGACAGTGTTATCCTCGGGCAGTGCGTCCCATGCTTCATCCAAACACTTGCCGATCTCGCTGACAGACCAGGTATTGCGGCAAAACATTCTTCATGGGCGGACGAGTACTGTGCGTGGTACGACCTCGTCGGCCAGAGAGAAGCGTCAATCCATGCCGCCCATGTCATCAAAGCGTCCAGCGGTCCGGACGAAGGCTACCGACCAGGAAGATGGCCCAGCTCTCCTCGATACCAATATGTCAAGGGCGTCATCCCGTGCAACTACCAGCCTCGATGACCCTGCATCAAGTGACAATGACGAAGATTTTTACGATGCTGTACCCACAGCATCTTCCGCGATACACTCCACTGGCCCTGCTTCTGCCTTGCGAGCAGATCTCAACCAAGACGAAATATTGAGGCAAGACACGCGGAAGCACGACAGTCAGCTGCTCGCAAGCAATGCCAAGGGTCGGGCGGAACGTATGTCAAAGCTTACTTTCGGCGATGTGACGCAGACGACGGACGAACTATTTGCCGACCTTGATGTGGCCAGAAAGGCCCTGCATCTATTTCTAAACAGTCGCATGAACGATGCGTATGATCTCATTGAGGCAAAGTCAGAGAGTCGTCTGTACTATGCCGTGGCCTATGCGATCCTCTCGACGATCAAAGCCATCATGACGTTCGAGCACCAGGATCTAGGCACGGCCATATCGCACTGCAAGGACGCATTGCATATTGCGGGTCTCTTGCGGAAAAAGCAATCTGCACTTGCTTCGTTGGGCCGTTTTGTTCGAGGCGCTGGTCCCTCTGTGGCTTGGGTCTCATCCATGACTCCTGTTGAGCAACATGCTGAGCTTGTCTCATCCGAATGCACCCTCCTCAAAGCCGTGCTGGGCATTGCTTATTCAGGCGACCTGCTCAGTTCATTGGCCGAGGCGCTGCACCTGCGTGCGGCGTATGGAGACTATCGCAGCCTGCTCAAGTACGTTGAATGGGCGGAGAAAAACGGTGCCAATAACGACGAAGACTTTCGCAGCGGTGTGTTCTTGGGCTCTGGCTGCATCAGCCTGATTCTAGGCCTGCTGCCATCCAAAGTTCTCAAGATTATGGAGATCTTTGGCTACGAGGGCAGCGTGCCTGTCGGCCTATCGCTGCTCCAGCGCGCGGCTGGATGGTCCAACTCAACGAGCACGCCGCGGCGCACGATCCACACCGAGGGAATCCGCAGTCCCATCTGTGACATGACGCTCCTCATGTATCATCTGGTCGTCTCCACGTTCCTCCCTGTACCTGGTGTCGATGTCCCCTTTGCAGAAAAGGTGCTGTTGTATCACCTAAAGCGATATCCTGAGGGAGTCTTCTTCCTCTATTTCCATGGCCGCCTGTACAGCACGCAAGCTTTATCAGCCGAGGCGGTGGCATGCTTTGAACAGGCGCGTGATGTGCAAGAGGAGTACGTGCAGCTCAAGCATATTTGCTACTGGGATATGGCACTATGCTTCATGTCTCTAAACCAGTGGTTCGATGCCTACGCCTGCATGACCGTGCTGGCCAACGAGAACAACTGGTCGAAAGCGCTGTACAGTTATGCTCGCGCGGCGACTTTGTATCAGACTGGCAAGCAAGACGCGCAAGAAGAGGCCAAAGATATTATGGAGCGAGTGCCTTCCATGACACAGCGCATCGCCGGTAAAAGCATTCCCCTCGAAAAGTTCGCAGCCCGTAAGTCGCGCAAGATGGGTCAGTATGGTTACTTGTGCCTACCCGCCTTAGAAATCGCGTACTTGACGCACTGCTTCACAACTGCTCCTCCCTCTACGCTTGCGCGCCGCACGCTACCGATCATTGAGCAAGAGATCGAGCGTCTGCAGCAGCAGCAACAGCCGAGTGTAGACGATCTGTGTCTTACCCACTTCCTCCAGGGCGTTGTTCTCCGCAACTTGGCGTACCCAGAGAAGCATATAAAGGATGGACTGTCACAGCATGTAAGCAATGCGGCAGCGCGAGCCGAGGCTAGTCTTCAATACGTGGCCTCAAATGCGGCCCAGTGCGAGTACGACCACTACCTATTGTACTTTTGCCACTATGAGCTTGGCTGTCTCTATATCAGTATGGGCCGCACCGAAGAAGCGATTAAGAATCTCGATATTGTTCTCAGTGGCAAGAATCTTGGTGATCATGGCCGCAAAGGCAAGTACAGCATGCAAAACATGTGCGTGCTCCGCTCCAACGCCGCGCGGGCGCTGCTCCCAGCGTCAGCCTCTCAGTAGAGGAAATATACCAATTCATAGATCCCATTCTGCAGCGACCCACTGGCGCGTTCATCGCCCGCACTGTCGTTCATGGCTGCGACGCCGGCCATGTCAAAGGAAGTGGCCTTGCTGCGCAAGACTACGTCCTGTATGCGTCCCACAGCTGACTTCTCACTCTTTCAGCTACAGCTGTCGGCGTATGCCCTCCTGTCTTCCTGTGGATTCCAGGGGAGTAGTGCGACCGCGTGCCATGTGCTGGCCGAGCTGATGCAACGGTACCTAGCATTGCTCGCACGCACAAGTGCCAGCATGGCGCAAGAGGCAGGACGAACACACGCTCATGTGTGGGATGTAGCGAGCGCATTCGAGCATGTGATGGGGCCTGGCGCCTTGGACGAGCTGCTCGAATGGGCTGACGACGAGGAGGTGTGGAAGCGATCCGCTACAGACCTGTGGCCGGAGCCTGTGCAGCAACAGCAAAAGCAGTTGGGTGAGTATGTACTGGCTGCACGCGCACAGCCCGAGCGCGTCAGTTTGGTGTTTCAGGAAATCAAAGACCCAGCCTTGCGGGCAGAACTCGAAGTCCGGCAGGCCGTCGAAGCGACGTGGGAAGAGGATCTCGTATGGGGCGACGTAGCTAGCGATGCACCGAGCAGCACTCCGTTGCGCGGGTCGTCTCCGTTGCTGCGCACTGACGACGCCTATATCCCCTCATTCTTGCCGCCATTGCCGAGCGCCGACGACTGGGAACGCAAGCCTTCAATGCCTGAGCCGACGGAGCTCGGACCGTCGCCTCCCACTGAGACTGTGCTGCGCCCGCCGCAACCGCGCGCCGCGTCGGTCCAAGGCGTGCCGCCTGCCGACGAGGTAGGCGACGACGGCGTGCGCAAAGTATGGCGCCGCAGTGCTGATGCCTACGCCGGTGTCCTGGCCGACCAGGCCAACTCGCGCTCTGAGCTCCCTTCACTCACGGAAAGCCTCAAGCGCCGCCGTTCCAATACGCCCCGCGCGGCACGCCCATCCACCTCGTCCCTGGGCGCATTTATGCATGCGATGAATGCTCTGGAAAGCGACCCCGTCAGCCGCATACCCATGTACTTGACCTCGCTGACGCGCTCGTATCATACGAATCCGACCTCGGCATCCTCAGCCGCTGCTGCCTTCAAGCGCCGCCGCCTCGCGCATAGCATTGCTGATCCCCAGCGCTATGTGCCCAACGACTCACTCCACGGCTGCGTGCATGTGCATCCGATTTCACCGTCGAGTGCGCCAGGGCCAAGCCTGCTCATCACGATTCCTCCGCCGAAAGACGGCGTCGACGAAGAGGCGCATGCTGCTACTGCAGCGCCCATCTTCACGCCTGTGCATCCGCACGGAAGGGCTGTGGCATTGGTGCCGCCAGCCGGGGCACAGTTTCCCTCGCTATCGTACCGACACCCGTCGCATCTGTACTATGGAGCACGCATGCTCACCTATCCGGATATGCAGCGCGCTTTTTCGCGGCTGAGTGACCCACCGGCCCTACTGGACGACCACCACACGGAGCAGGTGTACCATGGCATGGCAGCCAGCCGCGCGCTGCTGACAGGCACGATGATGTCAGTCCGCCATCGAGATACCCCTAGTGTCATGGTTAGTCGCTACCGCGGTGCCAACTCGATCCTCCATGCCGCCTTGGAGCGCCTCCGCTTCCATCTGGCGACCGAGCTCGAGGCCTCGCGCCGGGCCGCGCAGGCCGACGGGCATGCCGAGGAGGTCGAAGAGCCTATCCGTGGTGAGCGCATCAAACTGCCTGTCAAAGGCAC
Source organism: Malassezia sympodialis ATCC 42132 (assembly GCF_000349305.1). Lineage (NCBI taxonomy): Eukaryota > Fungi > Basidiomycota > Malasseziomycetes > Malasseziales > Malasseziaceae > Malassezia > Malassezia sympodialis. The sequence continues at coordinate 797,852 of NW_017387807.1, read as the reverse complement.
GCTGGTGCACTCGTGGGACTGGCGTAAGGCAGAGCCCTAGTGCGACAGCGGTGCACGGCCCATGTGCGGCAGGTGCTTCTGCAGCAGCGAGCGCGCTTCGTCACGGCGACCTAGTCGGGTCAGGCGCTGCGCGCGGCGCACGCGGATCGCTTCGAGACAAAAGTGGATCGATGCCTCCGCGCGCCGCTTGCGTGCCTCGGCATCTTGGCGAAAACAAAAGGCCAAAGGAAAGCGGAAACCGAGCCATAGGTACAGCGTTAGTGTGCGGTGCAGCGACTCGAGTAGCATGAGCGTGTGAATGCTCAACACATTTTCATCGTCCTCTGCAAAGACCGGCGCCGGCGCCGTCGAGCCTGCCGCGTCGCGCTTGGCCTGTGCGGCGGCCATCGTCTCAGCCACCGCCTGCTCCGCCTCGATCGTGCCCAGGTGGCGCGCACACGCTTCAAACTCCACGAGCTCGCCACGCGCGTACAGCTCAATGGCATGGCCTACCCACGCGACGGCTCGCTCGTCACGCATATTCACAGGTGTGTTAGACCACTTTTCCTTCTCGGCGTGCGTCAGGCGGTCACCACCCCGCTGCTCGATGATAGGCGACATGGCCTGCTGTGTATCAAAATCGGCCAGTGTAAATGCACGGGCATCCACGTTTGCCAGCGCATGAAAGTCGTCGTACAGGGTCGACACGGCATAGTCCTGTCGGGTTTTTAGGCGGCGGTGCTTAGTCCGTGTGCGCACGCGGGGAAGCAGGAGCGAGAGGTCCTCCAGCTGCCGGCTCATCGGCTGGATGGACGCATGTGTGATCGGCCGCACTGGCGCGGCGAGCGCAGTCCGCAGCGTGTCCATCTCGTCCTCATGCCGTGTGAGCACGAATCCACCTGGTGTCTCCTCTGTGCCGCGTGCAGTCCCGTAGCGTCCTGCACGGCCAGCGATTTGTTTGATTTGCGATAAAGATAGGGGGACCCGCTCCGTGCCGTTCCACTTGCTCAGCGTGTCAAAGATGACGCGTTTGATTTTGAGGTTCAGGCCCATGCCGATCGCGTCGCTGGCGACCATGACATCGAGCTTTCCCGCATTAAACAGCTTCGCCTGCTCACTCTTCGTCTCAGGTGGCAGAGCACCATAGGCCACCGCGCAATGCAGGCCTGTCTTGGCCTCGATGAGCTCTTTCAGCGCAAAGATGCCAGACCGGCTGAAGGCCACCACGCAATCGCCGCGCTCCACGCGGGACAGGTCGCCACGGAGGCTCTGCGGCGCGACATGCAGCGGTGTCAGGCGCTCGTATTCATGCAAGTGCAGCTCATCACCACACAGCTCGACGAGGCGGCGGATCAGTGGCACCGCGCTCGCCTCGCCACACAGGTGTAGTTCCTTGGCCGGAAGGCCCAGCACAGCTTGCGTCCACGCAAAGCCGCGCTGGGGGTCTGCAATCATCTGGATCTCATCGATCACAGCAACATCGTATGAGCGTGTGACGTCAGCCATCTCCACCGTGCATGATACAAGGCCTGCATACTCGTCGACGACCCGCAGCTCCTCGCCCGTACGCAAATTGCAAGCGCGCGGCGCAATATCCGCCGCCACAGCGCCATGATTGATTCGCTCCCACACCTCATGCGCGAGCAGGCGCAGCGGGCCCGCGTAGAGGCCAGTGCGTGCGCGCGTCAGAGCGACCAGCGCCCCGTGCGTCTTGCCCGAGTTTGTCGGACCCACGTGCAAATGGATCTGGCGTGTGAGCGAGCGCGCATTTGCGTAGGCCAGGGTAGGGGTACGCAGATTCGTGATGGTCTGGATTAGCTCGACATGCACACCGGCCTCGCGGACATGGCTCAGGCTCGTCACAGGCAGTTCGCCATGGGTGCGCAGGTCGTGCCAGGCCTGGCGTAGCCACGACAAGAAGGACTGTGCGCAAGCACGGTGCAGCGCGTCGCTGCCTTGCTGGGTATAAGCCGACATCAGCTCAGCCACAGACGCAAACGTATGTAGCTTGTGTGAGGGTAGAGACTGTGCCCAAGCCCGTAACAGCCATGTCCACGCCTCCGAGGGTGTCGCGTGGGGGGCGGCATTGGCCGTCCCCTGTCGTCGTGCGAGGTTGTCGCATAGCAGGTTGAGGGCCACCAGCGAGAAGCCCCATTCCTCAAGGCGCTTGATAGACGATCGCGACTGTGCGTACGCCTCGACGGCGTCAGTCTGCAGACGCTCCAGATCCGCCGGTGACAGGACGCGGGGCTTCGTGGTCAGTTCCACTGGCGCCAGGGGCTTGGGGCGCGGGCGCTTCTGACGCTTGGCGCCAGACGCACGCACTTGGTGCAATAGAGCGCAGGGGGGGAGCGTGCGTCGCAGCAGGGGCACGGCGCTGCTTCGCCCCCAGCGTGCAAGCATGCGATCCACGTTGACGCGAAAGCGACCGATTTGCATGTGGAGCTGCGCCGTGCCTTTGGCCATGAAGGTGGTAGGACTGCTCTCAGGGGGCAAGGATAGCTGCTTTAACCTATGCCACTGTGTGCTTCAGGGCCATGAAATCGTGGCGCTGGCCACGCTAGCGCCGCCTGAGGGCAAAGGTACGTCAGCGCACTTACGCAGACGAAATCGACTCGTACATGTACCAGACAGTCGGCCACGATGCCGTGCATGTCGTCGCGGCGGCCATGGGCTTGCCGCTGTACCGAGCGTGCATTCGGGGCCAGCCAAACAACCAGGGGGCTATATACGGCGCGCGTGATCCTACCTCGCCTGCGTATGACGCGCATGACGAGACAGAAGACCTCTACCACCTCCTGCGCGAGGTCAAGGCCCATCACCCGGACCTTGAGGGCGTCAGTGTCGGCGCCATCCTGTCCAACTACCAGCGCGTGCGAGTCGAGCATGTAGTGCTGCGGCCCGACCTCCAGCTACAGCCGCTGGCGTACCTGTGGCAGCGGAACCAGACATCTCTATTGCACGAAATGAACGCCTCGGGCCTCGACGCCATCCTCATCAAAGTCGCAGGTATCGGCTTGGGCGAGCGGGACCTAGGAAAGACGCTGCGTGCACTTACGCCCAAACTCGAGCAGCTGCACCAGCTGTACGGCGCGCACGTATGTGGCGAGGGCGGCGAGTACGAAACTCTCTCACTTGATTCCCCCCTGTTCCAAAAGCGCATCTCCATGTACGTCGTCTCTTCTTACGCAGCGACCAAACCGAGGTCGTCATGCATCACGACGCTGCGTTCGCAAGCGTCAGCTACCTGCGCCTCTGCCAGACCAGCTTGGTTGACAAGCCAAACTATGGTCCCAAGGTCGTTCGCGCTCAGCTAGCCGCTCCGCCGCTCCTCGATCCGCTAGGGCATGCGAGTCTATGTGCGATTGAGAGTGCGCCGCTTACGCCACTGAACGATATTGCACCTGTCACCACGGCGCCATGGCATCCGCCGCTGTCTGTCGCGGCGCGGGGCTCCTGGCTCACGATCGCCAATCTGTGCGATACTGCCTCATCCATGTCTTTCGACGAAAGCGTGCGCGACATATTTGCGCGTCTCGACTCGACGCTGCATGCGCATGGCTTCGAGCGCACGGACATCGCTCATATCAACGTGTACCTCTCCTCGCAGGCCCACTTTGCCGCGATCAATGCCGTCTACCGCACCTACTTCGGCGCGGCGCCGCCGAGCCGCGCTTGCATTGCGTTGCCCGTAGGACACGGCGCAGGCGTCGTGTTCGATGCGGTCGCTTGTCGACCTGCGGCTCAGAGCGAGCGCCGCTCGCTCCACGTCCAGAGCCGAAGCTACTGGGCCCCCGCGAACATTGGGCCCTATGCCCAGGCAGTGGGCGCCCACGGGCGCATCTACATGGCCGGCCAAATTGGTATGGAGCCATGTACCCTGGATGTGCCGCCCAGCCCTTCCTTGCAGCTGGCCCTCGCCCTGCAACACCAGCGGCGCATTGCACTCGCTGTGCGCGAATGGGATCCGCAGGGTCACATCGAGGGCGGCGTGTGCTGGCTGGCCATGCAGCCCGACTGCTCGTGGTCAGAGGCAGTCGCACGCGCCTGGCACGCTGGCCTCGAGGAGTCGCTGAGCCCGTATGCCCATCCGCATGCACAATCCATCCCTGACGATGCATGGCTCGCTGCGGACCCGGCGCATGTGCCACTTTTGTGTGTGTACCTGGGACGCGATGCTCTGCCCAAGCATGCCACAGCCGAGTGGCAGCTCACCGCCTCGATGCCTGGTGAAGAGGCGCCCCCCGCGGAGGCTTGGCGCGGCACCTTGGTGCGCGGTGGCGTGGCCTGCACATACCGCGTCCATGCGCAAGAGCCGTACTCATGCGGCGTGGCTGTCCTGACACCGACGGAAGCGCCCGACTCGCTCGATGAGCAAGCACATCGCATGCTGGCCTGCGCCGCCCGGAGCGTGCATACCAAGCTCGTTTACCGTGCGGACCAGGGGCCCGACGCTGCGCTAGCACATGCTGCGAGCGTGCAGTGTGCAGACGTGGCCATGTCGCACATTCCTGCGCTCGGCTGGTCGTGGGCCGGCGAACCAATGTGTCTCACCTCCGTAGGTGCCTTGGTATGGACGTAATCTACGATGTCTTGGACGCGAGCTTTTCGGCTGGCATCGTCAGCCACAGATAGACAAACGCTGCAAAACCGAGCATGGTCGAGAACGCACCTGCCACGTAGGGCCAGGAGCTGCTAAGCATGCGGGGGTACTCGTCGTGGTTGAAGGGTCGCACAGGCACCACATCGTCCGCCATCACGTACGACCAGCCGCGTCGCTTCCAGTTCACACGCAGCGTGAACACCCCGTGCCTGTCAGGGAGCCGGAGGTCCGCCTCGTACACGGTCGCGTTCGCCCCCCGGTGAGGCACGAGCGGCACCGTGACATACGGGTCGAGCATCACGGCCGACAGTTGGAGGCCGAGATCGCTAGGTGCCGGTCCCCAAGTTTGTCCATCAAACATAGTAACTCCGATCGAGTACGACACTGTGTCCTTAATGCGATACATGCTCGATGTGTGCTCGCTTTCCTCGTAGTCGGGACGCACGTCGTGCTCGTGGGCGCGAAGGCGCTGGTGCGCCGTGCGCGTAACTCGCAGCACACCGCGCTCCTGGAACGCCCACGACGTAATGTCATTCACAAAGGCGCGCTGGAGCGGGCGCGCCGCGTCCCTGTACAAGTCACCAAAGAGCTCCGTACTGCCAACAAACACCACGCGCGCCGAGTTGTCGCGCAGCTGGATGGCTGTCGCCAGCGAAGCCCTCGCATCAGGCGTGTGCGCATCGGCGCCCGTTAGCAGATCGGACTGCGAGTAGAGAGCCTCGAGCTTCCCTACATTCGAGGCGCTCCAGGCACCGTCGGGGGAGGCTGTGATCAACGGTGGGTCCGTCTGGTACGACGTCGTCGGAGGCAGCAGGAGCGGGAAGGCAAGGGGATTCGGGCCGACCCAGTGCGCGATACCGCGGTATACGAGTGCCTCCTTGATCGCGCGCGTCTCGTCAGAAAACACGCCCCCGGCCTCGTCGGCAATTCCTCCAGCCCCTAGCTGGTCGCGATATCCTCCAACCAACACAGCAGCATGGTTGCCCGTGTCCACCGTCTTGTCGTAACCGAGGTGGTCCACGAGCATGGTGCCGCGTTCGCCAAATTCCAGGCCAAACTCGCGCGCGAAGTCGCGCCATGATTCACTCAGTTGCGGTGACAAACCCGCCAGCATGTTGCCGCCCTCGCGAAGAAACTCGACGATGGTATGCGTCGTCAAGCCACGGGGGAACTGCTTGATCTCCGGCGCAAGGAAGAGCAAGTGATCGAACTTGCGCTCGCCAAACTCAAAGAGGGTGCCGTCCTGCGCATCCCCAGGCACCTGGACGCTGACCTCGAAGCCACGCTGCCGAAGCGAGGTTATGTACGCATCATAGCTGTGCGTATGCTCCTTGTCCACAACGGCAAGCACACGCTGTCCCGTAGCCGAGGCAGCGATGGCCGCACCGGCGATGGCCAGCAGGCAAGTCACTGTGACGAACAGCCGCATCATGGCGCACGGGCAGGGCGAGGGCGGCGACAGCGACGCTCGCGCTTTACATCACGTGAGAACCACCAAGCCGGGGCGGAGGCCACTGCACGATCGCGATGGCCGGTGCGGGCGAGCGCATGCGATCGACACGCGCCCCCCCGGAGGTCGGTGCAGCGCCGGCTACCAAAGAAGAGACAAAGGACAAGTCTTTACCACCCAAGATCGCGTTTTCCCTGGACGACGACGCGGACCATGTGGCGAATGAACTGGAGGAGTTCTACTCGTACGTGGAAGCCCCGCTGGTCGTGGAGAATTGCGCTAGCTGGCGCGAATGGTCCGAGGCTAAGTGGCCCACGTTGCGCATGGATAGCAACATACCACCTGGAAGTACGTGCTACTGATTAACATGCAGCATGGATCACTCTTGCAGCGCCCGTGCGGCGGCGCCTCTTGCAGCGCCTTTTGGACTCTCTCGACTTACAGGCGCATGAGGCGCGTCTGAGCGCTTCGCATGCCCTGCTCTACCACTTGCAGGGATCGTTTGGCGAGACGAGCAGCGAAGACGAGCAGCTCTACTGGATGCGTGAGAATGCGCGTATGGTGTTTGAGCTGGGAGGTCTCGAGGATATCTTCGTGGCCTGCAAACATGCATGCTGGCGACACGACTGGCTGAGCTCGCTGCCCGACTTTTTACCTGAGGGAGCCGGTCCTTCCAAGGACCCTGTATTCACGCCGCAAGATAAGGCAGCGCTTATGGAAGAGGTGAACATGGAAGTCACGGTGCACTTTTCCCAGCTATACAGCCTGGTCGAACTGCTACGTGGAGATTTCATGCTAGCTGAGGCTCTAAGTACGTGCCATGCACTGACCGTCAGTGGCTCTCAGTCCCTCGTTACCTGTATACCTATTTGAGCTCGTGGCCAACCTGCGCGAAAAGAGCATCAAGGGGTTTCCCGTTAAGAAACTCGTGCTGCTGCTCTGGAAGTCGGTTTTAGCCACGCTCGGAGGCCACAAAGAGCTAGTGCGGTGCAAAGAGCTCATGCGGCAGCGCGAAGGTCTTCCGCCGAAAACGCCCGCTGCCAAGAAATGCTCGGCCTCGCCCAGCGATATCCGCCACTTTCGCGCCGAGCTGGCTGCCAAGTACCCTACGCTGGCTCCTTTGCAGAAGCGAGGCCTTGAAAGCGAGGCTATTGGGTACGCCACACAGGCACTTCCGCTCCTGTCGAATGGCGATGCAACCACAGAGCCTCCCAGCTCGGCTGACGAAGAGCGTGTCGCCGCTGTCAAGGCTGCGACGGCGCCACCCCCGGTGAAACTGGGCCGCCAAAAGTTCCAGACGGACCAGAATCGGCCCTATGTGCTGCCGCTCCCACCGCAGTTGATGACACCCTTAGTCATTGACGAAGCCCGCGCGCTGTACGCGGAACATTTGTACATTAGCACCAGCGCATGGCAAACGTGGTGCACGCGCGAGTCACTGCTGAACGATCTGCAAGGCTCTCCGGCATCCCTGAGCGATGCTATGGCAGCATTGCATATATCGCCCGAGACACCGGCGGATCAGGGCGAGGATGCTCGCCGTATGGCTTGGGTCGACGACATGTACCGCGGCCTTCTTCCATCCCTGCAAAGTGCCGTGATCGTGCTACTTAAGCTGGTGCTAGCTACAACCACATCCGGTGGCACGAGCAGTGCATACATGCGTGCTGTAGCGGAGGGGACACCATCCGAACAGGCACCGGCACCCACGCTCGAAGACTTGGACATTGTGCGCCACAGAGAAATTCTCAACAAGGGCATCAGCGCTGTCCTCCTCCTCTGCTTGCAGTGGTTCAAGGTCAGCCATGCTCTCAAGTTCGAGTATCTCTCGCAGATGCTGCTCGACTCAAATGTGCTCCTTCTCATTCTCAAGTTGTTTGGCCTCCAGGAGGTCGGCCAGACCACACAGTGGCGCACTGAAGCACACCCCTTCGGGTTCTTTGAGTATTGCCGCGTCGTGGGCCACTACAACTCGACGGCCACACCACAGTCGATCCTGGAAGGAACAGACTTACGCATCGGCCGTGTATGGGAGGCCTACCCCAACGACCTCCCGCGACTTCGGCACACGCAAGAGCGTGATATTCCGCAGCAAGCCTACTCTTGGCGAAACATGGCCACCACTGTGAATCTTACGCGCATTTTGTACCAGGTATGCAAGGGGAAGGTACATCGGATTCTCCTACTGGTGCAGTACAAGAGCTCGGCGATTTTGAAGCGCGTTCTCAGCGTTCCCCACGATGGTCTGGAACTGTATGTGCTCAAGATTCTCAAGTGCCAGATTCCGTACTGCGGCCGCAAATGGCGGCAGTCCAATATGAGTATTATCACGCAAATCTACCTCCGCTGCCGGCCGCACTTGCGGGATGAGTGGACTGGCGGCGGCGACTTGGACGCAGAGGTGGAAGCGTCGCTGAGTGGAGAGCAGACGATCCGTACGCTGATCCAGTACTACAATCGGACCCAGTATCAGTTCCTCGCTCCGGTCGCAGGATCGAGCGCAGAGAGTGCTGCGCCTAAGCCATCCACTGAGACTGAGCGCGATGCCTTTGAGCGCGATGCTTTCCCTGCAGAACGGAAAAGCGCCGCTTCCTCAACACCTGGGCGCTACATCAACAATATGGGCGTCGACGGCTACCTGGATATGTACGAGGACATGCTGCAGGAAATGTTTGCAGTGCCGCTCGAGTCACTTGAGACGCCTTCGACGGACCCGACGCCTCCGTCCAGCGCGGGTGCAGAAACGCCTGAAGATGGGCGCAGCGACTGGGAGCACCTCAGTCCCCGTGAAATGGATGTCTTGTCTCGCTCGCCAGGCATCATGCCTGTGCCGTCGACCAAAGCACACACCTTGGGCGGCACCCCAGGGCGGCCAAAGCACATCCGCAATGTGTCGTGGAGCACACCTGCCGTATCAGACAATGAGCGTCGGCGCGTCAATTCGAGTCCTAGTGCCATGCGTCCCCCACTACACTGGAACATGGAAGACCTAGTTGAGGATGCGCTGTCTATGGAGCACAACGACGAATCCGGTAAGGATAATGCGGACGACAGCGTCTCCCCGGTATGGAACATTACTCCCGACGTCCTTATTCCCGAAGAGCCACTCCCATCTCCACAGCCTGGCGGCATCGACGAAATCGAGCACATCTTTGGTGCGTAGCGCTCTGTCTATAGTCGTCGACCGATTCGTCTCCCTCCACTTTCATCCCCGGTTTGCTCAGCTGCCACGAGCGGGCGCGTCAACATGTACGATGCTGCCACCGTGCTGCTGCGTGAGTACTGGCAAGCCACAGGATGGCAGGAGCAAATGTCCTATCTTCATTTGATGACGGCCAGCGATGGTGCGTGCCGCTTGACCTGACTCAGTGCTGCTGGACTTTGCGGTACCTCATGGCGTCCTACTCTCGGGCGCCAGTGTTTCCACGCCGTCTTTCCTGGCCTGCGCACGCGCACATACAGCGCCACTGAGCGGATCCCTGGGATATGCGCATGTGTCGAGCCGCGCGCCTGTACATCTTGCGTGCGTCCACGACCCTCTCAAGCGCCTGACCCGTGCTGGCACCTTTCTCGAGCCTGATACACCGCCTACGTTACCGCCAGTACCAACGCAGGCACTGCGCGATGAGCTCTTGTATGGCTGCATTCATGCTCCCATGGGTTACATGGAGGGCCTATGGGTTACCCGCTTGTCTCCGCGCTGGCAGCTTATGGCCACGGCACTTTCACGAGCGCCACGATACCCCTTGGATCCACTGGGCCGCTGGCTCGGCCTCCTCCCTCCTCGTGGTTCAAATGTGACCGACCCTGACTATGCTATCGACCCGCCCGGCACAACGCACCTATTGCTTACCCTGCAGCGGCAGAGTGCTACGCGCATGTCTGAATACAGCTACTCTCTGGACGAGGCTCTTTGGGGCGCTCGCTTCCTTCAGCATGTCCACCAGCTCCGCGACGGAAGCACTCTGCGTGCAGGTGGTGAGGCTTTTTTCAGCATTGCAGAAAAAAGCGCGGGTGTGTCGGTCGGTTTGCGGTGCTCCATGCCCAACGGCGGCGCTTCTGCCCTTGGCTGGGCCGCCCCGGCGCGTCCGGCCGTGGCATCCATGACACTTAACCCGATGATGGGATACCTGCGCGCGGCTTATGCGGCGCGTATCGACGATGATCTTCTCCTATGCGCACGCTACGACTTTAACGTCTATTCCTACCAATCAGACTGGGCTGTGGGCGTGGAATACAAGTTACGGCGGATTGGCGACGAGGAAAGCACCGACGGGCCATCCGGCACTATGCGTGAGCGCCTCGGTGTATGGGCCTCACCGCCAGGCAATACGTCCATCTCGCTGCGCGAAACGCCGCCGGCGCCAGAGGCGGCCGCGTCTCCGTTGACCCGTTCCGGTTCTGAGGCTACAGTGACACCAGCAGCCGCACCAGTTCTGCGTGCAACAGACATAAACCTGGATGGCCTGCCCTCTCTCTCATCGCAAACCCGGCGCGTAGCGCGCGATGGCGTGACTGAGTCGGAGGAGCCGGGGGCCAATGGCTCGTCAGCGCGCATGGGCGCTCTCAAGGCGCGCCTCAGTGCCTCGGGCCTCTTTTCGCTGCTCTGGGAAGGGTACTGGCACCGTTGTCTCGTGTCGGTGGGCTTGCGGTCGCAGCTCCCGACGCCTGCAAGCTCGACCTTAGGTGTCGAGGTCATGTATTTGCCGCGTACATAGGTCCTACAAGTGTTAGGCGAGGGCATTCTGCCAATCAGCCGCATTTTCTTCGTCGGCCAGGGCCCCCGCAAACGAAAGGAAGTTCTGGGGGCGGTGCACCTCGTCCCAGAAGGCCGCTGGTGGAGCAAGTTGGAGTGTGTACTGGAAGTGCGGCGTCCACTGCGCCGACAGCGACAAGCCGTAGTTCCACGCACCATCTGTTGGCACCAACGTGGTGCCCAGAATTCGATCACTAAGCAGCAGCTGAGCCTTGTCAACCATTCCGCGATGGAAGCCCGGCGCTGGTCCCAAGGCATCCGCAGCCGACGCCTTGCGACCCCATTCAAAGCCCGCCACACTAAGCGAATGCGCCGCGAGACTTACCGAGCCAGGCGTGAAGGCACACGTGATGCAAATGCTGCTCGCGCCCCACTCAGGGTGCGCTGCCATCATCCGGGCATGCATCGCAACGTCGCTCGGCGCCAGATGCGGAAGGTCCTGGGACTGCGTCTTGATCCACCCTAGTGGCTCCAAGTCCTTCAGCATGTACTCATGCGTTGGAAGCGCATCGGGAAGTTCGACACCAGTGTTACTGCCACGCTGCGGGACCCACACAATCAACTGGATCTCCTTCACCGCAGGCATGTCAGGCGGCGAAGAACCGTACAAGAAACCAGCAACCTGCGTGCGCAGGTCGCTGGTGACGATAAAGGTCTTGAGTATGTTCTTCGGGATCACGTAGGTGAGTGCTCCCGCATCCTCGCGCACGTCATCATTCGACACATACAAGTGCTGGCACCGAAGCGGCAAGTTCGTCGCGCTAAGTGCCCGCACACGCCAGTCACTCTTCGAGCTAAATTGCTGGTTTTCGTACTGCGTCGTAGTGACCGTCTGGATCTCGTCGCCATGCACATTAACCGTGCGCGTTTGCGTCGCCGTGACCTGCTGTTGGGGCTGGTTCTGGTCAATCTCGGCCATCTGCTGCCGTTGCGTCGACGGCGCCGAGATCTCCATGCCCAGAATGATATCACGGATCTCGCTCGACGTAAGACTGGCCACCGCCACTTGGTTGCGCCGTCCATAGTCCTGTAGGATAAGGTCGCGCAGCGCAATCTCAACCTTGATCCATTCCTCATCAGAGAAAGACGGCCAAATATGATGCGGCTGAGTGATGGTATTGATCGTAGGCCGCAAAATGACCTTCGTTTTCTCCGTATTGACGTGCAGCGCACGTAGAAGAAGGATGCAGCGCGAGAAGGCTGTATACGACGAGATACTCTTCAGCCAGTCATCATACAGGGAGTACAGCACCATCTGCGGCTGCGTCGCACGCAGAATCAGGTCGCCAATCTTCTCAAGCTTCATACAGGCCTGGAACGGCAACTGTAGCTGCGAGCCCTTAATCACAATGTTCGGGAAGTCAAGCAGATGGACCTCAAGCGGATCCAGCATACCCTTTCGCGTGACAATCACCTGCTTGGGCTGCTCTTCGACTGGCAGCGAGCGCACAAGCGCAGCCACCTCTTCTGCTGTCTTCCACTTGGCCAGCTGGCCGAGTCGCTTTTGACCAGCCCAGACGGACGTATGAATGACCTTGAGGAACAATTGACCTGTGCGGGGGTTTAGGATAAAGATGGCACCGTTGATAGGCTTCGTGACCAAATTGCCCTCAAACGTACGGTGAATGGTGACACGGTACACATTCGTGTCATCAATCATCCAGATCACTTGGTTGCTGAACAGCTCCGCATAGTTACCCGAGTTGAGGTAAGGTTCTGTCGGCTCCGAACTGTACAGCTGCAGACCCTTGCGGATACGCTCACGGAGCACATACAACGCCGGATTCGCTTTCATGATCTTGGCCATGGCCTGCTGCAGCAGGGGCTTCGCACCGGGGATGTACGACCCGTACGCGCTATGCATGCTGTAGGCCAGGTCAATACCGATCAGCACACCACTGGGCGACGGGTAAATCGAAGTGTTGTCCGTGGTGTAGTCCAGATACTTGGCACGGCAGTAGCGCTCAATGTCGTGAGAGTCAAAGTCACCCCATCGCAGCTGCACGTCGATCCACCACTTAGAGCCACTTGCGCCGCCCATGACATCACGCGAATCGGTCAGGAGCGATGGATTCGACATGGGCCACTTGTACGATGCAAACAGCACAATATCTGCACACGACGCGTTCATGCGGTACGATTTACGAGGGTGGATGGTCTCCTTCTGGACCGTCTCGATCTGCAGCGCCTCTAGTTCCTGGTCAAACACTTGGCACAAGTCCATAACAACACTCTCGTGGATCTTCTGCCACAAGTGCGCTCGGAACAGCTGGATCAGCGAAATTTTGAGGGTGGGAATCTTGCCGTGCATAAAAATACCCGTCAAATCCAGCTGCACCTGGAAACCGACATACACGTTCGCACGGTTGATTGTCGGACTCCACCACAACGTAAAGCGCCGGTTGGGAATCTGCGACAGACCGGAGCGTTGCGCATTGGTCAGCTTCTTGTGCTTCATCTGGTCCTCAAATCCAGAGGCCTTCTCCCAAAACAAACCTTCCCATGTAGGGAAGTTGCAGCCCTTAAATAGCGTGTGCTCCAGACAGCCTTCTACACCACCCAATGCAGCGATAATATCAGTACGGTACTGATTCAGCTGCCACAACTTGCCATCGTGCCGCTGCGATGTCCACCAGAAAGGATTGTACTTGAGAAGCTGGTACTGCTTGAATTCATTCCGCAGACGCCACATTTTATCGTACGACAAGATCGTCCGATCCTTCTGGAACAACGTATTGATGCGTGGAATACCACGGTCCCACGAGTCCTCCAGATCCTCTAACGTCAGACGCCGGTTCTGGGCCGTAGCTTCACGACGCTTGGTAGCATACTCGGACCATACTCGCGACGAGTCCAGGAACTCAGACTCCCAGCTCTGGATGTACCGGTATAAGTTGGGAATTAGTTGGTCCTCGTCGTGACTCATGCCCGAACGGAAATGCGAAATACCTGTCTCCGTCTGCTTAGACCAGCGCAGATCAGACTGTGGGATGAGAACATGACCCATCGACAACATGCCGAGACCGCCCAGCTCTTTCGGCGAGTAGAAGACCACGGGCGGGAAACGGGAAGGCATCTTACTGTTCAGACCAATCTTCACTCGCGTCTGGACTTTGTTTTCACACTTCACTAGCAAATCGAGCAGCTCGTTTGTGTGAATCACCGCTTCACGATAGTAGGTCATGAGTCCAATCAGCGACGTGTTCCATTTATTCACAATCTTGGCAAACGGCGCGGAGCCAGCGGCCATGAGCACTTGCCGTACACGGTTGTGGAAACTGGCAATGGATTCATCCGAGACACGAAGATAGGCCTGCGCACTACGCTCACCGGTGCCTGCGTGCACTAATGACCAGACACCGTCGCGCTGATCGCCCATATCACTCTGGCGAATCTTGGGCAAAATGCGTACCTCGAAGCCCTGCATAGCGAATAGCAGGTTCGGGTTGTCCTTGCTGTATACACTCACGAACGTGTCGTCCCACTCGATCGTGGTTAAGCTGCGTGGCAACGAGTTCTTCACAGTCCAGAACACTGCGCGGCCCAGGTTCACGTCGTGCTTGTTCAGGCGCATGCGACAGTCACGGGGCCAACATTTTTTGTTGTTATACCCAATCAAATTGCTGTTGTTTGGATCGGGGTTTGCGCTCAAGTACCGCTGGATAAGGTCGCGAGCCTCATCCGCCGTGAAACGATAGACAATGTGTACACGGTCGACGTATCTCATGTACATACGTACCGGGTGACGGGTCTCGATCTCCGTACTTTCGAACTGCAAGAAGCCGTTGGGCATCTTGGGCGAACCGGCCATATCACTGGCGCGGCGTAGACCTAGAATGAGCAGATCCAGAATCATGCCGTAGTACTGGAACACAAAGCCAGAAAACTGAAGTCCACGGAGAAGACCGTACGAGTTGACATGGGCCATGTCCTTCCATACAATCGACACATTGTTCTTGGCCGTGATGTAGTCAGCCAAATTGTGGTCCATAATCAGGCGCAATAGACGGTTGAGCAGCGTTATATCAACCTTGTCGAAAACCTTTGACAAGGTCGTTTCCATTAAAACATTACACTCGCCGTTGGAGGTGTCCCAGATATCCGTCAGGTTGTTCACACCATTGCACCACTTGTACACGAGTAAAGGCGGTGGCTCCTGATCGCTGGGCTTGATCCAGGCAGGGAACAGTGCACGCTTGTCCGCCTCATAGGCCAAATACTGATCCAGATAGGCATCCGTGATCTTTTCGATGGGCTCAATGTCATACGTAGGTACCAGCTTGGCAAATGTGTCAAAAAACTCCAGTCCCACCTCCTTAAAGGCACGCTGGGTCAACATGAGACGTTTGATGCGGGCCAGGGTCTCATGCGGATTGTCAAAGGCCTGCTCAATTAGTGCCAGCTCCTCACGCTGTGTCTGGTTCAGTCGAGCTTGCACACTGTAGGCTTCTTTCAACTTCTCTAGTGCAAGCACCAGCAGTTTGGTGTCATGTTTAAAGTTGAGCGACGGAAAGGGAATGGGTTGAAATTTGCGACTCTCGAGCCAGTGCACTGTCGACGTATAAATGGCCACGGCCGACTCGGATGTGATATACGGGCCATCTTTCAGGTATGCATTCTGGCGTTCCTGTTCAGCCTTCAAGTACAAACGCGTTAGACGACCCAGGTTCTTCCTGCTCACCGTCTTGTCCACCGTCGCACCACGGCGAATTCGCTCACGGTTGTAGTGCGCGACGGATGTCCACCAATCTGCCTTAGACTTCACATATCGAAGGATGACATTTTCAATCGCTGTCGGCATACCTGGAACTTTCCAAGGCACATTGGCTTTCCAGCAGCGCCACGCTTCTGTTAAATGCTGCAGAATGGTCTTGCTCTTGTTCTGCTTAATGCCTTCAGGCATCATGTCAAGCAAATCGTGCATGACGGCAGCGCGCAACTCCAAGTCAAAGTGCGACTCAACACGCTGTTTGGTCACTGACTTGCCTCCTGAGCGTCCATTACGTCCTTCAAACTGACGAGCAAGCAAGTTTCCAAGCCAACGTTCAAGCAGTGGTGTGATACCGCGCATGAAGAAGATCCACACACGCCATGACGGACCCCAAAACCCAACACCTGGCCCTTTGCCGACGGGACCAGAATTGAAACGGTAGTAAATCACATGCTTCAAGTCTTTACAGGTGCGGATTTGGTGCATGACCTTGTATTTGTACCGATAAATACCTGTCAGTTGACCCACATGATTGAGCAAATACTGCAGACCATCAGCAAGCTGGAAGGCGTCGCAGTTGCCAAGCCGGAACTGAACATGTGCATCAACAATTAGCTTGGTCAAACGCGCCATCTCTCGTACAAGGTGGAACGCATTACCAAAACGCGATTTTTTCCGCTCCTTTGTGGTCAGTGTCTTGACTGGCTTCAAGTTCATATTGTAGTCCAAGTGCAAGTAAGTGAGTGCCTTACGATGAATCAACAGGTTTAGCATGTTGAAGCTCTGTCGTACAACCTGCAGACCCGCCTCGAGCCAGTCGAGATGGGTCGTCTGGAAAAATTTGGTTGCCTTGAGCTGACGGAACAGGTATTTTTTGGACTGCGCTTTGTGGGGTCGCGTGTGCAAAGTGTTATGCACATATTTCTTTAGAAGTTTTTGGTAACTGACCCGCACCTTGACGGGCTGACCGGGAGGGCAGTGTTCTAGGTACCACGCCTTGATGAGCGGGACGTCAACAGCTCGTCGTGTTGCTCCACTTCGACGATGATACGGCGGTGGCGCCCACCATAAAGCAATGCCATCCGCTGTCAGCTCATTTTCAAGAGGGGCTTCATCCAAAAACGGTTCGAGGCCTTGTGGGAGTACAAAGGCCTCTTCCTCAGGAAGCTGATCGTCGCCACTGACACCCACTCCAAACACGCTGTCTTCGTGTGGGATGACGGGTTCACCATCATTGTAGTGGTCACGGAACAGATGTCCATGATTTAAGGTGCGGCTCGACATAGGGTGAAGCGACGGATCAAAATAGAAGGCGGGAAGATCAGGGTCATCTGTCCGCACGTAGACGTTCTTGGGTTCATGATAGGTTCCCATGTAGACGGATCGTGGACGGCTGTTGTAGAGGTGAGGAAAAGCTACTTTGTATTCGGTGCGAATTTGATGGCGAATGATCACTTTTCTTATATCATTAAACTCATTCCAGTCGTCATCGTAGTCATTCATATCTTTGTACAGAGGCTCAAACTTGGGACCTCCAGGGATGGCCACATTCAACGACTTGGCCGTGTAGAAGGACTTGAGATCAAAGAGATAAAAGTAGTTCCGGTCACCAGTCGTGAAGTCACTCTGCAGTGTACGTCCCAGGCGGTAAAGTGCGGCCATTTTGGGCAGGTCCAGTGTCCAGAATCGGTACGATGGTCCATTGATGCACTCACGATCTTTCACTAATGGTTTATGGTCATAGAACCAATCAATTATGGGTGAATCCTCTTCATCGTCAAGCTCGAGCTGGATGGCCTCTAATGGTTCCACGTCCAAAATGTTGTCACCGTAGTCAATGGGCGGCTCCTCGTCATCGAACGGTGGAAAACGCATACGCTTGAAATGTCGACGATCACGCTTCTCTCTCCGCATAGCAAGCCACATACTCGCCCACTGCGCATGGTAAATAGGTTCCACGACTTTGGGGACATCATTTACAAACGTGATGGCACCTGTAATATGATACAACACAGGCACTTCGCGGACCTGTTCCCAAGGCATGGGGATGTTCTCAAGCAGCTTCATCATAGCATGTGGCACATATTTGAGCGCACCCAAATGCACACGCTTCTCAGCGCGATACTTACGGTTGCTCATATCACCGTGGTCTTTGATAATTTTTCTAACATGTTCGGGGGGCAGCTCCTGCTTCCCTGTATCAACAAACGCTGTCCTCCCACGACGGTCACCATATTTTCGGCTTTGTGTCTGTTTCCACTTGCGAGCTTTGGCTGCGAGTTCTTCTGGTGTCATCAATTTAGGTTCGCCAGGCGGTGGTGGCAAAAACCCAGGGGGTGCACCACTTGTCACACCGGCGTAACCAGGCGGGGGAACTCCCACCATATCTGCCAAGTTGAACTATATCAACAAGTCAGAAGGGTACGAATCAACGAGCACGTTAGCGCTCGTGTCGTTCGTGGCGTCGGAGATGAAAACCAATCGCTCCAACCCGAGAGCAACCAGGTTCTTTGCTGACTAATTAAAATTGCCTACCTAGTCCATTTCGTCGTCCACCAGCTGATCTGCTTCGCTTGTGCTAGGCGCCGACTCGGAATTTGTTCCTGCTGTCTTCTTGCTCGACGGCTCAGAAGGTTTAGGAAGCTGTCGGATATTGAATTTTGCATCTTCGGATTTCGAGTCAGCACTGGAGCCACCTAACATGCCCGAAAACATGCTAGATAGAGCATCCATCTGGCGACGAGGGGGCTGCATCCCAAAGTACACAGAGGAGAGACTCGAAAGAAGCTGCGTGAGAAAATTGACACGTACCTCAAAAGCGGACTCCATTCCAGTGAGAATGCCTTCCTGAACGATCTGTCGAAGTAGCATCTGCCATGAGACCCGAATTTCTTCAGGCACGGCACCATCTTTGCTTTGTACATCACAAACTAGGGCCACTGCTTGTTGCGAGAGATTGAGAGCTGGGTTTGCAGTCATAAAAATTTCCACCGCATAAGTCGAGACCTTCGCAGGCGATTTGTATTCTCTAGGATTTGGCTTGACCGGCAAGAGTAGCGCTGGGTGCTGAGCAATGGCTGCTTCCACATACGCGCGTAGAAATGCGCTTGCACTCTCAGGAACTTGCAATAGAAGAATGCTAAAGTGTCAGATGTTTCGAATCACATACGGAATCCAGCCTCGCAGAGCAAATGTGCCTACAAGCACACGTTCGATCGAGTCTTTGCTTGGCCCACTAGGGTCAGCGTTTGACAAAGCAGCCGCATATTTCGTATTCCATTCTAGCAGCATTTTAGCAAAGGGTTCGGCCGCCATAGTGCTGAAGGCACATGCTGCAATAAAGTGGCTCTCGGCCTCATAGTACTGATGACCTGCTGCATAAGATTGGCAGGCATACCTTTACAGAGCAATTCGGCAAGAAACAAACGCAATTTCTCATCTCCAAGCGGATGATGACACGCGGACACAGACCATTTAACAGCAGCTGCAATAGACTTTCGGCGCCACATCGGAGAGCTAGTTTTGCTCAAAATGGTAATGATGCGGTCTAAATTAGAGTCAAGGACTTACTGCGAGATTCATCGTTAATGGGAACGTTGGCCTTCACATAAACATCCAACAAGTATTCAGCCAAGTCACAAGCACTGCCCTCCTCGTTCATGTCGAGAAGCTGGATGCAGCCGTCAGTAAGCATCTCGATGGTCTCATCAAATTTATTTTTCCGCAGTAGTCGTACTGCCTTTGTGCGAAGCTTTTGATGAAGCTCATAGCCACCATTTCCACCAGGGATTGATTGGAGTTCCATCACAGCCAAACCGTTGTAGGATTGAAAGCCGTGCGCTCTATAAGCCCGCGCATTTCCTAATGATGACTGTCGGACTACTCAGTGCCATGTGGCGCGTTGATCTATCTCCACTCAAATAAGCTTGGTGAGCCTCTCGATCTCTTTGCCTTCGAGGCGGCATCCTGTCCACTCGTCTAAGAGACGTGCCCCTAAATAGTTACAATAGAATCCAATTGAAGAACAGTCGTTAGTTCTTATCACGTACTGGTTCGTTTTTAATACGTTCCAGTCGACCCGAGCGCACCTCTCGCGAAGGGCCAAGTTACCCATGTACTTGAAGATGTGTTTGCCAACTCCTTTTCCCCGGCATTCCGAAGTCACAAATATGTCTTCCAAGAAAAGTGTAGGTCGTGATGTCCACGTCGAGTATGTATAGTAGTACTGTATTAGCGTTCTCTAGCCGTACCAAACCAAATCCAACTGCCTTTCCTTCAAACTCCGCAATCACAGCCTTTGCAAAAGGCCTCGTGAACAAAGTTTCTTGCAGCTGATGTTAGATAGAAGACTCATACAGATAATTCGGTGGCTTCCACCTGATCCAAGGCATTCTGATACTCAGCAAGCTCTTTGATCTGTGCGTCAACATTTCATAACTTACAAAGTGTAATATTGTCGGTATATCTTCAGGAGTAGCCTCGCGGATGTTGGTTGTCGTCATAGTGTGGTTGCCAAGGATCAGGCACAGTGTAGTATATGCCGTGACTCATCCTTGCTTATCTAAGGCGTGATCAAACTTGTCAAGATGTCACCTAGACTAGGTGAAGTAAGGGGAGCGACAACTAATAGGCGACACATTATAGAAAGCAAGAAACATGTACTGTCTACATGGAAGCTTATACATGATTTCGACGCCCGGCGCCGAAGAAAAATGGTCAAGGAAGGGATCAAATTCCATACATCACCTCGTATTAATGGTTTCAAGACCTTCCAGACTGTTCACGCTGTTTCCTCGAACGACCTGATAAGTTAATTTATAAAAAAATCAGCGTACCACAGTACCACAGTGGGCGCCATCCTTCCAGAGGTTTTGGTTGTTTTCAGCTTGGACTTGTTCCACGGCGTCGTCGACAACGAGATTTAAAAAAAGATCATATCCACGCAAAGTTCCTTGAATCTTCCGACCACCCTGGATGTTCACAATGATTCTTTTCTCGAGAAAGCGTTTCAACTCCGGCTGCGACACCTTCGACATGGTAGTGTGTGCAAATCGGAGTTGAGATGCAATGTGGGCATTTCATACCTAGGATTTAATCTTGGGAATTATGTCAGCAACATGCCTGGCTCGATCACAGCTACGCGAACTTCCTCCCCACAATGTTGGAGGATGGCCCCGATGGCACCTCGGGGCAGCATTTATTTCCTCCTTCCACCTTAGATCATGAACAACAATCAGAGCAAGACAACGCTGTGATATTTTCTCATGATATGGAAGAATCTGATCTGACTCATCAAAGAGATGGTGTCACATACCCAGACTCTATATCTGTGTTTGATCGTATCCGGCAGGGAATGGCACGATTCGGTCGCTTATCTGGTATGTGGCTCCCTGGTATAAAGTACACTTCTATCAATGGGAGAACAGATCATTCTAGATCTTCTTCACGGCCCATGGGCGGTGGTATTAATCACGATGGCGTTTTTTCGAATATCAACGCAAAGCCTGACCGCGTTCGGGAAAGCATAGATCCACACGACCGAGGAGATGATGATGATCTGGTATGTTTTAGCGAGTAACATCAGGTGGACGAAACATTACCTCCAACCTATGAAATTGCGGCCGCAGACTCTGCTCCTACCTACTGGGAAAGCACCGTCTTTGGTGCCAATTCAATTGCTGATTCCGACACGGCGTGGTCGCCCGATGGATCATTTGTTGGAGACGTGGATGAAATGATCATTGGAACGATGACGATTGGAACCATTTTTGCATTTGTATGGAATATGGTTATTAGTGGCACGTTCCAGTTTATTGGGTTTGTGCTCACTTTTCTTTTGCATACGACGCATGCCGCAAAGCTTGGCAGCCGGGCAGGTCTAGGCGTCTCTCTTATTCAGTATGGTCTCGAACTTTTGCGCAATATCGACCTTGCTATGAAAGAAGCTTTGAAAAAGAAACAAGCAGCCTCGAAATCACACTCGAGTGATACTATATCCTTACCTACACAAAATGCGCTAAGCCATTCTAAGCTGATTTGCTGTTTCATTGTACTCTTTGGCCTGATCCTTTTTCTTCACAGCCTTTTGACTTATATTTATATGTACAAGAAGAGTCACTCTCTCGTTAAACAGGCGCGGCGACAGGAGAGGGAACAGGCATTGCAGGCCCTTCCTACTGAAAACCAGCCCACTAGTGAGCAAGACAACCCGCTTCCTCGGACAATTGTTGAGCATTTGAGAGACATGGACCCTTTGGGCTCTGTGAGGCGAGCGTATGATCGCTGGCGCGAGGCGATGATGCGTGACCTAAATGCATTTGGTCCTAGCGACGTCGAAGCGATGAACGAGACTATACCTCGTCCCTATTTAATGGGGAACCGTGGTATGCTGTTATTTTCACTTAATGATGCTCTTGCGAGCAGAGATTTGGAACATCCCTATTCACATCCCGTCACTGTTACTGAGCTGCAGAATTCTCCGTTCCAAGGGCTTCCCGAAGAACCACCAACACACCGTTGGCAGGATGTCAGATTCGTCTGAATAAAGCGTTAAAAATCTTTTTTGTATAGTATGGTTTATGCGGGGATACATAGGTATGATGCTAGCACAGAGCCACTGCAATTGGGTAACGGTTCGTGCAGCCTGTGCGTAGCATCCAAGTCTATCGGCCGAATGCTATCGCAGCACCGTAGCGGCGATACGGCGTTACTCCTTCGGTGCGTATGAGCCATCTTTCATCTACGAGTGGTTTTCAGAAGAGCTTTCCGGCTTTGCCAAAGCGACCAGTTTTACCATTGCCTCCTCCGGAGAAACATGCAAAGTCTTTTTCATGGGACTATATAAAATCCGTTTTCGAGGCCTTTGCGGAGCGAGAGCGTGCGCTGGAACTTCGCATTGAATCAATTTGTTTTAACGCACAGCAAAGTTTACGTGCATTGGAGGGTCAGGGTTCGAGTTTATCAGAACGTGAAGGTATCACAGATGGACCCAACCCTTACCTTGGTATTCGTCTTCTCCAAAGAATGGATCAACTTCAAAAGGAGAATGACGATCTATCACAGCGCGTGGAGGATCTAATCCACTCAACGTCTATGGAAGCACTTCAATCACTTCAGATGGAAATCCAAGGTACGTTTTCTGTCCTGATAAAGACTCTCACCGGTTAATCGAGGCTCTAGATCAAACGTTGTCCCAAACTGAGCAAAGGTGCATATCTTAGACACCCAAGTTTTCTGCACTTTCTTTATCTTTGTAAATATCTGCTTGGGCTTGCTTCTATCCAAGTAATGCACGGATCATGTAGTTACGACGGTAACCGAGAAAAGTGTCCGAGCGGCTCGTGACACTATTTCTCCACAACCGCCACCGTTTCACAATTTCAATTTTGTGCTAGGCGCATCGAAGTTGGTGCAGCGCAGCACACTCTTTCTTGTTTGTGCTACTCTAGGATAATGGCGTCCACTATCCTTCTTTCGGTAGGCGAATCGAAGTTTCGTGTGCTCAGATGGGTATACACACCCGCGACTAGGAAGCTTTGGACTTCAACTCTTCGAATGCGGGCCACATTTGAAGGTCGCTCCCAGAAAAAGCAAGAGAAGAAACCTAATACTAACAACGGTACCCTGCAAGATAATGAACAAGACAATGACTCTATCTACTACCCATCTTTTAGCTCCGTGTCACAACTCTTTGGTGGCGGTATGGTCATAAACGAGTCATCGTCTGATTTTGATGAGCACGATGAGCGATTAAATGCGGCAGAAGATATTTGGAAATCCTCAATGCGTGATGGATGCTCAGAATTGATGGGAGGACTTTCTTTTCCCTCTTTGTTATTTCACGTTCCTGGTCAAAATACTGAGGATGTAATGCGCATGAGCAAGGATTATGCAGCATCGCTACAAAGACATACGTCTTTATCCACTTCTACTATTAATCGACACCAAAAGACCTTTCAGCGAGTTTTTCCACTAACTCGACAGGGTCAAGGACGAGATGGCTCGACTCGCTCCTTCTCCACAACATGCCCGCGGTTAGCCACGTCATCCACACCATACCAATTGCTGGGCGTCTCCCCCACTGCATCTGCTGCTGATATCAAGTCTCAGTTTTATACTATCGCCAAGAAGCTTCATCCTGACAAACTCGATCCAAATTTGACCAAAAAAGAACAGGAGCAATATTTGGAAAAATTCCGCTTAGTGGTCAAGGCGTATGAGCTTTTGAAAAATCCGCGCCAGAGAGAAATGTACGACAAATACTGCATAGGTTGGGAGGGTACGCCAGATGTACCACCTCGAATGCATTGGTCCTCTCCCTCTCAGTTTCGACCCACTACGCAAGCGGAGTGGGAGCAGTGGTACATGTGGTCAGAAATGCTGCGGCGTCGTGGTCCATCCTGGCAGCATATGGCACAAAATCGGTCTACTTCAGATCATTTTTATGGTCATACGAAAGTCACTCCGGAAGATGCGAAGCGCCAGCGCGAGGCTGCGCCTCTCAATCACCGTATATTCTTTGTTTTATTCTTTCTGGGCAGCATTATTGCTACGATCCAAATCGACGGTGCCAAACAATACAGCGCTCGAGATTCGAGTGTAGCAGCACAACATACATCTATGGTTGCTAGGAATCTCGAGCAAGCACGTATGCATGCTCGGAGTGAAGAGGGACTATTAAGGCAACGCCTTATGCTTGAGCGGGCTCGCGAAATCAAGAAAGCCAAAGAACATGATCAAGTTCCGATGTTGACTTCATGACCCTTGTCTAGATAGAGACTCTCCCGCTAATGATATCCGCGTATTGCTCGCATGGGGCCCACCACTGCTCATCGCCACGACGGTACACAAAGTCAGCATGTTTTACCATTTGAGCAATAGGCGTGATATGGATTTGTCCTTGACGAATGGAAATCATGGCCGATGGTGGATCCCATGCACAGGCAGAGCCAGCATGTTTCTCCAAAAATTCACAGCATATGACAGCCAAACGAGAGGCTTTCAAACGATCCAAGGGTGATGGTGTGTCACCCTGTAATTGATGAGAAAGACGCTCGTATCGGCTGTCAAAGATCGCACCACCCTCCTTGCCGAAGACGTCTGAGATGAAGGGGGCTGTGTACACAGGCGAAGCCTTTTCACTGCAAATGACAATTCGTCCATCATTAGAGTCTTCTGGATCGGCTTTGAACCGACGTTTCAAGAACTTGAGGTCTCCATCTAGCTGGGAAAGGGTGATGCCCCTCTCAGGCGTATAAATGCGTGAAGCAGACACAGCCAGGCCTGCCATAACAGGAAGAAAACCACAATGACCTCCTTGTACTTCCAACACAAACACACGATTGCGAGACGACGAGGCCGACTGAAGGATCATGTCGCAGGTGCGACAGAGGACATTAAGTGATGTATACGTTCCCACTGAGTACTCGTTCAGAGGGAGGTTGTTTGAAAGCGTTGCTGGAAGTGCCACCATAGGAATACGGAATGGTGGAAAATCTTGGCGGGACTCACTTAAGATCTTGATCGATTGAAAGGCTTCAAATCCTCCAATAATCAGTAGACCCTGGATCTTGTTCTTCTCTAACTGATCCGCAACACCAGGCAGATCCGTGTCAGGGAGTAGGCGGTTAATACCCAGCTCGGAGCCACCCGAAGAGGCCCAGGAGTCGACACGCAGCCAGCCGGCTTTGTAAATCTGACCCTTGATTAAGCCTTTAAAGCCATTTTGAATTAAAAGCGGCGTATGTCCATGGTGAAGACAGAAACGCACAGCTGTGCGAGCAGCCGCATTAATACCACCAGCCGGCGCCCCAACATGCATGATGCCAATAGTAAGGGGTTCATCGTTAGGTGCTTTGCCATCCATTTGGATAGAATTGTACAGAAAAATTTTGACTCCATCATGGAATTCTTTTCCGCGCAAGCTCATAGCATCATCAAATCTTTTCTCCTTAATGGCCTCCGGCAAAAGATTGTTATGGGCAATCGATTCACGGAGGGGAAACCGCGTTACACGACCTTGAGTGATTCCAATAATGTATGATGGTTTTGACGGTTCGTCTTCCATAATTGCTTCAAGCGCGTCAATGGCTTGAAGCGTCGCTAAAATACGGTCATTGGCGTCAGGACTTCCTCCACGCTGGGTATGGCCCAAAATGGTCACACGAGTGTCCAAGTGAAGGTCACGAAGTACCGCAGCGACCATATCTGATGTGATTGGCTGTAGCTCACGATCAATAGCGCCCTCAGCTAAAACCACAATTGATTTACGCTTTCCTTGTTCTCGTGTCTTTAAGAGCTTTTCCCGTAGGTCCTGGCGCCAATCCTCTGGCGGAGGTCGTTCTGGAATAAAGACATAATCGGCGCCCGAAGCAATACCTGCCATGAGAGCAAGCCAGCCGCAATGACGACCCATCACCTCAACCACAAATGCACGGCTATGCGAGCTTGCTGTGCTCGAAATTGCATCAAGAGACTCACAAATGCGCTGAAGTGCCGTAGAGGCGCCAATTGTAAGTTCCGTGCTGGTGAGGTCGTTATCAATGGAGCCAACTAGACCTGCCATGTGAAGATGAGCGAAACGCTTCGCCTGCTGTTCCGTAATTTTACCCGTAGAGTGCAGTTCTTTCACCAACTCCGGCCATTCTGTACGCAGAATATCGGCTCCTGTCAAGCTGCCGTCACCACCACATACAACCAGCGAATCTATACCGTGATAAATCAAATTGTAAGCAGCTTTGAGACGTCCTTCATGCTCCCGAAATTTTTGGCAACGGGCTGTTCCAATAAGTGTTCCGCCCATCTGACTCCAGCCCCGCACATCGTCCCAGCCAATTTTAACGATATAGCGGTGATTCAAGTAAGACTCACCGCCATCAAAGTCACCAAGACGGAAGAAATCTCCACAGTTATACGAAAGAGGCATATTGTTCAGATGCTTTACATTGACATCATCATCATCCCCAATCTCAGCTTCATCATTCCCCTTGACTAGACCTTCATACCCTTCACGGATTACATAAGTATCGCAACCGCGATAGAGTGCCATCTTCACAACCGTAGATACAACAGCATTCATTCCGGCACAGTCGCCGCCAGACGTAAGAATGGCTACACTACGCTTTTGAGCCGACATGGTATGGGAGATAGCTTTAAAGTCGGGCCGAGCGCCTCGGCCTTACCTCCACAGTTGGCTCAGGCCAATTTAAATTGATCCCAACAAATTATGCGTTATAAGGTCAAGCTGGGGTTCGATAGGCACAGTTGACCTTAGCAGGGATAAAGACAGCTACGTCCCATATCCTTCTATTCAGAGGTGTATTCTTTTGAACCTTGGCTGAAAAAATTAAAAATAGATTTAATGTTATATAGAACTAAATAATGGAAACTCATATGGTACTTCGTCGATAAGATACCTTTGGATTCCAGATACAGCTTCACACTCTTCAGAATTAAAGTACTAGGATTCAAAAATTTCTATAAAAATTATCTTTAACCAATTTCAATAACATAAAAGGAATCATCCTTGATATAAATTTGAAGGAACCGAACCCCCCGGCGACGTACTATCTCCACGAATCTCCTGTCTCAGTCTTAGAACACTAACGACACTGTCACCCTAGCTTTGAAGCATGGGCATACTTAGTCCTGGCCCACTAAAGCAGGGCAGTGACCAATCTCAGTTCCAATCTGAGTGTGGAAATATACACCCTGGTGGTCGTCAAAATTGCTATAGTCTTGCTTGACAGTAGGGAAGCCATGAACATTTTCTTGACCAGGGTACAGTTTCCAGTTCGTAGAATTTGCAGGGTAAATCCAGACATAGTTAGATGGATGTTGGTAATCAAACCAACGAGGCGGAACCGCAGGAACCCAGTCATCCCCACTAACAACCCAACGCAGTTTATGGCCAATGGTTTGATCCACGTAATCGGCAAAGGTTGGGTTCCCTGTGCGTGGCAGACCGAATAAGTATGAGCGGTAAATCCCATCTTCTAAGCGATTCTCAAAGTCAACGGACGAGATGAGACCCATAGCAGCACCTTGAGAATGACCAATGACAGTAACACGATTTTCATTGTATTCCTTTTTAAACCGTTTGATGGCATCATAGACACGATCAACAAGTTGGATATATGGCTGCTGAAATCCATGGAATAGCTTCACACCTTCAGGGAAATATTCGCTGTAACGAGCATTCGGCGGTTCGCCAAGAAAGAGAAGATCGTTAGAGGAGGACTTTAGCGAAGATACATTTGTACCCATATACGCAACGGCAATACCAAGACTCTTTGAATGATAGATAAGAGCGCGTTGTTCCATGTTTCCGTCACCAATTCCCCATAAAAGAGTCGAATCACCCACTTGAAGACCCTTGTGGTAAGATCCAGGAGTGCAATAACATTGTTGAACAAGTCCAGCTGCCTGGGAGAACTTCTTTAGATCGTAAGGAACCTCTACAGGCTGAGAAGTAGATGATTGAGCCCGTCGATTGAGAGTGGCAGCCAGCGAAGAGTAGAATGAAGTTACAGCGCAGATGATTAAGGCAAAAAAGACGACTTGAACCATGATAAGTTTGGGGGGGGTTGTAAATACCCCGTCTTATATATGTTTACCTTTAGATATGGAGGTGTACATTTCCCGTCATGATAAGGGATGGGCAAGTCTTATTCTGTGTACGGGCTGTGTAATCGGCAATAGAGATAAAGAGCGAAAGTATGGAGCATGTGGAGTAAATGCAAGCGACGTAGTTATCAGAATCACAGAAAATGTGAATAGCTTGATATACAAGTTTAGTGCCCTGACAAACACAGTAATACTTCTTCACATGCAGGTATAACTCCGATCAACAAATTTCGCTATGATAAGACACGACCCAAGGGGAGCGCGTCAACAATTATGAGAAAATATCAACGCAGATTTAGTCCTGACCGACAGTAGCCGGGCAGCGACCCAAGGAAGCACCAATCTGAGTGTGGAAGTAAACACCCTGGTGATCGTCAAACACACCCCACTCTTGGCTGACAGTAGGGAAGCCATGCACGTTCTCCTGACCAGGGTAGAGTTTCCAGTTAGTGCTGTTGGCAGGGTAGATCCAGACATAGTTCGAGGGGTGCTGGTAGTCAAACTCACGAGGAGGCACCGACGGAACCCAGTCGCGACCACTCACAAACCAGTGCAGCTTGTGACCAATGGTCTTGTCAACCAGATCAGCGAATACGTGGTTGCCAACACGAGGGAGACCAAACAGGTAAGACTTGTACAGACCCGAATCAATACGGTAGTGAACATCCATGGAAGCAATAAGACCAATAGCGGCACCCAGAGAGTGACCAATCACAGTAACACGCGATTCATTGTATTGACTCTTGTACTTCTTGATGGCGGGCATGACATCGTCCACAAGCTTAATGTAAGCTTCCTGGAAGCCGTGCATGAGCCTAATACCGTTAGGCATGTACTCGCTGTAGCGCGAGTTCGGGAGGTCATGCCAGAACAGAACATCGTTGGCATCCGACAGCAGAGACGATGTGTTGGTACCCTCGAAAGCAACAGCAATACCAAGGCTCTTAGAGTGGTAGATCAAGACACGCTGACGGAAGTTACCATCACCAGTCGACCAGAGCAGCTTCGAGTCACCAACCTCCAGGCCAGCCTCGTAGCTACCAGGCTTGCAGTACGACTGCTGAACAAGACCAGCTGCCTGAGAGATCATATCCACGTTGTAGGGCACATCAACAGGCTGAGTGGTCGACGTCTGAGCACGACGCTCAATAGCAGCGGCACTCACGCTGCTAATTGCGAAAGCGCTAAGCGCGAGGGCAGCAATGCGACTGAAGAACATTAGTATGAGGGAAGCTGGCGAGTGCCGAAAACCCTGACCATTTAAAGGCTTTCGACAAGGTAGCCGAGATGACTAGTTGCATGTGCCGGCATGTGATCTGGGATATGAAACTTATCCAATCAATCGACATATTATAATTCGATATATGTTGACCCTAACGTATTGGCCAAACTGCATCAAATGACAGGACCTACGTGGATCACGAGACTCATCCCACAGACAAGTATCAACCTGATATGTTACTCCACCAATTTTGATCCGAATGTATTGGACAAATCTAATCGCACATATCACGAGATCTTATGCGGAGGAAGCGGGGCAACAAAATGTAACCAATGACATGTGCTAAGAGTGGATGAAGGAAGGATGAAAGTGCAATAACCTGGATCGATGGAAATGCCTGCATGCAGAGGTATCTATAAATAGACGCGATTAATTTCCATTGGCTTACTAGGGCGAGGAAGCGGGCCGGTTCGATCTAATGGCTCAGCTACGACTCCGGTACTTGTGTGTCAGTCTCGCCACAGTAATGTTACAAGAGGGGGCAAAATATCACGAAGAAATGGAGCTTGAAAAACGTACCGGTTAGGATACGAAGTTGACCATATTCGCTCCTCCGTAGATCAACATTATGCAGGTTTCTTGGTCAGGCTTTAGAGATCATCCAATCAAGTAGCGCTTTGGGCCCGTGCTGACTCAGCACCTTTTTTGGACTTATTGCTACGCGGGGTTGAGGAAGCCGTACATAGGGCGTCTATCGACCACCATGGCTGAATACAAGCAGGCACAGCCTGTGAAACCTGATCCAGGCAATTATGGTTAGTTATATGGTTTCTGATCTCGCAGGTAACCTGGATTCTAGTCAGAAGCAGAAGCTTTCCGAAATCTGGGATTTGATTTTTCAAATTTTGAATGACCCTGACAAAGTCAAGGCTGGGCATTTCAACCTTGATAACCCTCACCACGGGCCGCCTGATAATGCGAGCAAAGAGGCCAAGGCACTTCATGAAGAACAACGTGCACTCAAGGACCTCTTCACTACACATGGTGTTGATGAGTTTTACGAACAGTTATGGTTCCTTTTTGGCCCAGATATCCCTGATATGATCCTACTCAAGTATCTTCGTGCACGCAAGGTTTGTTTATTTATACGTAACTTACATCCAGTGGAATGTTCATCGCGCATTCGCCATGCTTTGCAAGTGTCTTAAATGGCGCATTGAAATTAATATTATTGACATTATGGCGAAGGGAGATGTTGGACTAAGTGCTGAAGATAAGGACTTTGCTCGACAAGGGCCTGCATGTAAGGCTTATGCTGCTGGTATGACCGATAATTTAATGCCAATTATCTATATTCATGTGAAGCGACATGTTGCAAAGGAGCAGGGTGCTGATACTATGACAAATTATGTCGTTTCTTGTGCTGAGTCCTTCCGCAGAATTGTCAGGCACCCCATGGACAAAATTGTGATCGTCTTCAACTTGTCCGGTTTCAGTTTGAAGAATATGGACTGGCATTCGCTCTTGACAATTATTTCTATACTTGAAGCGTACTACCCCGAGACCCTCTACAAGCTTTATATTTATTCAGCTCCTTGGATTTTCCAAGGTATTTGGAAGGCACTGGCGCCCATGCTCGATGCCCATGTCCGTGCGAAGATATCATTCGCTAACAAGCCGGCTGATCTCGACTTGATTCCCAGTGATCGCCTCGAAAGCTCCATGGGTGGCGACTTGGCCGAAGCTATGGAGTGGACCCCTACTGGTGAAGGAGAGAAACCTGCCCTTATGCGGTCAGACCCTCAGCGTCGACAGTACTGGTCTCAATATATGCAGCAGGCAAAAGCATATGAAGAGATCACGCGCCGCTGGGTTGCTTCCCAGGGCCAGGATGATGCGTTAATGGAAGAACGCCATTTTATGGCTCTTAAAGTCCGTGCGACGTTTTTGTCGCTTTCGTCCTTCTTTTTCGCAAGCTCTATGTACGATCGTGCGGGTATTATTCGAGATGATTTTGCTTTGGAATGGACATACAAGCAAAAGAACCAACGAATCATCAAACATGTTGTCGGTGAGGAGATGTCATTGCCAACCCTGCAAAAGCTCATTTCATCGCGCGAAGGACATTTTAACACTCACCAGGACCAGAGCAAAGAAAATTGGAAAGACCAGCATTCTAATGCAGCCTATGGAGCTGCTGCTGGCACTGGCGTTCGATCGCAGCCTCGCTCGCCCAACGACGGTCGTCACACGTTTGGCACGGACTTAACTGGAAACCGCAATGTGACTGAGACGCCTACTTATGGCTCTCGAGGGGCCAATGCTAATATCGCTGCTGGCGCCGGTGCTGGCGCGGCCACTGCGGCAGCCGGTGGAGCAGCGATGATGTCTAATGGTCAGATGAGCAACTCTCGCTCGAATTTGTCTTACTTGGTTAAGACTCCTCGTTCGGGTGCTGGCTCTTCGAGTGCCTCAATCTTCTCCTCTTCTAGTGAAGATGACCTTTTCGTCGATGCTGATGATTTTTCTCGTAATCAAGGTTCGTTTGGAGACACGGTCCAAAACGCTCAAGGTTACTCGGAGCAGTCGGAGGGCCAGGCGCAGGAAAGGTATATGGATGGTGAAGATCAATACGAGGAAGTGCCTCAACGGGATGGCCAAGGGGCAGAGGATGAAAATGATGAAGCCTGGGCTTCTAATTCACAAAGGCCCACCAACGAGGCATCTGGAGATGAGTCTCGCCGCCAGCGTGGTGCGCCACGTCCTATGGTCGGTGAGAATGAAAAGCTTGCAGGTTTTGGTGACCTTGGTCCTGAGGCGCATGACCAAATAGCGGAGAGCAACGAAAAAATGCGGGAACCGTTTGACCCAAACCACAAGCGCGCCCAGCAAAGTATTTGGTCGCGCTTAAATTGCTGTTCAGGAAAGAACATTGACTAGCTCCCCTTCCTCGTCGTATAGATAGATGTTCCCTTAATGTAGCCAATGTGATAGATTTTTTTTTTCTGTTTGGACACAAATTCTTGGCACTAACTAACGGTTTAGAATCCTTGCAAGCCTTGTTAAATTGGTCGTACAGTTTGGCTGTATTGTGGAGGTGCCCCGCTTCGCTCGCCGCCACGAGAACGGACGCGTTTCACACCACTGCCGGCTGTCGACGCGTGATCATTAAGAGTGAGACGTGTGGCACATACCGCAAAAGATGACTTCTAAAGAGACAGAATCATCTGAGGATCATGACTTCGTCGACGTTGATTTACATGACCAGCCCCCGCCCGAATCTATCATACGCACAGCCAACGCGCGCCATCTGGGAACCCGTTTGCGGTCTGGTTGGCTCTCTCAAGTCACGCTTCATCCACACCTTCCCTCTAACACTTCACATTTGCATTCTGTTGATGGAGGTATACAGCATGCCATCGCGTCGTCATCCACACCTGATTTGCATACCATTGCTCAAGGCTCAGCAGGGTCCTTGCCGAGAAATTCCATATACCAGTCGTCACCTATGGCTGGCAGGTCTATGGCTTCAATGACACCATCAGCTCTACCTCGAAAGGTAGAAGGGCGTTACAGAAGTCGCCTTGAGAACCCTAAGTCCGCGCGTCTACGACCCTTGATATTATCCAAGGAGCCTCAGTCATCCCCACAGGGTGTTCATTTCGATGCACAAATGAAGCCAGGAATGACCATGACCATTCGTGATTTAAATGGAGAACTAATTATGGTCCGCTCACCCATGCCTGATGATCATGAGGAATACACCGAACGAGTACTGACACCGCTTGCGTCAAAATTGCTTTTACAATCAGGGCGTAGCAAGAGCGCGCAAAGTGATTTACGTAGGTATTCGCCTGACATCAATGACAGTCCGTCTTTGGAGAGATCTCGTAAGAAACAACAAGAAAATACCAAAACGTCCTCTAGCGAGCCAGATGATGCAAGTGACACAGACACATCGCTCACGCAAACAGGACAATTGGACAGTCTCCATATATTCTCGCGTGGTCAAACATCGCAAGGGTTTGATCGTGACACTACCTCACAAACCACTACGTCGTCGCCCTCCGGCACTACAAATTTGGGACTCTCAGAATCCGCAGATGGCAAGAAGACGAATTTAACGAGGATGCTACATCTCCCCCCGAAGCCCCGACAAGAGGAAGCCAAGCATTTAGCTGACTTTTCTGCCATGATGCAAGCATCGCAAAAAATGCAAAAAATGCGAATACAATCCGGGAAGGCAGAGTGTCGAAAGCGAATGGAAAAAGAGGCTCACGCTAGACAGGTATGGGATCAGGAAATTTTGCCTTGCTGGACTCGAGCTAGGGAAGAACCAAAATATCGTGATTTGTGGTGGGACGGTATTCCTCCAGCTTTGCGAGGACGTATTTGGCTGCGAGCCTGTGGAAACAATTTGATGCTCTCTCACAATTTGTTCGGTCAAGCGTTGGTGCCTGTACAGCAGGCTCTCTCTGATGGCAAGATACCCTTGGAATGGATAGAAGAGATTGAGTCCGATATTTCGCAGACGCTGCCTTCCTTGCGATTATTTGAGGCAGGGACAGGTCCTTTGTATGAAGATTTGAAGAATGTGACGCTGACTTTCGCATTTGTACGCGCCGACGAAGCGTCACAGCGTGAAAAGCAACCATATCCGGATTTGACTGCCTTGTATCAAAAGTATTCCATCTATGTACCGGGAACTGCAAGCCTTGCCGCATTGTTATTGATGAATATGTCACCAGCACAAGCATTACTTGCATTGCTGAATATGATCTCGTCCAAACCGTGGCTCAAAGCAATGTATAAACTGGACACACGTCACTTGAATTCAGATAACCGTTCCAGTGAGCTGCTCGGGTACGACCGTGTCTTTAATGCCCTGTTAGCTGAGCGTATGCCCGACATTTATGCCAATTTGCACAAGATGAATATTCGACCTCTTGAATATCTACATGGCTGGATACAGACACTCTTTGTACCCTGGTTGGAAATTGACACTGTGTCACACCTGTGGGATATTATGTATGTGAGGGCGCATAACTGACTTTAGCTTCCTGGATGAGGGTGAAGCCACACTATTCCGCATTGCTCTGGCGATCATAGAGCTGCTGGAACCCAGACTCTATGTGCGTGACCGTGAAGAGCTGTTGAGTATTTTGCAAGGAAAAAACCCTGCAGCAATTCACGTTTGGCGCCGTGAAAGCAGCACACCAGATGATATGACCCCACCTTCGGATCGAATATACGCCCAATACATGCTCACGGAACAGAATATGTTCCAGTGCCTTCAGGCTCAAAACATTTGGTGGAAGGACTTGACTTTGCAGCGATTGCTGGATCGTGAACTGAATCGATAGACATGTCTAGGCTTCATACAAGGGCGGAAAGATGGTATCACTGGAGGAAGGCACAGGGTCAGACCTAGAAGGAGGCGGAGCATAGGCAGGCGGCATCGACTCAGAGGAAGGAGAGACCACCCTATCACAGGTATTGGCAGAATCAAGGTATGATGGTGGCAAATTTGCCGTAGACGGAGAGGAGGGAGACAATATCTCCTCCAAGGGTATAGCATCATT
Source organism: Malassezia sympodialis ATCC 42132 (assembly GCF_000349305.1). NCBI lineage: Eukaryota > Fungi > Basidiomycota > Malasseziomycetes > Malasseziales > Malasseziaceae > Malassezia > Malassezia sympodialis. The sequence goes on along the minus strand of NW_017387807.1, from coordinate 762,925 downwards.
GTTAGGTGGTCTTGTGAAATTGGAAGCTTCAGTCCACGTCTGTAAAGATATAGATAATGGCTCTGGTGGCTGCCTAGATGCCTCATCAAAGTCAGGCAGCTCTTCATCGAGTGTAAGGCTTTCCGTATCGTTAGAAGATGTTATATTTTGGTAATCAGGAGGGATGGTTCCCTCCCCTCGAGTTACCATAGACGTGTGTTGATCTGAAAGCGCCTCGTGATGATTCACTGGGCGAGACATTTCATCCAAAGCCATTGCTGACATGGCAGTAGCCGGAGAGATGACTGGTAGGTTCGTCATCGTGTCATCGTAGCCATCATACTCCATAGCATCGGTAAACAAGCTAACCATGGAATGTGATTCTCGCATTGCATGTTTGTCATAAGACTGCTTCTCTTGCACATCAGATTCGCTGTCTATTGGTCTTGGTAGCACGGGCGGACTTGGCAAGATTTTGATAAGCCGGCGTGTTATCATATCCAAATTTTCACCGTGAACCCCCCTAATAACTACGCGGATAGTCAGGACGAAGCGTATATTATGCAATGCAGTGTCTTGAGAAATCGATTCGCAAACTTGGTCACCACCCAAGCTGTGTTCAGTAGAACTTGGCTCAAATGAGCTAGATGAAGGTTGTGAACAACCAAGAACGCTGCCTGGATGCAACGCTAAACGTAAATGAACTGCACGTTGCGAGTTAAAACGACAAGACTTTCCACTAGTTGTCACCGTAAATGTCTCAAATGCGGGAGCAGTTTCAGTCATGGATCTAGACACATCAGACGCTGTAGAAGGTGTTGGAGAAACTTGCTGATGATCCATGTGCTCAAGGAGAGCCGCATCCGAGTACATTCGTCCGGCGGGGTGTGACTGGATAACCCGCACAAGGGTGGCTGATACGTTTTGGAGCTTTATACCTTTATCTTTGACGAGCACCTCAGTAGGAGAGGGGATATGCACCTGCATCTGAACAGGGTCACAGAGGCGAATCACACTGCGCTCCAATCGAAAATAGACTCGGATCGGTGAATCAAATGACCAGTAAGAAGGACCCAGTGAATATTCACTATCACCATGAACAAGTGGCATCATGCAATGAGGTCCCACATTGGCGTATGTATAAAGAGCAGTTGGATCTGCATCCGTGTAACGGCGCGGATGGAAGAGAATATTGGTATGTAAGTGAAGGCCACGTTGATGATACAATGTAGCCCTTAGTGAGTAGGACAATTGACTCGTACGTGAGTGGATGCACTGTGGTAAATCATTGGTCAATGGAAATTGAAAAGGCAATACGGCAGGTGGCTTGCTCGACGGTGATATGCCAGGAGCCGACCAAAGAACCAAATCTGCTCGATACAGTTCAAGCGGTGGGCCGCTTGCATTTCTGAATTGCTCTGTGGCTATCAAAGACAATACACTTTTGTAAGATGTGCGTGCTTACCATTTGTAATATAACTTAACTTCATCCGCTGCCATGTCGAGTTTGATCAGTACATCGCCTTGTGCCACCGATGAAGCACCTTTTAAGCCAAGATAACCGGCTTGAAATGAAGCTGCTCCCTGCCTTGGAACAATTTCAAACATTTGGCTATATATTGACGACATGTATGACATCGTCTCGCAGAAACGTTGTTGGCAAGTACTGCGGGGTCGTCCGACAAGCAAATGACGCCCCAACTCCCCCCAGCGTCTGTGCACAGGTGGAGGGACAGTGCTAAGTGCTCACGTGACTAACGGGACTTTGACCGGCTGGCAAGAAAATTATCGTCGCCACGACCAGTGATCCTAGCTGTGAGGTCTCTGAACGGTCAACGATGTCGGAATCGCAAGTGAACCCCAAGGCTTTTCCTCTCGCTGATGCTGCACTCACCAACCAGATTCTTGATCTGGTGCAGCAGGCGTCGCACTACAAGCAGTTGAAGAAGGGCGCCAATGAAGCCACCAAGACGCTCAACCGCGGTATTTGTGAGTTTATCATCATGGCCGCCGACGTTGAGCCTATTGAGATTGTGCTCCACCTTCCTCTCCTTTGTGAAGACAAGAATGTACCATATGTATTTGTGCCCTCGAAGATTGCGCTTGGCCGCGCCTGTGGTGTTTCGCGCGCCGTGGTCGCCGCCAGTGTGACAACCAACGAGGCTCGTGAGCTGCAAAGCCAGATCCAGACAATCAAGCTCGCTATCGAGCGTCTGCTGATTTGAGCATTAGTGCTATATAGAATTACAGGATGCATCCCTGCGAGGGATTCAAGTAGCCTCTTAGCCGAGTGCACTGCGCAAAGCGGAGCGTTGCGCATCGGTAAGGCGCTCAGGAAACTCGATGTTCCATTCAACCACCAAGTCGCCCTTGCGAGTGCCTTTAACCTTCGATATAGGCATGCCTTCGCCTGCAAGGCGCGTTGTGCGACCCGGCATAATAGTCGTCTTGCCCAAACTCGCCGACGGCAGTGGCACATCAATAGAGCGACCGTCTAGCGTGACAATCTTACGGCGCGAGCCAGGTGTGCCGGGCTTCGGTGGATCGAGAGCATCCACAAGCTTGAGTGGCTGTACAAGGCGCAGATCATCACCATTGCGAGTAAAGCGGGGATGAGAGCGCTCATCCACTACAAAGACGAGGTCTTGCGCCTTGCCAGGGCTCACTTCGTTGCCGGCGCCGGCGAAACGGACCTTCGTACCCTTCTTCCAGCCCGGCTTAACGTCGATGCTCACCACTTTCTCCTCAGTCCGGCCATTTGCAAGAGTGCGACCAACTTTGAGTTTCTTAGTCGTGCCCTTGTACAGCTCTTCAAGCGTAAGCATAAGTGGCGTTTCAAAGTCCTTCGGTTGTACCTTGGGCTCAGAGTGGGTATCAAAGTCGGCTCCGCGGGAGCCACCTCCAAAAGATGTATAGCCAGGCATGCCACCGGGTATATCATCGTGCATGCCTCCCATGCCTCCCATGCCTCCCATGCCACCCATGCCTCCCATGCCGCCCATGCCGCCCATGCCGAACGGACTGGCTCCACCGAAGATGTGCGCGAAAATGTCGTTGGGATCTGAAGGAGAGAAGCCACCACCGAAGGGGTTACCACCGGAGGTCGAGAAGCGGAACGTGCGAGCGCCACCTGGCCCGCTGCCGCTACTGCTAAAGCCGCCCATGCCTGGGAAGCCGCCGGCACCGCCTTCCTCTGGCATCGGCACACCACCCTTGAGACCGTCTTCGCCGTACTGATCATATATTGTGCGCTTGTTTTTGTCCGAAAGCACTTCAAAGGCCTCGCCCACGTCCTGGAACTTCTTTTTGGCTTGTGCTTCGTTATCCTTGTTACGGTCAGGGTGCCACTTCAGAGCCGCCTTCTTGTATGCTACACATCAGTCGCCTTTACATACCTTTTTTGATTTCATCGTCGCCCGCAGTCTTCGACACACCCAAAATCTTATAGTAATCCTTACCCATGGTTGGTGCGGAAATGGTGGCAACTACGGTGTCGGGCCTTTTAAAGGATGTGGAGAAGCGGGACGCAAGCCAAACGTCCACATCGTGTGCCTTCCACAAGGTTCTGTCAGCATCGGTCACCTCCACAGGACATGGTATAGGGTCTACGGAGTCGCGACGTTATCCGCACAAACAGCGTCGCGCATCTGCTGGGCAAGGTCGTACAAATCACATACAAGTGTGTCGCGCTTCCAAGAGGACCGGTGCGCGAGGATGCGCTCGTAACAACCAGCACGGGTTTGCTCGAGCTGCTCAACGGTAAAGTCCGCCGTCCGCTGCACGAGCGCCTCCACAAGCTGCGCTTGGGCCGCTTCGTCAAGAAGTACGCAAGGCGTGCTGGGCAAAGGCACTGCGGCAGGAGCAGGATCCATCAAAGGCACAAGCATGCCATCGGAAGCAGCTGTCTTATTCAAAGACGGCTCCTGCATGACAGGCGGACTGTTTGACGCGTTGTCGTCAGGGCAGTGCGAACGATGCCGCTTGTGGGCGCGCTCAATCGTTGATACATCGACGAGATCACTGGCTTGAGGCTCTTCACCTAGCATGCGTGCACTGTATCGTTGCCCGTTGGGACGACGTGAATGCACTTCGAGCTCTTTTTTCTTTTCCGCCTCGCGACGTGCTTCCTCTTCTCGAGCCAGGACACGAGTGGCCATGGCCGCACATTCCGCACGAAAAGGCGCATCGACGTACTGGTCTAGCAAAATCCGCGCAAAATTCTGCATTTGATGTGCACGGAATACGCGATCCGAGTCCACCTCGCTTGCTGCTTCGGTATTCGATACAATCTTGCCAAGGTCCTCCATGAAAGCATCGCATGTGAGGTACTGGTTGTGGTATAGACGCTTTTGCATTTTGTCCAGTGTCATGGTATAAATGGTAAAATCGCGAAGAACATATGTCGAGTCCTCAGGGTCTGTATTATCATCGCCTGTAGTCGCAACGGTCGGCTCTTCAGTTGTCTCGATATCCACATCATGAGGCGCATCTTGCGGCTCCTCGGCAGGCAAAGCTGCAGGGGCATCACCTGTCTCATCAACGGCCATGACTGACTCGACTGGGTGGCGCACCTCAGCAGGAACCTCAGCATGGGGACTCGCGCTGTGTCCCGACTCGACATCTGAGTCCACCGCTGGATGACGATCGTACCGCAGCTGAATAATGACCTTGCCTTTTTCTCGGCGCCACTCAAACTGTTCCATGAGCGTGCGCAAATTGTATTCGTCCCACACGTTGCGCGTAAACTTTTTAAATTTCTTGCGCAGCTCCGCGAGCACGGAGCCAAGACGGAACTTGAGGTGCTCAAGCAATCGCGCGTCGTGTTCCACCTGCTGATGCAGTTCCAGTTGCGTCGGCATTCGCGGCGGACGTGGAGGGGCCTTGGGCAAATCCTCAAGCACGCGAAGCCGGCGTGGGACGGCATCAGCAAACTGCGTCGGCGGTCGGGCCGCCTGCACTGCGACGTCATGCCAAAAGTCACGGCGCTGCGCCTCGCTTGGCAGCTGCATAGCGTACGAATGCCATGGCCAGCTACCGAACCACGCACGGATCGAAGCAGGCAAGAGAGCAGCAGGTGTGTCGGACGTCGAGAGAAGCATGATCCGGTCTTGTGGGTGCAAACCATGCAGGAGCGCGCCCATCATTGCATGGAGATGCTCAGAGTACAAACTGGGCCACCGATCCACGTCCGGTACAAACAGGACACTCGGCATGAGCCGCCGAGCCTCCTGGAACTGCTGCGAGAGGACAGCCTCAGGCGTCTGTGTGCCGTCGCCCAGTAGCTGCGCGGCCGAGATAGTGAGCACATGAAAGCCTTCGATGGAATGCAGTAGTGCCTCAGCGATGATGCGCTGGCCCAAACCCGGTGTGCCGTGAAGAAGCAAGCGAGGACGATACACTTGGGCCTGTACAAACGATTGCTGAAGCAGCTCTCGCTCTAGTCGTGCAGCGCCCGAGTGGTCGTCTGTCGATGCTGTAGCGACATCGTCCTCGTAGATGGCCTCTTCCAAGGCCTTGCGTTTGGTGCGCTGAGGCAGCAGCCGCGCAAAGAGCGCCTCACACTCCTGCAGACACGACGCAAGCAACGGATGGAGGTGTGGCGCGAGGGGCGTCGAAGACGCACTCGTAGAGCGAGCGGACGAGGGAACCATATGCTCGAGCGCCAGCAAAAAGTCGCGACCGTCCACCTGAATGGTCTCTGGAGCCAGCAGTAAACGCTCGTTGGTTCGGTAGATCTGAGGGTACCTGCGCTGGATCGCATTTAGCGTGGCTTCAGTACACAGGGCACGAAGATCTGCGCCTCCAAATCCATGTGTTGCGTCGACCAAAACATGAATTAGCGATTCGTCCAGCGGCGGGTCCCAGTGGCGCGTGTGGATTTGAAGGATGCTCTGCCGTGCGGCGCGCGATGGCAGAGGGAAGTAGAACTCGCGGTCAAAGCGGCCCGGCCGACGGAGCGCAGGGTCCACCGAGTCGGGGCGGTTCGTCGCGCCAATGACCACCACCTGGCCGCGCCCGTCCATGCCGTCCATGAGCGCCAAGAGCGTGCTCACGATACTCGCATGGATCTGGTCCTGCTTGCTGGAGCGAACCGGCGCAAGACCATCAATTTCGTCAAAGAAAATGATACTGGGCTGTGCACGCTTGGCCTCCTCAAACAAGAGGCGCAGCTGACGCTCGGCCTCGCCTACCCACTTGGATAAGCAGTCGGCGCCTTTGCGCATAAAAAACGAAATTTTTTGGCCCTCCGTCGAGCAGCTGGCTGCGAGCGCTCGAGCCACCAGAGTTTTGCCAGTACCAGGAGGACCATGGAAGAGAACACCGCGCGGCGGAGTCACGCCGAACCGCTGGAATACCTCAGGGTAAAGGAGGGGCAGGCTGACCATCTCCTTGAGCTGCTGCACGTGGTCTTCCAGGCCACCCACCTGCGAGAAGTCAATGTCCATACGGACACCCAGGGGGTCGACATCGGCAAGCGCATCCTTTTCGTGCACGCGCCCAAACGCATCAGTAGCCGAGCCAAGTGCACCGGCTCCCGAGGTCGGCGTCGGACCACTCTCTAGCAGCGGCGCGGCAAGGCGGCCGTCCAGGGCACTCTGTGTGGGAGCCAGGCCCGTGCGCGGCGGCTCGTCGTCCGAGCTGTCCATGTCACCCATGAAATCTTGCCCTGGTAGGCTCAGCGGCACACTCGGCCACGCGCCAGCGCGCGTCGCGCGAGGCAAACTAGGGAGTGACAGGTTCGGAAAGCCAGAGCGGGATTGCGAGGCGTCTGGCTCGTCTGAGATCGCGCGCGTGCTGGGGCGCGATGTGCGCCGGATTCGCCGACCAAAGCCGTCGCGCAGTGGCTCAGGCTGCGGCGGTACCAGTGCATAGTTGATCTTTTTGCGCTCGCGAAAGCTGTACGAGCGGTGGCGTGCGGCAGGCGCAGACTCATCCTCGCTCTCGTCCGACGATGCGCGCGCACGCGCGTCGCTCGATTCGTCCGCATCCGCGCCGGTGCGTCGTGCGGAGCGCGATGCAGCGAGATCCATGAGGTTCTGTCGCCGCTGTGCACGCTCAGCACGCTCGACAACGCGTCGCGCACGCATGGTTTCCTCGTAGTCAGCGTTTTCATCTTCCTCCTCATCGTCAGACGCGACAAAGTCGCGAAGACTTTTGCTGACGCGCGTCGAGCGGCGGGGACGGACGACCTTATCAGTCGGCTCGTCGTCGTCGCCCCACGCCCGCGTGCCATAGCTCGTGGTTCGGCGACCACTGCGCGTTACATGCATCCGCCTTGGCTCCGCCGTAGGGTCCTGACTGTCGTCGTCGGTGGCATCGTGCGGCGCCTCGTACGTGTCTTCCTCCTGCGGTGAGTGGCGCACACGAACCTCGCCGAGCTCGCCTTCTTCAAAGTACTGCGTGTAAAAGGCGCCCCGCGCCGCCTTGCGCTGCGATCGCTCGCGTGCAGGAGACGCTGGCGACGACCCGCGCCGCGAACTGCGACGCAGTGGGGACATGGCGCTGGCGGAGCCAAAGCGACGCGTGAAGGCTGCACTGATTGGCCTGCTCCACGTGACAGGGCGCGTCGACGTGGAGAGCACGCTCGCGCCACGCGCGGTGGATCAGGGCGTGGCTGCATGAAGGACCCCGCGAGGCAGCTGTCTGAAGCGCGGCGCGGGGCGGAGCGCCTCAGGCCATCGTTCCGGCGCATCTCTGAGGAGGAAGAAGCGCAAGCGCAGGCGGCATGCGTGCACGATGCGCAAATGGCGCAGTATGGCTACCATGCGGACACGCACTATGAGCTGCCGCGCCATCTAGTCCACTACATTGAGCCGACCGAGGACGAATTTGATAAGCAGGTCGAGTACGACATGGATGAGCAGGATCAGCAGTGGCTTGACGCGCTCAATGTGGAGCGAAGGCGCGAGCAGCTTGATGTGATCAGCTACGAGGCGTTCGAGATCATCATGGACCGCTTCGAGAAGGAGTGGTTCCAGCTGATCAAGCGTATTCCGTCGCGCCTTGCGCAGGATGCTAGTGACGAAGATTATCCTGAGGACTCGAACTGCGCCATCTGCAATGACAGCGACTGCGAGAACCTCAATGCGATCGTATTCTGCGACGGCTGCAACTTGGCCGTGCACCAGGAGTGCTACGGCGTGCCATATATCCCTGAGGGTCAGTGGCTATGCCGCAAGTGCACTGTGTCCCCAGATCGTCCGGTATCGTGCGTTCTGTGCCCCCACGAGGGCGGCGCCTTCAAGCAAACAACGGAGGGGGCTTGGGCACACCTGCTGTGTGCCATGTGGATCCCCGAGACGGGCGTGGGTAATACCGTGTACATGGAGCCGATCGACGGGGTGCCCGCGATCCCGAAGGCGCGGTGGCGCCTGCGGTGCTACCTGTGCCAGCGCCGGAGTGGCGCGTGCATCCAGTGTGAGCACCGCTCGTGCTTTACAGCGTTCCATGTCATGTGCGCGCGGCGCGCCGGCCTCTTGCTCCCGCCGCGCCGGCGCTCCGAGGAGCAGGCAGGCGAGGACATGGGCGATATACTCGAGGCATACTGCCACCACCATCTGCCGCCCCAGCAAAAGGCCGAGCTGCATACACGCATCCGCGGCGAGGACGACGACGAGAGTGCGTCGGACGTGTCGACGAGCGAGATGACCGTGTCCCTGCAGCGGCCCAGCCACGAGTCGCTGGCGTCCAAGAGTGCGCGAGCATACCACAAGTTATATTCGTCAGGGCCGCTACCTGTGCCGCACTACCTGGTGCGCCGTGTCCTCGAGTACGCCGCACGCCTTCCGATCCGGCGCAAGCCCCAAACAGTGGGCCAAATGGTGCGCTACTGGAGCTTGAAGCGGCAGCAGATGCGTGGTGCGCCGCTGCTCAAGCGGCTGCACATGGAGCCGTGGACCGTGGGCCACTTTGTCGGTGAGCCCACGCCGGCCCTCACGCTGGCCAAGCTGCAATACCTGTTCCGCCTGCGTGAGGATCTCGAAAAGGTGCGCCTCCTCGTGGATCTTGTGCGCAAGCGCGAGAAGACCAAGCTGCGACAGGGCCAGCTGTTTGAGGCCGTTTTCGTGCGCCAGGGCCTCTTGCAGAGGTCGACGCAGCTGCACCGCGCGCTCGATCGCGTCGAAGCGTATGTATGCACCGCTCACACAGGCTCGACAAAGACCAGTGGTTTTTGTACCCCGTTTCCAAGGCCGACGTGCCCGATTATTACGACGTGATTGAGCGCCCTATGACATGGTGCCAGATTCGCGCTAAGATCGACACGATGGCCTACTCGGGCGTCGCGGATTGGGAGGCCGACGTGCACCTCGTGTGCGCAAATGCGCAGCAGTACAATGCGCCTGACTCGGCCGTGCACCGCGCCGCGGCGAAAATCCTCCAGCAGCTCCCGCGGATATGTGCCGACGCCGCCGAGGCGTGTCACGCAACCGAAGCGCCGCATAGCCTCGAGCCGCCGGACCACGTGTGGCGCGCGCTCCGAGCGCCGTACGAAGCCCCTGTGCATGGCGTGCCCGTCGGTGCGCCGTCAGCCGATACCAGCACCCTCGGTGCATTCTTGCACCAGTGGTACGTGGTAGATGCGCCTGCGCCGCCAGCTGCGCCGCGGCCGTCGCGTCCGGCCAAGCCGCCTGCGGCGCCGACGCGCCGGAGCGCCCGGCATGCAGCGCCGACCGAGACGACCAAGCCTGACGACACGTCGGAGCCGCGTGAGCTCGCGTCGCTGTCTAGCCACGACTCGTTCAAGTACTTTCACGTGGGGTGGCTTCTCCCGCCCGGGACACGGCGAGGCAACCGCCCGCGCCCTGCGCCAAGCGCGCCCAAGCCACGCGCCAAGCGGCGTAGGACCCGCGCACCAGCGACGGCCGATGACGACTCGCCGCTCAGTGAACTGTCAGATAGCGCCTAGCTACGCCTCCGTCTCACGCCGGTGCGCCGAAGGCGGCGCGCCTGCGCTGCGCCGCATGCGCTTCTGCTGTGTGTCGTCACGCACATCGTCTGCGGAGAAGTAGTGAGGCGCCACGAGCGAGAGCCACGCGGGGCGGATCTCCATAACCTGCCGCATAAAGTGCTTGGACGTCTCGACGAGCTCGTAGTAGCACAGGTAGCGCGGCGGCGGCACATGCTTGTACAGGCTCGAGGACGGATGCACGTACACGGACGTGTTTTGCTTGATGCTGCGGTACGTCTCGCCGCCTCGCTGGAGCACGGCCGTGTTCATGAAGTAGCCGGCGGTCAGCGCGATCTGCACGCCAGAGAGGTCCGTCGTGTCGGGCAGTGACTCGGGCACCAGTTCCACGCGCTCGCACAGGCGCCGCAGCTGGTCGCGCACGTCGCGCACACGCCCCAGCGTCTTGGGCTGCAAAAAGTTGTCCAGGCAGAATACCTGGCTGTACCCACTCTCGACCCACAGGTCCCAGATGTGCAGGAGCATCAGGGGGTCGCCGCCCGGCCGCACAAACGCCTGCCGCGCGCGATCTGCCTCGAGTTTCTTGTCTTTGGGCCGTATAAACAGCGAGCTGCTCTCCGCAAGCATTGACACAATCGAGAGCACTTCCTCCGTGCAATGGTACTCTTCGCTCGCGAGGATAGCCTTGCTCATCATCGGATCGACCGGGAACTCGGCCATACGCCGCCCGAGCTTGGTCAGCTCTCCCCGGTCGTTGAGAGCGCCCAGCGCATACAGCAGCTCCAGTGCTCGAATGAGCGTATCGGTCGGCGGCGGATCAAGAAAGTCAAAGTGCAGCAGGTCGTGCACGCCCACCGACTTAAGCAGGAGCACGACGTTGGCGAGGTTCGTGCGCTGGATCTCGGGCACGGTGTTCTCGTCCATCTCGTTCTGGAACGCCCACTTGGTAAACAGCCGGAAGCACTTGCCCGGGCCTACGCGACCGGCGCGCCCCGCGCGCTGATTCGCAGACGCACGCGAGCACGGCACGACGGTCAGCGCGGCCATGCCCGTGCGTGGATTGTACGAGTTTTGCTTCACAAAGCCGGGGTCAATCACGAACGAGATGCCGTCGATCGTGATGCTAGTCTCGGCAATGTTCGTCGCGAGCACGACCTTGCGCGCACCGGGCGGCGTCGGCTCGAAGATGCGCGCCTGCAGGTCGCTCGGCAGGTTCGCGTAGATCGGACACACGATCAGCTCGGCCATGCGGCTGCCGAGCGCGCGCGCCGTCGCCTGCAGATTGTCCATCGCCACATCGATCTCGTCCTGCCCGGTAAGGAAGACGAGGATATCGCCCTTCGGCTGCGTCGTGTGGATCTGGAACACGGTCGTGATCGCCGCGTGCAGGTAGTTGGCCTCGGGCTGCGGCGTGTAGTGAATGTCCACCGGGAAGCGGCGGCCCGGCACGTAAAAGATCGGCGCGTCGTCGAAGAACGCGCTGAACTTGTCCGCATCAAGCGTCGCGCTCGAGATGATCAGCTTCAGATCAGGGCGAAAGCGCGCAATGTCCTTGACGAGGCCGAACAGCATATCCGTGCTGAGCGTGCGCTCGTGTGCCTCGTCGATCATGATCGCTGCATACGAGCCGAGGTCGGGGTTGGTGAGGAACTCGCGCAGGAGCATGCCGTCCGTCATGTACTGGAGCACCGTGGACTCGGACGTGCAGTCTTCGAAGCGGATGCTGTACCCGCACTCGGCGCCGAGCCGCACGCCCATCTCCTCGGCGACGCGGGCCGCGACGCTCATCGCCGCCACGCGGCGCGGCTGCGTGCACGCCACCTTTTGGCCATCCCGTGTATAGCCGGCCTCGTGCAAGAACTGTGGCAGCTGCGTCGTCTTGCCCGAGCCCGTCTCGCCGACGACAATCAGGACCTGGTGCTGCGCGATCGCATCGAGCAGCTCCTCGCGCAGCGCGTACACCGGGAGCGCACGCCGCGTCGCATCGATCGAGTCTGCGCGCGCCTCCGCCTCGTGCAGCTGGTGCTGCAGCGCCTCCTCCTCCGCCGAGAGGCTGGGCGGCGCGTCCTTGTGGTCCATGATGAACTGGATGGCCTGTGCCTCATCGAACACAAAGTCGAAGCCGTCCGTGCCGCGCTCTGGCGCGTCGAGCAGCTGCGAGCGCGCTATCTGCTCTTTTTCAAAGGCATCGCCCTCCGCCGGCCGGGGGCCGCGGCGGCCGTGGTCGTGGCGCCGCGCATGCAGCGCGTCATGCTTGCGGCCGCGGTCCATGCGCCCCTGCTCGGTCAGGTAGTCTTCGGGAAGCACGTAGCCCTCTTCGCGGTCATCGAGCGCCTCGTACTCTTCGGCGAGGCGCAGGAGCTCGCGCTTGTGGGCAAGCTCGCGCTCCTCACGCTTCGATAGGCGCACGCCCTGGAAGAACGCCTCTTCATCGGCGATCTCACGGCGCAGGAGCTCGACCTGCTGGGCAGAGCGCTTCTGTAGGTATGCCTGGCGAGAGCGGTCGCGCAAGGACGCGAGGTCCGCCGGCGCCGAGCGGGACGAGCTCATGGCACACGCGCGACGGAAACCGCCACCTGCCTCCACTCCCCCATGACCGACACCCCGGCGCCCGCGATGGACGTGGACACGGCGCCCGGCGAGGGTGCGCCGCGCTTCCAGGTGAAGAAGGCAGGTCCGCCTCGCTGACGCCAGTGGAACAGTGTGTGCCTATGGAGCTGGGACATCCAGGTGGACAATGTACGTCGCGTCCCCTCACGCAGTGCGCCATCTGCCGCAACCAGATCATGGACCTGTGTACGTCGGCCGCACTGACGCAGGCATCGAGTGCCAGGCGAACCAGGGATCGACGACGATTGACGAGTGCACCGTCGCATGGGGTGCCTGCAACGTACGTGGCGCCACTCACGCAGCACGCCTTCCACTTCCACTGCATCTCGCGCTGGCTCAAGACGCGGCCCGTGTGCCCGCTGGACAACCGCGAGTGGGTGCTGCAGAAGTACGTCCGGGCTACTCACGCTAGATATGGCCGCTAAGGGACACCGACACGAGCCGCACGCACCCGTCGTCACCGGCGGAGAGCAGCTGCGCCGGCACGTCGTTGAACGCGTGGATCCACGCGCCCATAGGACGAAAGGCAACTTGCAGCACGGCCCCCGTGTGGTGCCGCGGCAGCGCCGCGTGCTCGGCCCACGCGCGCGCATCAGCGCTGCGGTACACACGCACGTCGCCGTTCTCGAGACCCACAGCGAGCGTGCGAGCGTCATGCCATGCAACGGACGTGGCCGCGGCCGGGAGCGCGAGCGTCGCGAGCCGCTCGTACGGCCGCTGGCCGTCGGCGATGCGCCACACCATAACGCTCTTATCGCGTGACGCCGTCGCAAAGAGGCGCTCCGCGCTGCTGGGCGCCCACGCGCCGTCCCACACAATCCGCGCGTGCGCACGCTCGCCGATCCACGGGGCATACCCCTGCGCAGTCCGCACAAAGACGCGCCACGAACGGTCGCGGCTCACCGTCAAGAGGTACGTGCCGTCCGGCGAGAAGGCCGCGCGCGTAATCGAGAGCGTGTGCCCCTCGAGCGGCGGCGCGAGCGGTCGGAAGTGGTCCGCCCCGTCAAACAGGCGCACAACCGCGTGCGCCGGCGTCGTCGCCTTGCAGGTACTTGCCACCAGCTGCGTGTGTGGATCGACGGCCACCCACAGCAGCTCGTACGCGTGGCCATACAGCTTCTCGACCTCGGGCCACAGCGTCAGCGCTTGCAGCGCCTCGGGCCCCGGCGGCGCAGACGACACAAGCGGCTCTGGCGCGGCTGCCGGCTCGTCCACCGCACGGTTCGAGAGGCCCAGCGGCGGGACGTGCGCGGCAGCCGCACGCGCCGCAGCTCGCGGCGCCGGCACAACGCGGTCCGCCCCGGGCGGCACGCCCTGCGCTGCGAGCCGCGCACGCAGGGCCGTGCTGCCCAGCTTGGTCGCGGCACTCGCTCCCGCATGGCCATGCGCATCCACGAGTCGCACGACGTACGGCGCCGCGGGGGGCAGGCCGCGCGCCGCGCGCTCCTGCGCCACGAGCGTGCCGCCCTGTGCTGTCTCGTCCGTGAGCACCAGCACGTCGATGTCCGCACGCGTCCCGGCCGGGCCGCAGGCGTCGTGCAGGGTCACGACGTCGAGTGCGATCGGTGCCAGGGTCGTGCAAAAGTCACGCACAAACTCACGCACAGCCGCCTGCCGCACGTCCAGCGGTTCCACATACTCGGCGTGCTTCTTCTTCGTGAGCATCGACGGCGCCGTGACGCCGACCACGAGCTCATGCGACGCACATAGTGTGGCCATGCTCAGCAGGAGCTTGTGCCCAATATGCAGGTGATCAAAGGTGCCACCGACCGCTGCCACGCGGCCGTGCGGCGCCGCTTCCGGCGCGCCGCCGGACGGGTCGGTCGGCGCGGGATCGACGCGCTCCGGTGCGAGACCCGGCGCGAGCGCGGCGGGCGCGCCCGCATCGGCCTCCCAGGCGCCGCCGACGAGAAGCACGGCGCGCAGTGGCGCATGCGCCGCAGCCCACTCGCGCAGCGCGCGGTGTGCGGACAAGGACGACGAGGCGCCCGGCACGAGATACACACGCAGATCCATGTGCCAGTCGTCCTGCGCGGTAGCGCACGCCCAGGCCTCCGTGTACAGGGTCTGGAGGCACGCCTCGATGCCGCGCACGTCGGCGTCGTGTGCCAGGCTCGCAGCACACAGGAGAAAGGCCACACGCGGGGTGCGCGCCGCGACCGCGCGACGCACGGCGGGCGCAAGCGCTGCCGCCGCGCGCCACTGCGCATCGCGCACATCGACGAGGACGACGGTCGCCTCGAGGCTGGGCGTCTGCCACAGGCCGCCGGCGACGCCGCGATCGATGAATGCCTGCGGCGCACTGAACACGCGCAGCACCTTTTCGTCTGCGGCACTCACGAACGAGGTGCGATCGAGCCAGGCGGCCGCTTGCATCGCATACCCGTGCGTCTGCGGCCGAGCGAGCTCGTGCCAGGTGCGCTGCGCATCGGACGAATACGTGCCGTGCAAGCGCGTCGTGCGATCTGTGCCGGTGCTCAGGAATCCGTCGCCGAATGGCGCCCATGCCGCGCTCGTGGCGGCGCCGGCGTGCCCAGACGCGGCGGGCTGGGGTACCCACTGCCGCTCGGTGAGGCACCACAGGTGCCAGGCGCCCTGCCGGTCGTGCGCGGCGATCGCCGGCGCAGTGCCCGGCCGCCACAACGCCCCGAGAAAGCCGCCGCTAAGGCTGCCCACGTCGCCGAGGCGGTGCATCGGCAGCCACATCGCATGCGCGGCGGCAGGGTCCGCCAGCGTCGGCCATGCAGACGTGGACTGCGGCATCCACACAATCACGCTGTTATCGACCGAGCTGCTTACGAGCGCGGCGCGCGGCGCGCCGTCCACGTCGTGGGGGCACCAGCGGACGCTCGTCACCCATGCGTCGTGGCCGAGGAGGAGCGCGTCCAGGGCGATGGCCCAGCGCCCATGCTCCAGCACGAGCGCGTGCGACTGGGTCTGCAGGCCGGCGTCATCCGGCAGAATCTCGCTGGCCAGCGCCTCAAAGGCGTCGCGCCGTGGCGCGTCGGTGCGTGGCGCGTCCGGCTGCAACTTCCACAGACGAATGTGCTGGTCCTGCGACGCCGACGCGAGGAGCACACACGGGGCGCCAGCGCGCGCGGGATCCGGCGCCACCACCGCGTCGAGCGCGCGAATCCAGTCTTCGTGGCCCTCGAGAGCAAGCTGCTTGACAAAGGGGCCGTGGCCCTCGCGCGTGTACAGCATGAGGCGCCGGT
This sequence comes from Malassezia sympodialis ATCC 42132, assembly GCF_000349305.1. Classification (NCBI taxonomy): domain Eukaryota; kingdom Fungi; phylum Basidiomycota; class Malasseziomycetes; order Malasseziales; family Malasseziaceae; genus Malassezia; species Malassezia sympodialis. Next base: position 747,214 of record NW_017387807.1, on the reverse strand, counting down.
CCGTGAGCGCGACGGCCATGAGCACCACGGGCGTCGGCACGGGGAGGCGCACGAGCGCCACGTCCAGGGGGTAGGCGCCCTGCAGGGAAATCGTCTGCGGTGCAAACGCCGCTGACGCCGTGCGGCCCCAGACCTGGAGCGTGGCGTCGGAGCTGCCCGTGACGAACAGCGCCTCGTCCATCGCCGCGAGGGACTGCGCATCGCGCAGCACGCCGAGGGCCGTCACAGGCGCCGCGTGCGCACCCGGCACGCACGCATCGCACACCCAGTCGCCCACGTCAGCGCCACGCGCGTGCGGCTCCCAGTGCCACAGCTCCCACGCGCCTTCGTACGTGCCGAGCACGAGGCTCGGCGGCGCGTCGGCTGTCTGGATGACCTTGAGTACATGCACGGCCTGGCCGCTCTGTGTGGGCCATAGACGCCGCAACTGCGTCGACGGCGACTGCGTGAGTCCAGCGGCTACGTACGCAGGGATCGAGCCACATGGCGAACGAGTGGTGCACGCCAAATACAAGCGCATCCGTCGCTGCACCATCGCTACTGCGCAATCGCGCCCAGTCCGAGACGTGGGGCGTGCGACTCACCGCGCACGACAGGTACTCGTACGCGACAGGCTCGGGCATGGCGCGAGGAAAAGCCAATTCGGCGGATTTGTGGAGGCTACGGCATGGGGGCCCAGACCCGGCGCCGCTGCCGCACAGGCACGCCGCGGCACTGCGAGAGGCTGATCCACGCGAGCGCGGGGTTCGCCGCAACGAGCGCATCGATCGAGGTCGCTAGGTGAGTCATACAACGTACGCGTAACGAGTGTGTCGTCCAGCGACACCGCCTCCAGGGCCCCCGTCCAGGGCACGAGCGCTGACAGCGCATCGTCGCGCAGCGCGGTCGCCGGGGCGTACCAGGCACGCAGGCGCCGCTGCGTCGGATGCTCCGAGGGTGCATACCCGTGCAGCGGCGCCAAGTGCGCAGCCGCCATCTCCAGGCCGCCCACATGCAGGTGCGCCACGCTGGACATGAGCAGGGCCAGCGTATCGCCCAGCGAGTAGTGGCCCTGCTGGCTCGCCAGCGCCCAGTGGCTCGGCGCGCATGCAGGGCGCTTATCGCCACTCACACTCACGCGCTCCCAGCCGTGCCCGGCCGCCCCAGCCGCATGCACCATTTCAGCGACGCAGTGCAGCGTGTCGCCGGACAGCCCGCAGCGGCCCTGGAGCGACGTCGGATCGCGCCGCGAGTACTCGACGAGGTCGTCCAAACGCAAGGAGCGCAGCGCACTGCGCCGGCCCTCCTCGCCACGCATCGGCAGGAACGCCTGCAGGAAGCGCACGAGCGCCGCAGCATGCACACAGAGCCCCGCCAGGCCGAGGTGCGTGAGGCGCGAGGGCTGCGCGGAGGCGCTGCGGCCCAGGCCCATGGCCAGCACGTCGAGCGTGCCCGCCTCGCCGACCTGCGTGTAGCTTACATCGAGGGACGTGAGCTGCGGGCCAATGAGCCCACACACACTGCCCAGCGCCACGTCGCCCATGCTGGTATGCGACACGTCCAGCTCGCGAAGGTGGCGGAACGGGATCACGGGAGGCTGTGCCGCCATGCCCTGTGCGATGCACGAGCTGACTGCTTCTGCCACACGCTCGTCGGCAAATCCATCGCACCACGCGAGGTGCAGGCGCTCCAAGCGCGGCGCGGCGCGGCCGAGCACAACAAGCGCAGCAGGGCTCACGGACGTCATCGTCAGGTCCAGGTGCGCAAGCGACGCGCCTGCTGCCTCCACGAGGGCCTCGACAGTAGCGTCGTCGACGGCCAGGCACCCCGGCAGCGTCACACGCACCAGGTGCCATGGCGCGCGCGGCGCCTTGAGCAAGCGCACCACGGCGCCGGCGGGCAGTCGCGTAAGGCCGTGCAGGTCGATCGCACGCAGCGCGCCAATGACCTCGGCGGCATGCGGTGACAGCGCGAGGCTGCCCGCAAGGGTGGCAAGTAGGAGTGCTGCGCATTTGGTATCTTGCGAGAAGAGCGGTAGCGACGCGGGAAAGAAGATGCGCTCCCGCAGCCTGGAGCTGCCGGGCGATGAGCCGACCTGCGGCAATACATAGCACGAGAGCACCTCCTTTGTAATGGACAGCGGCGAATGCTCGCACATCAGCTCATAGAGCTTGTCCATGTAAAAGGCAGGCAGGTGCTGCAGCCACACCTTGTTCCGCTCGTGCCACTGGCGCGCCTCGTCCGACGAGAGATGCGGCAGCCCTCCCGCGTCGCTCGCCAGGGGTGGCATGTCTTCTTCGTCCGGCACATAGTCGTCCTTGTCGCGCCGAGGCCGCTTCAGCCGGGCCTGGGTCGGGGTCGACAGCGCCTCTAGCACCTGGGGGGTCGGCAGAATGTGCGTGGAAAAATGAGTCGCAGCCATCTGAAGGCACAGGCTCCGCAGTGTAGGCAGCTTGTACTCGTGCACATACATTGCACGGACGTGCTCCGGCACATGCCTCCGCGACACCTGGCCTCGGTACGTGGGCGGAAAGGGCGACATGTCATTCTGCACCTGCGTCTCCAGCGTGTCGTTCGCAAGGATCTGGGCATACCGCGGTGGAAAAGCCGGCCTCGATGCCGAGGCGGCACCACGGCGCTTGGTCTGCCTCCATCGCGACGAACGCTGGCCAGACGCGGCGCCTGCACCGACCATCCGCTCGGGGTCGCTCGCGTCGAGGTGGTGGGTGGAGGCCCTGCAGGGGCCCCGCTTCGCTGCGACCATGTCGATGAGCCTAGCGCAGCCTCTTGGCTACACGCGGTCCTCCTGTGGGTACTGCGGTGCGACCGGTGTGCCAAGGAGGGAAAGGCCGAATGGGAGCCTCTCGTATGGTTTTCTTGTATGTCCGGCGACTGACCGGAGGCCGCACGCCTGGAGCCCGAGCACTACCAGTCCCTGATTGACGAAGGTTGGCGCCGGTCCGGGCACTATGTTTACAAACCGGATAACCTGCGGACATGCTGTCCCCAGCATTCGATTCGGTGCGTTAAGCGCTCTTATACAGTGTGCCTCTTGCTGCATTCGCGCCGAACAAGTCCCAGAAGCGCGCGGTCAGTGGCCTGTACTGGCGTCTGTCTGGGCAGCCCAAGCCGTCCCGCTGGAAGGGAAAGTGGGGCGCCCACGGGCCATGGTCCCTTCAGCAACGGCTCGGCCTCATATTGCAGCTCGACGAAACACCGTCGATCGGTGCACCGTATGTCGAGCCAGCGATGGACAAAATCAAGGTATGACATGCTGCTCACAGCAGGTGTCTCTACGCCCTGCCTCGTCGACGGATGAAAAGTACGAGCTGTTCCGCCGCTACCAGGCAGCCGTACATGGTGAGTCTCCCTCCGAGATCAGTGACCGGTCTGGCTGGGAGTCGTTCCTCGTCGATGCTCCGTTTCCAGTATGTGTCGATGACTGACCAGACGCATGAAGGTTCGTTTGGCCTATACCACCACGAGTACCGATGTACGTCTTATGACTGACATTCGATCGCGGCCAGTTAGTGGGTGTAGGCGTTCTTGATATCCTTCCTCGGTGTGTGAGCAGCGTCTACTTCTTTTACGATCCCGCATTCTCGTCCTGGGAATTGGGCAAGATTAGCGCTCTGTGTGAAATTGCCCTGGGCCAGAAACTCTCCCGCATGGTGACGACGATCCGGTGGTACTATTTGGGTACGTTGGCCAGTCTCACACAGGGTTCTATATATACAGCTGTCCTAAAATGCGGTACAAGGGCGAGTTCCGCCCGTGTGACCTCCTCGATACCAGCGACAATAGCTGGCACGCGCTCGACCATGTACTGCCGCGTCTCCGCGCCGGCCAGCGAGCCTACTTTGATGCGACTAGGCCCCCTCTGCCAGCCCCCCTCCCACCGCCATCGTCGCTCCCTCGCGAGATGAGCGTCGACGAAGACCTTCCGCGCCCTTTGCCCCTCGGGTTCACACCACTCGAGTCGGTTCGGGCCAAATCTGACGAATGTGCCGTGCTCGACACATCCGTCCTACCTCCTGTGCTGCGCAGTCTCAAGGTACTGTTAATGCGCTCTCCGCGTCTAATAGACCCGTCTCTTGCTACACTCGACGACGACCAATCATCACGACAGCTCCTGAGTTTCTTTGCAGCCGTTAGCCTTCGGTTGCACCAATCCTTCGTAGCATTGGTCTAGAAGACGAATGTGATTAATAATTCTGCGTAGGCTCTCCCACGTACAAACATTTCTGCTTTCACCTGATTCGCTGAACGCTCTTGCGTATATTTCTCTCTCGGGGGAACTTTTATCGTCGGTCTGCTCCTATCCCGGCACTTAACGCTCGCCATCCCACGTCGCTGCGAAGTTTCTCTTGTCGCCTGAGAACGAAGAGTACCATTGTCCTGGCCATATTGTATGGCTCGATTGTTTCGATCACCTGTGGCCAAGTATATTTCGTTTCTCAGGCGACAAGACCTACTTCCAGTGAGCACCCCTTTCCTATACTCTCCTAAACGATTTTTCACCCAGCTCCCCCCTGCTATGGCTGACAGCGCTGATTGGCGCGCTCGCTCCGCAGGCACTACGTTCTATCCTAGAGGCGGTTCACGCTCGAGCGGAGGCAAAAGTGCGAGCCATGGCAGGGGAGGGTCTTCTCGCCGATACGGCAAGCAAAAGTACGCCCACCCAGCTTACCCAGAAAACGACACCCTCACTCTGACGCTCATCTCCCCTTCCTTACCCTCCCACCCTGTTATCTTTCCGATATTCGCACACGATTTGCCGACCTTTTGCTGAAATCCAAAACACAGTGGCTCGAGAATCCTAAGAACGTCATTTACACCTACACACAATCTCGTTTCGGCGCCCCTCCTCAATTTAGCAGCTTAGAAGGACGTTTTCCAGACCGTCATGAAAAGGTTGTTCGGTGCACGTGCACCATTGATGAGGAAGTTGGCATCGTGGCTACAGGCGATGGCCATTCCCAGAAAGAGGCACAAAAAGCAGCTGCCCTTCATGGCATGCTAATGCTCTTGGAGCGCGACTATATTTCTAACCCTCCTCCGGGCCTCTTTGGCGGCACCAAAGGCAGCACGACTGCGCTGTCTGCCACTCTCTCGAATGGATCTCCCCTGACCTTAGAAACTGCCCGAGAGTTTATTGACTATTTCTGTCATCACTTTCATTATGGCAATCCGGACATTTCGATCACAGAGATGCAAAATTTGCAGGGTCGTCGTACAGTCCCGAGTGGCTGGAACGCGACCATGTCGATTGGTGGCACGGTGATCGGTGAGGGGCTTGGCACGAGTAAAAAAGTTGCTCAGAACTTGGCCTATCTAGATACGGCCGTCCGTCTGGAGAAGGAGTTTCAAGATGTGTACCAAACATTCCTTTTAGAACCCAAGAACAAGCCCATGGGCAAGGCATCACCTGTGTATTTCCGCGTTTCCGAATCCTTCGAAGAAAACCTGCGGCACTTGTATGATCAAATACGCGACAGTGACTTGTATGCCAATCGTCCGCGCACGACGGCTGCTTTTCCTTCGACCGCCGAAGCTGCGGCTCCAAAGCCTTTGTTGGCCAAGCAACCTCGTCGTTTCACTCTTTCGGAAGAAGAGCACGAGGCAAAGTCGGCCCAGATGCTCCAAACCCTGAATGCGTATCAGACGGACGACCGTGTCAAGTCCACTCGAACGTCGCGTGAACTGCTCCCAGTGACGCAACACGCTGGTGACGTTCTCGTCAAGGTCGAATTAAATCCTGTTACGATCTGCATGGCATCTACTGGCTCGGGTAAGACGACGCAAGTGCCCCAGATTCTCCTTGACGACTACATTCTCCGCAACCAAGGCTCACGCTGTAACATAATCTGTACGCAGCCTCGCCGAATTGCTGCCATCAGTGTTGCTCAGCGTGTGGCTAAGGAGCGTGGCGAGAAGGTTGGAGAAACCGTGGGTTATCAGGTTCGCTTTGACAGCAAGATGCCAAAGCCTCATGGGTCCATCACCTTTTGCACCACAGGTGTCTTTTTACGACGCCTTCAATCTGCGATGGAAGCCCCATCTGGCCTTTCTTTCTTGGATGATGTTACTCATATTCTTATGGATGAAGTACATGAACGGGATGTTGAGACGGATCTCTTGTTGGTGATCATTAAGCGGGTTCTGGCTGATCGCCAACGTCGAGGTCTGCCCGACATTAAATTGATTCTCATGAGCGCCACAGTGGATCCCAAATTGTTCCAGGACTACTTTGCGGAACTAATGCCCTCGGCCCGTCCTGCGCCCGTGGTTACGATACCCGGTCGCAGCTTCCCAGTGAAAAAGGTATTCTTGGAGGACACGTATGAACGATTGAATGCCATCTCTCTTCCACGAGCAAAGGGTGGCTGGATATGGCACGAAAAGAATGTTCGCGATTATATCCATCGTGAGATTGCCCAAAAAGGCGGCCAAATCAAAGCTGATGTTACCGGGGAGAACGGTGTCTTGGTGGATGATCTTGAGCTTCCGTATCCGCTCATTGCTCTAATGATCGCCGATGTACTGTCGCGCTCTGACGATGGCCATGTGCTTGTGTTTTTGCCGGGTTGGGATGGGATCAAAATTCTGCACCAGATTTTGTTGGATACAAAGCAGTGTCCTTTACTGGATGTCCCGCTCCATGATCCCGCCAAATACGAAGTGCATATTTTGCATTCGTCAGTCCCTGTGGAAGATCAACAAGCTGTGTTCGAGCCTCCCCGTCATGAAGCCATCCGCCGAATTATTCTCTCAACTAATATTGCCGAGACCTCCGTCACAATTCCTGACGTGGTTTATGTTATTGATTCCGGACGTGTAAAGGAAAAGAGGTATGACCCAGAGCGGCACTTGTCTAGTCTGGTCTCTGCTTGGGTGGGTACCTCAAATTTAAACCAACGTGCAGGTCGTGCCGGTCGCCATCGTCCTGGGGAGTACTATGGTGTGCTGTCCAAGGCTCGGTATGATCAGCTCAGTGTGCATCAAACGGTGGAAATGAAACGTGTGGATCTAAGTAACGTCGTCATGCATATCAAAGCCCTCGGAATCCCAGGGATGGAAGTGGAAGATGTTTTGGCTGCGGCTATTGAACCGCCTGCCTCAGACCGTGTTAAAGCAGCGATGGTGGATTTGAAACGAATCGGGGCTCTGGACTACCATATGAATCTAACGTCGCTTGGCAAAGTCCTACAGCATCTTCCACTGGATGTATCAATTGGTAAGATGTGCCTCTATGGTGCTTTCTATCGCTGTCTTGATCCTGTGTTGGCACTTGCTGCCATTCTCACTAACAGGGATCCTTTTATTGCACCGATGCATCTGAAAAAAGAGGCCAATGCGATCAAGGACAGCTGGTGCCCCGTAACATTCCGTTCTGATCCGCTGTGTCTACTCAATGCCTACTATGAATGGACTCGTCTCCAGTCGATCAGTTCGTCGCAGGCCAACCGCTTCCTGCATAACAATATGCTAAGTCGCCCTACCATGGTCCAAATTCAGCAGATTAAACACAATTTGTTCCAGAGTTTGCAGAAGGCTGACATTATTAAAGTCATACGTCAATCTACTTCCATGGTGCCACGGTATCGCCGCCGCGTGCGCGAGACCGACCCAGAGTTCAACCTCAATGCACACAGCATGCCATTATTGGGTGCCTTGATTGCTGTGGCCTCCTCGCCCCATTTTGCCATACGACAAGGGGAACGCACGTTACGTACGTCTCAGGACAAGACGTGCTTTATCCATCCTTCAAGTGTTTGCAGCTCCAAGTTTACCAAGGATGTGAAGGGAAGCTTGCCACCACAAAAAGATATTTACGCTTTTGCGGAAAAAGTACACAATACCTCGATGCAAACGGCGGGGTCGAGCGGAGGCTCGATGACATTTTTGCGTACTTGTACTCGTCTCGATCCCCTTTCTTACATGCTTTTTGGTGCTACCGAGGCGCAGGCCACGGCCCAGGGTCTCGAATGTGATGCCTGGCTTCCCGTCAATGGCAATTATGATGCGCTGGATAGTATTGAGCGTATCAAGTCCGTGATGGATGCTTGCATGCTCCGCATATTTGAAGGGGTACGGAGTCGTATGCCTTCGTGTACCAGTTCAACAGTCAACGGTTCTCAAATGTCGTCCGAGGTCCTTCTGGCCGACGATGATGATGAAGGTGAGGATCCTTCACCCGCCACTGTCCGCCCTCTATCTCAACGTGAGGTGGAGGAGTTCGAGCAGCTCACTACAGGGATTGTTCACCTGTTGGACCAGTACTCGGAGGAGCTTGCACATTCGTATGCTTAATGTTAAGATTAGATAGTCTGTCTTCCCTGCTATAGGTGCATCCTTGTACCCTAATGAAGACATTTCACGTGACTAAACACGCGTCTGCTCCACGCGTCTCGTGGTGACGTTCGCGTCGCCACGATTCTCGTACGTCGTAGATATGGCCGGTGCGCGTAAGAGCCCTCGGCGGCCATTATCCACAGTCGACAGACGAGCAGGTTTATCCCAGAGAAACTTTTCAGATATATTAGCAGAGGAGAAAGAATCCTTTCAAAATGTGAAAGGCACGCAGCCTAGCCATTCTAACCGACAAGATACCAATGAAGAGTTACCAGGTGAATTGTTTTTCACTCGAGTTCAACCTGCCAGTCATGGTGAGGATATTATAGGAGTCCCTCCTCGTCGTTTCCGCCGAAATATTGAGCCCATGTCTCGTCCACCTGTTTCGGGGCTTCGTCGCGACAGTATAAGCATCAAAGGTATGCGGCGGATGTCCAGTCTACGTGACGGCGGACCTGCCTACCCACATGATGATATACCCGACGATGTGCTGTATCGTCACTGCTCTGACCAGGCTCCTCCTGTTGTTCGAATGAAACATTTGCTACGTTGGACACTGCACCGTTCTATCTCCCAAGCCCTTGCCGAGGCGCCATTTCCTGCGTCCCGGAAACGGAAGCATGGAAGTTCACGTCGCGACGAACAGAATGGTATGAGCCTATTATCTCCTTTACCGCTCTCTGTAGAGCAGTCGCTCAGCGACAAAGACGTTCAGCATATTTCTGAGTCTGCCCCGCTACTCCGCAAAGTCATGGATGATACCTTACGCGATTTACATGATGGTCTCATTGGTATAAGTTGGCTTCATCAATCGCATGGAAAAGACCAGACCCCTCTTCAGCCACATCCCCGAAATGCGTCAAACAGGCACGCTGAAAAGCAACTTTTGGGCATGCTGGATCAGCTTCGCAAAGAACTTTTCGCTTGGGATCAATGTGAAGCTGATATTCGTGCGCTTCATGCAGAGGCAGATGAAATTGAAGCACAGGCAAGTCAAATTCGTGAACACACGACGTCTCGCCGAAAGGGTCGTTTTCACTCCGCTGATCATGCTTCTGAAGCGAACGTGGATGAAGAACAATCTATTGCCAACGAAATCGAGACGGCGTTGTCCACCGACGCACCTGATGACCAATTACCCTGGACTTTGCATGATATGGACAAGGATTCAAAGCGGCAGCTCGATCTTGTAACTCGTATCCTTTCTGACGCTGAAACTCTAGACAAGGCTGTTACTCTTGCGAAAGAAGGCCATTCCACTCTAGGCATACAGTTTGAAGGCACTGAGGTGGACTCTCGGTTGACGGCGTTGGAATTCTCCATCGACAAGATCAAGAAGCGGCTCTACTGCATGGAACAACTGGACGAACTCTCCAGCGATTACATTCGTCGAGTCTCTCATCGCGCTGCGCAAGCACTTAGAGAAAGGACAACTGCCGGTCTAGCTACTTTCTCAGGTGCCCTGTCAGCCACTGGTCTTGATCCCTCTACAAACTCTGCCTCATCCCAGCAGCAACTTGACACCCTGCTGGCTGGCGTCAGCAATCCCAGTGATTCTAACTCGGATACATTAAATACTTCTCTTACTGCACCAACGGACTCAAGGCTGTTGCTTCAAGCCTTGGCGCGTGGGCAGCCTTCTTAAACGCCATCTACGGCGTTGTGTAATATAAAGTCGGCCGATAGATGCACACCTCCATTTGCCGCATCACTCTCTATTCCACAACGATGACGGTCCTCGACGAACATCGCACCGTCGGGCAGCTCGAAGATGCACTCTCTGATGCATCATTCTTCACGAGAAGGGGGATGCATTATCCTTCTTTTGGCTCGCATCCAGCAATGAAGGAACTACGGAGAGGCCACACAGTTGGAACGCGTGCATTGACGTGGAATGCGACGGGTGATGCTCTTATCAGTTGTGGCCACGATAAAATAGCGCGTATTTGGCACCCTGAGCGGACTGTATGTATGAAAGAGCTTACTTAAGATGGATGTCTCTGCTTCAACTGAACTGACTGGCCATGCGGATCAAATTTCGGCCATTGCTGGTCACCCAACGAATCCCAATTTTATCGCTACAGGGGCGCTGGATAAGACAGTTCGGCTATGGGATCTCCGCACAAAAAAGTCAACGAGTACTATCACGACACCTGGTGCTAATATCAACCTAGCCTATCATCCGGATGGCTGCGTGATTGCTGTCGGTGATAAAAATGAAAATGTTAGCTTGTTGGATGGAGACCGTGGTGTTTTTTTGCACACGATTAAAAATGGGACTGTCGATCGTGAAGAAGTATGTATCTTATACTCACCAAAGATCAATGAACTCGCATGGTCACCCGATGGATCAATGCTGCTTCTTCCCATGGGAAGTGGAAATATCAGTTTCCTGAGGACACCCGATACCCCTGCTTCATTGATATCTGACCCGAAGGAGCATTGTCCATGGGATTTGCATCCAAATTGGACTCGCGATCTTGTCCGACCTACGCATCCCGCTGCTATATTCTGCATCAAGTGGGATCGCAGCGGTCGACTCGTGGCGACTGCAGCTGCAGACAGCACGATCAACCTATGGGATGCCTTTGACTGGACATCGCGTCACATATTCTCCTCTTTCAAGTTCCCATCGCGAAGCATTGATTTCTCTAGCGACGGAGAATGGCTTGCTGCGGGTGGGGAGGACACAGAAATCAGTTTGGTAAGTGCTTGCTATGACTCATTACAGATGTCGACCGCATCCGAAAGAATTGTGCATCAAATCCAAGTGACTGCTACTATTAACACGCTGGCATGGCATCCATTTAAACCCTTGCTGGCGTACGGAGGCACCGAAACCACCGCCATCTATGGCAGTAATACTAATACGCGCTCCACGCCTATCTGGCTCTATAGCGTCCCTTAGTCACGTCACGTGTCGTCACATGTGACCCTGCACCGAATGCCGCGTGCCCCGCCTGACACTTGTGTTGGTTGTCCCAGAGTCAGCAAGCATGTCAGCATCGCGTACTGAGCTGCTAAGTTGGCTCAACGAACTCCTTGCCCTGAATTATACCAAAGTAGAGCAATGTGGTACTGGTGCCGCATATGCTCAAATAATTGATACTATTTATGGTAGGTACTTGCTGGCGTAATTAACCATAGGCAATGTGCCCATGTCGCGAATCAATTTCGCTGCTCGTCATGACTATGAATCACTAGCGAACTTCAAGGTGCTCCAGAATGTATTCATTAAGAATCGCATCGACAAGCCGATCCCCGTGGACCGTCTTGTGCGCTGCAAGATGCAGGATAACTTGGAGTTTTTGCAGTGGATTAAAAAGTTTTGGGATATGCACTATACCGGTGAAGGTTCTTATGATGCCGAAGGCCGTCGCGCACTAGCACCCTCGTCAGGAAGAACTACACCTGGGCGAAGACCTGTGTCCAGTGCTGGTGCTCGTCCGCGTCAGAGTGCCGCACCTCGGCCGTCCAATGTTGGGCCACGGCCATCCAATGCGGGTCCCCGTCCATCCGCAACCGGGGCGCGGCCCCCATCTTCTGCACAACCAGCACGCGCTCCCTCTTCGACAGGTCCCGCTCGTCGTATGTCTGTTGCTGCACGTGGGGCGGCGCGTGCTCCTGCCGTGTCTAATGAAATGTTGAATCAATTGACGACAGAAATTGACGAAATGAAGGTGAGCGTAGACAGCCTGGAGCGGGAGCGTGATTTCTACTTTGCCAAGCTCCGCGACGTTGAAGTGATTGTACAGGAACGCCTGGCGGAGGTTATACGGCCTACGGAGGATGGCGAAGAGCTGATGGATCCCAGTTATGCATCAGAGGCGGATCTGCTCAAACAAATACAAAGCGTGCTGTATCAAACCGAAGAAGGTTTTGAACTTCCAGATGCTGTAGAGGTATGTCAAATTATGGAGCTAATTCCAGGCTGAGGATCCTGCACCCTTGGATGAATCAGAGATTTTTTAGTACGTAGATCTTCTCCCATTGGCAATAAGGTAGGTCACGAGCTGTCTGGCCCACTTGGTGGACGTGCACAGACAGTGTCTCGGCCGATAGATAGTTCAGTGACATCAATGCATCTCGTCGATCTTTCAGTGCCAGCATCATGATTGTGGCTGCGCTCCGCAAAGGTATCAACACTACAATACCAGTATTTCAACGTTATACACCCTTCCAAGCTGCAGGGTGTATTCGAAATTACCGCCTCACTCCTGTGACTTGCTCAAAGTTGGCCACTTCCGCGTCTCCTATCCCACACGACTTGGGTGATGCCACACTTTCAAGCCATGACTTGTTCCAGCGAGCAACAGAGGAGACCAGCAGCTCAAGAGGGGCAAATCGTCCAATCTACCTCGACGCACAGTCTACTACTCCTGTGGATCCGCGTGTTTTGGACGCAATGATGCCCTTCTTTGTGGACCAATACGGTAACCCTCACTCCCGTACACATGCGTACGGCTGGGAAACGGAGGCTGCCACAGATGTGGCTAGGGGTAACATTGCTAGTCTTATAAACAGTGATCCAAAGGAAGTTATTTTCACTTCCGGTGCTACTGAAAGCAACAACATGATTCTCAAGGGTGTGGCAAATTTCTATAAGGCTAAGAAGAACCATATTATTACAACTCAGACTGAGCATAAATGCGTCCTTGACTCGTGCCGTTATCTTCAAGAAAATGGCTTCGAAGTTACTTACCTCCCTGTTCAGTCTAACGGCCAAATCGATCTTGATCTCTTGAAGAAGGAATTGCGCCCGACTACCAGCATTGTGTCTATCATGACAGTGAACAATGAAATTGGTGTTATCCAACCTATTAAGGAAATTGGAGAACTTTTAAAGACATATGGCGCTGATCTGTCCAAGCAATTGGGACGTGGTATGCCAAAACCATTTTTCCACACCGATGCTGCGCAGGCTCTTGGAAAGATTCCGATTGACGTGAATGAGGCGAACATTGACTTGATGAGTATGTCGAGCCACAAGCTCTACGGTCCCAAAGGTATTGGCGCTGCCTTTATTCGTCGCCGTCCTCGTGTTCGATTGGAGGCTTTGATCAGCGGTGGTGGTCAGGAACGTGGTCTGCGTAGTGGTACACTCCCCACCCCGCTTGTGGTTGGATTTGGTGAGGCTGCTCGCCTTGCCAAGAAGGAAATGGCGGTACGTATTCGACTTTTCGCGGGCCGTGTCGAAGATGATACCGGCATATGGTCCAACTTTGCATGCTACACCTGCTACTGATTGATTTATGGCGCTGGGATAGCGACATCGCCACGCTATTGTCTATGGTACAGGTGCTTTTCACGAACATTTCATGTGTGTGGACCAGCTACTGCAGGGAACTTGAGACATCTGGCCCGCTTTGCTTGAACTTTACTAACCATTGCAGTATGATCATGCCCATGTTTCCAGGTTATCAAAGCGTCTTAAGGACAATATTATGTCGCGCGTTGAAATGGTACTCCTGAATGGTGATCCTGATGGCTATCCTGGTTGCACAAACTTGACATTTCAATATATCGAGGGCGAGTCCTTGCTGATGGCGCTCCGCGACATTTGCCTTTCTTCTGGATCTGCATGTACCTCAGCCTCACTTGAACCTTCCTATGTGCTTCGTGCACTTGGTCTGGACGATGCCAATGCCCACTCGAGTCTACGTTTTGGTATTGGCCGTTTCACTACGGATGAGGAGATTGACTTTGTATGCGACAAAATTGTCGCAGTTGTTCAGCGTCTGCGCGAAATGAGTCCATTGTGGGAAATGGTTCAAGAGGGAATTGATCTAAACTCGATCCAGTGGTCTGGCTAGACTGTTAGTAGTTCTAGGTAGCCTGGCTTTGCACAGTCGTGTGCATCTGTGTGGAGGCGGTCGGTTCAAGCGAGCTGCGCCACTGCCGACGTACTCCAACCACATCATGGCAAGTGTCAAAATTGTGTCATTGGCGATCCGCACGATTGCCAAGCCTATTGCCACACAGATAAAAAGCCAAGCCGCTCAGCATGATGCCTTCAAAAAGATGTGTATCTCATTGGCCCAGTTCCTACATCGAACCGAGTCGCGTTTGCGAATGAACTTGCTTCCAGGAAACAGCGAGCACGTTAAAATCAGGCCACTGAATGATGCAAAGGCCATAAGCAATGGAGCTAATGCTATTTCTGAAGGGTTTTTGTTTCTTGTGGCTGCTCTCATTATTTTGGGAGAGTCATATCGTGGGAGTCGTAGCCGTGCCCATGAGCGAGATAAAACTGAGGAAGAAATTAAAGCACTTCGTCTCCAGGTTCAAGCCCTTACGAAGCAGATGCAAGCAGATGCTGATGGTGATGTCGCTTTATTGGGAGAAGCCCCTCCGTCCTCGCTCTCGCCCCCTCGAAGTGGTAGTATGTCAGAGGAGTATCTCTTTCTTGTTCACTCTGTTCAAATTCTCTGGGCACTGGCTGAGAAGAGAGGCTGGTTCAATGAGAGTGAATCGTTGCCTGCGGAACTGAAATGGCTGCTTGATCAAAAAGAGTCGTTGGGAACAGAACAGCCCGTCTCCTCAAATTCAACTGAAGATCCAGCGCGTGAAGAGTCCGGTCAGACATCATCCAATTCGTATGCTCATTCTCAAGTTCAAAGGATTGCAGCTGATCTAAAATCGACACTGAATCCTAAGGCAGGCTCTATGTCTATCAATTATTTCACTATATGGCCCAATTATTTTGGCACTATTTTATCTCAAACGCGTCTACCGGAAGTTCCGAGCTTTCTGTCCAGCTTTGCGCGCTCTACACTCTGGCCCTTTTCAGAATGATGCTATGCGTACATCATACATTAGTTCTAGCGGCGCAAGACTTGCGTCGACTTTTCGATTCTATACGCTGAGTTTCTGACCCAATGTCGTCTCAGTGTTGCTGCAGGCGGAATCGATTATTTACCATCCCCGACCACGACCGCGCCAGGAACCACGACCACGGAAACCTCCACGGTAGCCACGGAATCCCCCTCGGAAGCCACGGCCACGGCCGCGGCCACGCATACCTACGCCGGGAACATTCGTCCGTTTGGGAGTAACCTGGTTATAAATAAGTAGTTCACGTACCTTGAGAAGACGCCCTCGAAATAGACTTTCATTCAGTACCATGGCATTCTCGACGAAGGAAGGGTCAGCAAATTCGACATAAGCAAAGCCTTTTGGATGGCCGGTAAATTTATCACACAAAATCGTAACACGGTGGATCGTACCGCAGCTCTGGAAGTGTTGCTGGATTTCTTCTGGCGTCGCACCATAGTCGACCTGTATGTTACGAAGTAAAACTTACGTTTCCAACATATATACTGCGTGCATCCGTTTTCATTCTCTCTTCTTCCGTCGGATGAACCGCTCCTGCTCCCTCGATTTCGCGCTCTGCTGCTTCATTCATCTCGCGAAGCTTGGCAGCCTCTGCCTCCATCTCTGCAACACGCTGCTTCATGGCAACAATCTCAGAGTCTTCAGAATTATCCTGTATTCCATTGTTGTTAGGAGCATCATCCGTCCCATAGTGCGAGAATTCACGCTCCTGATCAATCTCGGTAGAGCTCATGAATGTCTACTTCAACTGCCAAGGTGGCGACCCGTGATCGCAATGTTGCGCCCACACTTCATATCACGTGACGATGGTGATGGAAGGGCCCCCGGTTTGTGGGGTCGTGGCCATGTGTCCCTTAAGCTGGCACGGATTGCGGGATGAAGAATCTAGATGGTCATATGCGGAACTCTAATGGATATATAGAGATAAATAATGTCCTCAAACGCATGTAAAATTCCTTAGGCGAGATAGTAATTGTGCTCATGCGCCTATTTACGAAGAGGCTGTGGCGGCATCGTTCGTCTTTTCGAGTTCGGATCTGCGATTGTCAATATCATGCTCTTTGACTACTAAGTAACGATTTCCCGATACTTACCGAAGAGCCACACTAAAGTCGTCTTCAATATCGTCATCGTCCCAATTGTCTTCCCAAAGGTGATCACCACCCGAACGGGTTGAGCCACTCATATCAAGTACAACAGAAGCAGCATTAGATCCAGCTGCATTATTCGAAGCTCCTGGTATCATATTGTTATTCTCAGGCCAATCTATCATGTTAGCAGGAAATGATGACTGGCTCACTGACCTTCCGTCTCAAACTCCTCAAACTCATCGTCTTCATCCAAAGCACCAAGACCTGGCACATTCTTTTTCTTCCCATCACTTTCCTGGACCTTCCGTGTGTTGTCTCCTTTGGGTTCACTCGAAGTTGGTTTGACCATGTTTCTGCAGTACGGCCAGAACGGTGCTGTGCAAGATGCGAGAGAATCGAGCTGATCGATCACCGCCGTTGTAATTTAATTGCTTATATCCCCTATGGAGGCACGGACGCTACGTCGCTGGCCTTCCGTGCGACGCGTTAACCCGCCGGCTCACAAGATGAGGGTGTTCTCTATCTGCTCGGCTGTACCTATATTCTACCTATGTATCACAGTTTTACTTTCCTTTCTCCCAATATCTGTATGCTGCGCAGAAGGAAATTTTTGGACTCAGTCTCAGTACACGAAGACATTAAATCTTGGTGGTGCTGCCGCACATTTTGAAATCGACATTACTGCCACACCTTCCGTGAAAGCCGGTCAAGAGTCTATTAATTACGACCTCTATTTAAGTAAAGCTGAAAATGACCTTCTGTCTTCTCTGCGTGCATACCTACATGCAGGCGGAGGGGAAACTAGCAACCACGAACTTGAGATCTTGTACCTGGGCCCTGTGGATGACGATACGATTCACTATGAAGTGAATGTTCCAGTGAGATATGTTGTCGACGAAAAAAATGTGAAATTCGTGATCCATGGAGCCACCGTTCATCAGTCAGAGCCTTTCCCTCGCAGTATCCAACAAAGCGAGCGTCAACTACTTCTCTGGAAGGGTGACGTCATGCCCCGCACAGCGTACGTAACTAAAGAGGCATCAGTCATCGTTCACACATCGGACTCTATCATGAACGTTACGGCTCCCGTGAAAACGACCAAGTCGCAAAATAAGATCACGTTTGGACCTTACCAAGATCTTGCCGTGTACAACGGAAAATCTGCCGCTATTCCACAAGGCTCTGTACATTACTTGTACTCCAAACCTGTGATTACCTATGTTGACTATGATCGTCAAGTTCAAATCAGCCACTGGGGTGACAACCTTGCGACTGAGGACCATATTTGGGTACGGAATGACGGCCCAAAGCTCAAAGGTCACTTCAACCGTGCTCAGAATATGCTCAATCTTTACTCCTCACCACTTTCTGAACGGATGTCGCAAATCCTCAGTCTGCCAATCATGCTTCCTGCCGACTCAAAGGACGTTTATTTTGTGGATGCAGTTGGTAATGTGTCAACATCACGTTTAGCTGCCACACCGAGTGTGGCGGGCTCATTACGTCGACTAGAATTGACCCCTCGATTCCCTATTCTAGGTGGATGGAACTACACTTTCACCGTTGGCTGGAACCAACCTATGAGTACAAATGGTCGCGCGCGTGTCAATCCTCTGAAGCCATGGCGCATTCGTGTTGCGGTTCCATTCCTCCTTTCTCCAAAAGCGGTTGCAGTCGATGAGGCCACGTTGCGCATTGTGTTGCCCGAAGGAGCCAGGGATATTGATATCACTTTGCCTTTTAGTGTGGATTCGCTCACCGAGGAAATTTTCCCTACCTACCTTGACACTATTGGCCGTCCGACCTTTGTATT
The DNA here is from genome assembly GCF_000349305.1 of Malassezia sympodialis ATCC 42132. Classification (NCBI taxonomy): domain Eukaryota; kingdom Fungi; phylum Basidiomycota; class Malasseziomycetes; order Malasseziales; family Malasseziaceae; genus Malassezia; species Malassezia sympodialis. The sequence continues at coordinate 729,142 of NW_017387807.1, read as the reverse complement.
GAAGCGCACTAAGTGCACTTTCCGCGAAAGCAAAATGGTCTATATTGAATATACGCTGCCATGGCTGGCACATATGCGTAAAGTGTTTGCTGTGAGCATTGCAGCATTGACAATCTATTTTGTTTCGGCCCTGCTCCGAAAGCAAAGCAAGCTTTAAGTAACCTTTTTCGATGAAGGTGAGTTTTCCGTAGCTACATTAAGTGACATGTAGGTAGTCTGATCCTACCCTACTCATCGCCGACGTATGAGACCGCATAATGTCCTAGCATAGGAAGAAATGGCGTGCGCTCTAATGACGTTGCCGACTGATGTGCAAGATATGCACAGTACCATGACATAACTAGGAATATGCGCCATATAATCTTGCCCCCATGGCCGAAGAAAATATTGAAAAGCCATGATAACACAAGAATGACTGCACCACCTATCCCTGTTTGGTAGGCATGAAAGCGCACAAGATCCTAGAGATCAGCATTCTTCACTTACGTTTTGGGTCTCAAAAATGAGGAGGAACACGCTAGTAAACGGGGGAAATATATATGCTAGTGCGCATTGCTTACTCAATTCCCAGCCTAAACTTGTCGCATAACCTGTGATTGACGTGTTTAACGGAGTGGGAGAGTTCGTGAATCCTCCTTGAACTCCTGCAATTACATCGTTATTGTCCATGTCGATATATACATGGCCGGGCATACCAGGCTTGGGCCCAGAGATGGGTTTAGACTTTGCTCGCGCAGCATCTTCCCATGATCGGGGCTGACCAGGCGTTTGAGGATCGCTTGAGTATGTGTATATCGGAAGATTTTGTTTCAGAGAGCCACTTGATTCACTGTTCTGATATGATTCTACTAAATACGGAGCATCTGCATCTAGCACTTTGGAACTAGAAGTCCCTGCCAATCTGCCTGACATGGTTGCGGGTTAAATAGTGGAGGTACATTGTCTGTATCACACAGATTGTCTACAGAAGAAAGCGCCTTCCAAAAGGGTCCATGAACAGACCAAGATATATCCAGCGTGCATCGCTGCTTCATTTAAATCCCGTTAGTTGTGATGTTCCGAAACTGTTTATCTCGTCGTGTCTTGGTCCATGTATTCGGCCAAAGTAGGCATTTAAAATACTATTGATTCTAATTTTACAATTGTGAAAATAGCATGTGAGTGACAGTTCAATGGGCCACTTTCTTTGTGCGACCCATTCGTCGAGCTTGACGCAAGGCCTTTTTCCGGCTCATCTGAGATGTCAGAGGAAATCGTGCCATATACTCACCTTAGCAGCCATAACCTCAAGGCGCTCTTTTTCGGCTGCTTTTTGTTCGCGCTCACGGCGAACTTCCCGTTTACGGTTAATTTCATCCTCTTTTGCTTGTTTCATTTCACGCTCGCGCGTTTTAATGCTGAGCATTTTCATGCGTTGGCGCTGGCGCTCTTCCCAGTTCTTGCTAGTTTTCTTCGGAGGAAGCATCATAATTGAATAAATGCGCTCAGGTCCCACCTCAGTATTCGCGCCCAGAAAGCCCACGGCTATCAGACAAGCTGCGGTCGGTGTGTCAGAGCATGCAAGCATCGCCAAAATCAGTCAAGATCACGTGACCTAGTCGGCACGCCTCGGTGCGCCGCGCTAGTCTTTCTCCCGTGCATTTGTGGCCCCCGCTGAGAACGATGCTCAGCCGAGTCATGTTGGCGCCTACTCGTGCGCTGCGCAATCACATTTCTGCTTCGCGCACTATTTGCACATCCGCCTCTTTGTTTAAATCTCTTCCGACCAAACAGGAGGCTGCCCCCAGTGTAGCCCAGGGCGACTTTGTCCGTCCTCGCACTGATGGTCATGGCATTAGCGCTCAGGTCCAAACTCCGATTGCTAAGGCGACTAACCCGCCAGGTCTGGTTGAGTATGGCCTCGAGCAATCCCCTAACTTCCCTGAGACTTGGAGCGAGTCACAGCGACCTAAATCGGAGGCCATGAAGGGCCCTCGCTTTGAACAGACGGACTACCGCTTCCAACCTCAGCCGCTCTCTGCCATGGAACTTATCAGCAACCACCCTATTCAAATGACGACCCAGCGTGTTGTTTCATGTGATGGCGGTACGTGTTAGCGCTTAGATATTCTGACATCGTTAGGAGATGGCCCTTTGGGACACCCCCGCGTATACATCAACCTGGTGAGTCAATTTCTGAAAAGCTTGACTAACAAATGAAGGATAAGCCTGGACCAAAGGGCTGCCCGTATTGGTATGCTTTATATTTCTTACGTTGCAGTGGTATTCGCTACCAGAAGGTGGATAGTGATCATCATTAGATGTACTATTGATAGTCATAGGGTTTCTCCCATCTAGTACACTTTTGGTCAAGTAGATGAAAGACTTAGACTATGGAGGGGCTATTCCAGCCATGCTAATGGGCCCGTTGCACTTGGGAGATGTATAGAGAGCGGTCTACTGTGCTGATTATAAATCATGCGACGTGTGTATGGGCGGAAAACGAAGCTACAGTGTTTCGTAAACAAGATCGTATGTAGTACATCTTATGGACGGTTTATTTAGAAAGAGAACATTCCACCGACACGAACTTTGCGACCTCCTAGCATAAACATCAATAGTGATGACGCAAATAGACCAATCGCAATACCCAATGATACATTGAGCAATGTAGCACCAATCTGAAAACCTTGCGTTACTACCGCTGAAGAGTCGTTGGTTTTCAGGTTCGCAAAGCTGTACAACGTGACTTGTCCAGACATACCAGTGGGCAGCTGGAAAAGAATACCAGGAACGGCAACAACAAAGCTGCGTCCATCAAAAATGCGGCCGTAGATGTTAGCCAAAGTGCCCACTGTGAACGATCCCATGGCAGAGAAAAGGTATGTGTGACTTTGCAACGCAGATGGCACGTTGGCAAAGACAGCGAAATTGCTGACCACCCAACCACAAACAGCGATAAATACCATGACGGGGAATTCTTTCCGAACCACTTTTGCCTGGTTCCTCAAAGACAAAAGAGCAGCGTAGCCTGGTACAGTAAGGAACGCCCAAGCAAGTGAGCGGTATAAGTGCCCGTCACTGTCCGGTGACGAAAGCGCTATACCTCCTGGTGGTGTATTATACCAGTGGGCAAATTGTGGGAAGGTTCGGGCACCACACGTAGTGCTGTCCACGGTGGCGTCGCCTGACTGTACCAACGGTAGCGCACCAATCATAATGCCCAGACCCAGCATGACTGAATAAATAATAGCATAGACCAAACGGACAGAGCCTGCCACAATGCTCTTAGACTGGAGCTCCAAGGCACCCGTAAGCACAATAAAACCAGGAAGAATCAGTACAATAGAGCCAGCAATCACGGACTGGTAGCAGAAATACCTTCCATATTCCACATTATTGGTCCATTGTTGTCTGTTTGCGTCCCAGTTTATGGTGTGTATGGCCCCAATTCGATGGAGAGCCATTGCGATAAATGAGTTTATTGTGGCAAAAACAATTTCGAACACATTCGAGTAGACTTCTGACGTGATGGTAAGCTGCCAAAAGCACATGAAAGCGCCAAGAGCAAAAGCGGCGAAAGCGTCGAGAAGAGAACCTTGGAATGCCCATGTACCCACTGTAATGAACGAAGATGCCAATCCACCCACAAGTACATGCTGCCACTTGCGCATAAGAGGCTTGCGTCGCATTAGCGCATCAAGCTGCCTGGATGCTTGTTCCACTCCAATCTTATCGTGCACGACATTCCAATAAATGGTATGCATATCAGTAAGTTTTGTCAAATCAACAACACTGCCTTGCTTGATAATTTTAGTCTCTGATGTATGCGTGTTCTCATCACCGAATGACAAGAGCATGAGGCCAGGGAAGTAAACACACCGGCAATTAATTTCCAGAACATTGGCAGTCTGCTGGATTTGAACTTCGATGCGATGTGTCGGTGCACCGAACATCATGAGTGCACGAGACAACTTCAGAAGAAATTCCTGACGTTTAAGAATGGCCGCCACATGCATAGTAATGAAAATTTCTTGTTTTTTGCTTTTCGCCTTGCGACGACGAAGCTTCCGCTGCCATTCTTTCTTGGCCACTTCCTCAGGGTTCATTCTTGTAAAGTAGTCGGCGCCATCCTCAGACGCAGATGTAGGTGGTCGCTTAAGATGGAGCAGTTGTTTTCCTGCATGAGATATAGTAGCGCCAGATTGCTTTGCAAAATCAGCAGCTCGCTTAGAGGAGATCTGTGATTGACCTGCCGTTGACCTTGCGTCTGATGCCTTGCCAAAGTATGGGTTAAAATTAGGGTCACTTTGACTGACGCGAGCCAAAGTGTTAGGAGTGAGAAGTGGATGCCCACCTGGCGTCTGCGGTACTTTCAGTTTTTTGGGCACTGGTGCTGCTTCAGCCACGATCTTAGCTGTACGGCGCAATGTTTTCTCATCCATTTCAGGGAGAAGATAACGGTCCAATGTATAGCCCGGTCGGTTTGGGTTCGGTCCCAACTGGGCATGCAATGGGCTCACAGCACCAACGAGATTCCCTGTCGTAGCAATCAACGCACCAATTGTGCCAGCAGCAGAGCGAGCAGCTTTTGGTCGCTCATCCATTACATCAATGCCGACATCAGTGGCAACAGTGTTGACTACCGCTTTGCTGCGGTTACCCACACGTCCAAGATTGTTTCCCACCTGCGATAGGTTTTGATTCGCCAAGTTGATCAAACCAGTACTAGCCATCGACATACGACGGGATGCAGACTGTCCGGTCTGGGGTCCTGCCAGACGTGGCTTTTCTGAAGCCTTCCTGAGCAAGTCCGGATCAACTTCAGAAAGATGGGCTTCATTTCCAAAGGCATCGACTACTTTGTCGCCCATCAAGTTCAATCCACCACCAATTTCCTCAGGTTTATTTCCTTGCTCTCCAGCCACCACAGATGTACCATCTTCCGACTGTGAATCTGCCTCACGCTGTTGCTCGTACAATTTCAAAAGCTGCCCCAGCACACCTCCTGAAGCGGCAGGTCGTGCATCAAGGTGCTGCATCGTGTCGAGGGCGTCAGGAGTTGATGCCTCGGAATCAGGTAGATGTGCTCGGTTCATGCCAGGAAGGTTGGGTAAGTCGTCATCACTTGTGTCAGAGGCTGGTGCACCACTCAGCAGCTTATGTGTCTTCACCAATCGAGCTGCTTGACGCTCCACAGGGTCAGGTCGTTTTCGACCTCCAATGCCACGAATGCCCGAAGATGTCTTAACAGGCACACTCTTCATGTTGGTGGCATTCTCGCTAAAGAGTCCCTTTTCCGCCATATCCTCGGTATTCTCCTCAGGATGAAATGTGCCCATCAGCTTCTTGATCTTTTGCCAGCCTTTCAATGAGCTGTCGCTCACTTTGCGGCGCATGGACCTTGGGAGCTTTGACGGCATGCCATCTGTCTCGCCTTCAATCAGGTCAACATGATCCATCGATTCCATTGGGTCAGCGCTGCTGTCTGTTGTTGCACCAGGCGTAATCTGTCCGTCACTATTGCTTAATGCAAAATTGGGATGTTCGTTTTGGGGCAACGTGTCAAGCCCTGGGAGAAAGGCTTCTTCACGAATAATAGCTTGCCCTGGGGGTGGCTCTTCAGATACAGCTTCACTTCCTTGTTCATCTAGTTCATGAGCCAATGAAGCAAGTCTTCCCATATCAGCACCATCCACATTCACGGCGCCTGTTCGCCCCGGCGAGCCAGTCGAGGGGTCCACGTGCACCACATGTTCCTCAGCCACAGTAGGTTGAAGCCCTTCAAGGTTAATGCGACCAGGTTTATTCGGACGAAATAGCCCTTTAGAATCATGTGCTGTTTCCATTATGGGGGATACAACGGCACCTGAAGTGGGAACGTGATGAGGCTGCGACACAGTGATAGTGGGGCCATGGCCCTCTGGGCGCACTCGGATACGAGTAGCACGCGGTTGCCGGTCTTCTTCTGTGCTAAATCGTACCTGGTTCCGAGTTTGTAGTGGATTGGAAGAAGGAATACTTGATGAATTCGGTTGTGACGTGACCGCTTCACCAATGACGACGGGGGCTCCTTGTCCATATCCAGGAACGACATTATCCAAGGCAGGAGCAGGGTCCTGAAGCATGTTCTCTGAATATACATTAGGGGAGTTCACGGCACCATTTAAAGCATCTTGGGTAGAAGCATCCGCGAAGTCTTCGTGGTTCGAATCGAATGTTCGATCGTAGACTTGCTCATATTGATTGCCAGATGTTGATGCCATGCTCGGTCAGACTAACACACTTCAAACACTATCCTTCGATAATGTCAGAAGTATGAAAAAGAACAACTAGCCAACAGAGATACCAGGACTGGTAAAGGCAGACCTGCAAGACTGGGCGTGCACCTCTATATGCACGTAGGGAAGAAGGCGGTGCACACAGCGAAAGCTGAATATCTATAGCCTCCACGACACAAGATTATCTAATTTCACGACTGGACGAATAAGAGATACTCGAACGACGGACAGGAGGCGACGTGCAGGTGCCTTAGCGCACGAATAGTGACAGAAGGGTAGCGACATGGGATGTCTAGTAGTACAATATAGTCAAGTACAGCCCGGGCATGTGTGTAGCTCTTCCTGAACAAATGCATCGCATTCTAGGCAGAAATGTTGTCGGCACTTTGGACATTGATACCGGGCTGACGGTGCCAGTGTTGGATCAAGGGAATCCGACTGTAAAGAAGCATTGTCGGGCATAGTAGGAAAAGGCAAAGCACATGCAAAACAGCTTAGAGGTGAGCTTTCAGTGACGCTAGTGGTTAGTGACCCCCCCAATTTGTACATACTCGCTCCAGGGCAACGGCTCGTAATTGGGCACGGGGAATAAATGATGATAGCTTCTTGCCAAATGTGTACTCATGATAATAGTGATGCCACAGGTAGGGCAATCTGTAGGCACTTGACAAATTCGAGAGGAGCATCGTGGACAGATGTAGCCATTGGAAGGCGCCATGGAATCAGCCTTAGAAGCTTGACTAGCAATGGCACGCCCGTGACACGCACATAATGAAGAAGGCGCATTGAAAGGAAGTCTCCGAGGAAATCCCATTACCAAAAGATCACCATTGTCGTTTTGGTTAGTTGAAGAGTCTTGGACAATCACACGAGGAGGAACATGTTTCAAGAGCAACTCTTTGTAATGATCTTCATTTAAGGCAACATGAAAGTCACCTCCTGTCCGCTGACACAGGTTACACAGCACATGCATTTCCGCTGCTAAAGAGATCACAGATACCTGAATATGGTCATCCACCAAGCTCTGAATTGTTTGGTATATGTTGCCAGGATCAACGCTTGTGAGCGATGCAGATATATATAAAATTTCGCGTGTATTTGAAATGGGAAGGTGACTGAGATTAGCGATTCACACATACGAGAGGCAGTTGCGGGCCATTTCAAGGGCGTTTTGGAGGCTAGGTTCACCTCGAGGTTCGAGTTTGCGTTTGCTAGCAAGAACGGCACCATGATCGAACGTGTTCCCGCCCATCAAGGAGAGCCTCTCGGCAAGTCCATCACGAGCACAAACAATGGCCAGCTGTCCGATAGGATTTTGGTCAAAATAGTCGGACACAAACTGTCGACATAGCTGGAGCGTCAAGTCGAAGCTACTCGTCAGTTTGCGCAGAGGCACATACCGAGTTGGCCGCAAGTCCCGGTCCATCATATCCTCACTCAGATCTAAAACAAGAACTAGGTGTCGAATGATACCGCGCTGTACAGGTGCGCTATCACGGAGACTGCGCTTGCGTTTACTGACCTCCAACATTTGTCGAACAGCGCTCTCCAAATTTCCGCTTTCATCTTCTTGTACATGGTCCCATGAGCGTTGGTACGCAGCTTCCCAACTGTATCCAGCATTTTTCTGCGATTGTTTTCTCTTTTCGGTTCGCGAGGCACTTCCAGAGGCGGCTGCGTCGTCGTGCGCCTCGCCTGCCTTGCGCTTAGACCCCAACGTCAAAGTGGACTTGACGGATGAATGCGCGAGAGATGGCAGCGCGTGGAACTCATCCGAGTCATCAGAATTTTCCTCAATGAGTTCGTCAGAATCATCAAACTCAGCGCCGTCTACGTAGTTCTCGTCCCTACGCGCAGCCATGCTGCCACGTCCAAATGGTGCGTCGCAGGGTGAAGTTCCCTGGATTTGCCACGTGGGTCCACGTGTGCGTGCCAGCACACTGTTCTGCTTAGGTGCAAGGTCGGGGCGGGGCGGCAGTTGAAGTCGCGTTCCACGATACAAGTGCGAATTTGCCGATTCTTCACCGTTGATCGCATCGTGAAGCATGAAGGCATACCTGCCGCGTACTGCGGCATTTGCCTGGTCCCCTGCCAATGCACAGGCGGGTGGACCTATGATGGCCACGGGAACAGTTGCTGGCGCTCTGGATGAGAGTTTCAACAATGACAGCGTTTTAGAACTCTGGCACTTGTCTGCCCCGGATGACACCACGACGGAGGTGACTCCCTCGGTTGTTTCATCCATTGGAACCAGTGCGCGTTTTAACCGTCTAGGATGGGGATTTGCTCACAAAGACAAGCCTTTCGGTTTGCTTGCCGCTGGTCTGGAGAATGGCGAGGTTGGTGTGTGGGATGTCGGCATGATGTTAAACCCTGCTACGGCCCCACAATCCCAGGTCCTTCGCAACACTATGCACAAGGGCACCGTCCGAGGCCTCTCGTTCAACCAGCCGCAGCCTAACCTTATTGCGACTGGCTCGGTGAACGCGGAGATCTATGTGTGGGACCTCAAGTCGCCAGGCAAACCGTACACGCCGGGCTCTCGATCGCAGCATTTGGATGAAATTTCCAGCTTGGCTTGGAATGGCCAAGTGCCATATGTTCTCGCTACTGCGTCCACAAATGGGTGCACTACTGTGTGGGACCTTCGCCACAAGCGCGAGATTGCTGTTCTACGTAACATGACTGCAGGCGGGCCTATGAGTACAGCTGGTGGTTCTGCACGCAATATCAGCTCTCTCGCCTGGCATCCGCTAAGCCCTACACGGATTGCCACGGCTGCTGAAGATGACATGAACCCTGGCATTGTGCTATGGGATCTGCGCAATTCGCGTGCTCCTGAATCTGTACTGCAAGGTCACGAGCAGGGCGTTTTGGGCCTGTCATGGTGCAAGCAAGATGAAAATCTACTGCTGTCCTGCGGTAAGGACAGTCGTACGCTCTGCTGGAACCCACAGTCGCATGAGATTGTGGCGGAGATGCCTCCGCGAGCGAACTGGGCATTTGACGTGCAATGGAACCCACGCAACCCCAACATGCTAGCTACGGCCAGCTTTGATGGTCATGTTATGGTACAGTCGCTGCAGGACACCAACGTCGTGGATGACCAGAATGCACCGACAGATACGACCAACATGAACCCAGACGACCTTTTCAATGCGCTTGGCAACGCCCCACCTCCTTCGTCGGGCGGTATGCCTTTGGTGACTGCGCCCAAGTGGCTACGGCGCCCAGTTTCAGTGTCGTTTGGATTTGGTGGTCAGCTGGTGCGTATTCCTAAGCCAGTGCCCGGTGGTCGCAGCTTCCCGATCCAAATTATGAACGTTCGTACAGAGCCTCATATTGCGATACGTGCACAAACTCTAAGCGATGCTCTGGACCAAGGCACTTTGCAGGAGTTCTGCGCAGCGCAGAGCAGCCATGCGGACACGAGACCTGCGGACATTGCTAACTGGAAAGCACTGCAGACACTCTTCCAAGCTGAATCTCGTGATGAACTCGTTGAGCTTCTGGGTTTCAGCAAGTCTTTGGTGTCGTCGCGTATTCAGGATGCCGTCAGCGCCCTAGGTCCTTCACTGCTGGAGGATGAGGCCCAGGAAATGCCCGTCACGGAGCAAGCTTCTGAAGCGACCGAGCACGGCGATCCTGCCGCCTTTTTCGATAAGATGCCGAGTGAGCTACCGCCGCCACCGGCACCAGTGGAGCCTTTCCGTTTGCATCCCGGTGGTGAGCAGGACCCAGACCGTCTAGTGACACAGGCGCTCATCCTGGGTGACTTTGAGAGTGCTGTTTCCTTGCTAGTGTCACAAGATCGCTTTGCTGATGCCCTTGTCCTTGCCACGCGTGCTGGCGATGAGCTGCTGGTGAAGACACAGCGTGCCTACTTCAAGCGCCATGCCACCCGCCTTCCTTACCTGCGACTTCTTCAAAGCATTATTTTGGAGGATCTGTCGGATGTGGTACTGTACGCGGATCTGAGTGAGTGGCAGGAGATCTTTGTGGTGCTGTGCACATTTGCAAAACCTGAGGACTTCCATGGCCTCGCTGAGCAGCTGGGTCAACGCTTGGAAAACCGCTACCTGCAGTCAGTGCAAAGTGGTATGGGTCGTGAGGCACTCAATGACCGCAAGAATGCGGTTTTGTGCTATTTGGCCGCTGGTCGTCTGGAAAAGGTCATGTGCATGTGGATTGATGAGATGAAGGAGGAAGAGATTGCGCTGAGGCAGGGCGCGGGCCATGAAGAAGATTCACAGTACTCTGCTCACGCCGAGGCACTTCAGACGTTCGTGGAAAAGGTGGTTGTCTTCCAGCAGGCTGTGCAATACACAGATGAGGATCTACAGCCACCGCCCATGAATGAGGACGGCACTGTGCCATACAGGGAGTTTAAGCTGGCCCCTCTCTACGACTATATCCTGGAGTATGTCAATGTTCTGGCCGAACAAGGCCTTGTGGACATTGCCCTCAAGTTTGTGGCTCTCACACCGGCGGACTATGTACCGCTGGGTGGTACAAGCAACGCCGAGTGGGCACACGACCGCTTGCTGCGGGCCAGCGAGGCCAGTGGGTACACATACGATCAAGGCGCGTACACCCAGCCCGGTAGCAGCGGGAATGCTTATGGACAAAGCACCTACGCGCAGCCCACGTACGGCATGGCGCCTCTCGACCCCCCGCCCAAGACAACGACGGCCCCGTTGGTACCCACCGTGCCTACAGTGCCTACAGTGCCTACAGTGCCCACTCTCCCGACGATTCCTGCTGTGCCGACAGTGCCCACAGCTCCTCCAATGAGTACGGCTCCTACTGTGCCAGCTGTGCCTGAGCCGTCGCCGTCGCCGTATGCACCCAATTATGATACGGCCGCTCCAGTCGATAATCCTGCTGGTGCAGGTGCTTACAGTGGCTACAATGCCAATTCGATCCAGGCGCCGCCGCCGCCGCCGGCGATGATCAGTGCACCACCCTCCGGCGCAGCCAACGTGCTCCCTGAGACAGCGTCTGTGCCGCCACCGCCTGCACTCAAGCGTGCCCAAGGTGGTTGGAACGATGTTCCCACATCAGTTATGCCGCCGAGGCGCTCTCCTGCTCCGGCCGCGGCAGCTGCCATCGCAGCCCCCTTCCCGAACCAGGCGCCTATGGCGCCGCCGCCACAGGCGTCAGTACCGCCACCGCCCCGTGGACCCCCGAACGGTCCGCCTCCTAGCACAATGCCGCCGCCGCCGTCGCCGCGGACGGGTCTTGGGATTGGACAGCCTCCGATGGCGAATCGAGGCATGGACCCTTCTCGAATGGGCCCTGATGGCACAGCGTACATGCGGCCACAGACGCCATCCGCCCCTGGCCGGCCCCTGCGGGCGCAGGTGACCGGACCGCCAAGCCAGTTTGCTGGACAGAGCATGCCTAGCATGCCGTCTCGAGGAGTGTCACAGGGCATGGGTATGCCGCCGACACCACAGAGCATGCCGGGACCTCCACAGGCGCGTGTGCCACCACGGTCGCAAACGCCAGCGGGAGGTGGATATGGAGCGCCGCCGCCGCCGTCGACACCGGGCCCGAAGCCTGGATTCCAGTATCCTCGCGGTGACCGCTCGCACATCCCGTCCAATTTAAAGGGTGTAGCAGATGTGTTGGCGCGCGAGGTCCTTCGACTACGCAGCATTGATGCGCAACCGCTGCGCCTCCTAGATGACGCGGACCGTCGTGTTCAGCTTCTTTTGGACTTGTTCAACAATGGTCTCATCGACAGTAAGATGGTCCCTGTCTTGCAGCAGCTTGCGCAGGCACTTGGTTCTCGGGATCAGCAGGGAGCACTTTCTCTCCATGTACAACTACTGACGATGGCGAGCGGGGATGTCGCCACAGCCCTTGTCGGTGTCAAGTTCCTCATCGCGAAGCTGATTTCGTAGTTGCGTAGCAGTCACGTGTGTACCCCGCTCGTAGTCACATCCTACGTCGGCGAACGAGCCAGTGTTGCGCGGCGGCGATCTTCACCATGGCCGCTGGTCCATTTAATTATGGATTGACAACAATGCCGTCAGGATATGAGCAGGACCATACTGTGCCCCTATGGGACGTGCCAGATGCGTCAATTGCCAGCCATGACATGCCGCTGTTTCAGATTGGCACGGTGCAATACGCGCTGGATGCTCCGTTAGCAAGTCTTGCAGCAGCTTCGAATCGACTCGCGCTGTGCTTATGCCCTCGCGAGGACAGCGAACCATTACATATTGTTTTACTGGACCTGGATGACCCTACTCGTACGAGGCGTGCAATGGTGCCCATATCGCCGCCTCTTCGCGCCCCATCAAGGCAGGCTGCTCGCTCGATTAAGATATATATGGACCCTACGGCTACGCATCTCCTTCTTTGTGTTGACACGCATACCTACTATTGGACACCATCTTGGGCGCAACCACGCCTCGTTCAACGTCTGGAGAGTGTACCGGTCACCTCCGTATCATGGGGCCCGCCACAGAGCACACCGCCTGTCCCATTGAGTGTGCTGCCAGGGCCTCGGCGATGGATCTGGACGCCACCGATTCTTCTGGGCACTGCTCGTGGAGACCTCATTGAGACTATCATCACAGCACAGATTGGTGACGAACGGCCCGACCTACTCGATCGCTGGGCCCGCCGCGCCGGCGGCTCGCACGAGCCGGCGCTCGAGCGCTATGTACATCATCTCTTCTCCCTTTCCGATACGCAGCCCGTGACAGGCCTTGATTGGGAATATAATGCGGAGCAGCAGGCGCTGATCACAGTGGCGACGTCGTCACGGCTTTTCGAGTTTGCGGGCTCGTGTCGCGAATCGACACTCGATGGAGAGCCTATCCTCAAGTCGCTTTTTACCGTTTACCAAACGTCGCCGCTTCCATACGTCAAGACAGACTTGCCCGCTGGGCCAGGAGGGCTGGTGACTGCGACGCCCCCATCCCGTCTTCCACAGGCCCCGCAGCGGGTGATTTCTTGGCTCAGTGGAGCAGGGATCTATACGGCGCAGGCTCGGAACCTTCACGCGCTAGAGCATGCTGATCTGATCTCATTTCCAAGAGAGGACCAACCCTTGGCGTTAGGCTCTACCCCCTTGCACCATGTGCTGGTGTATGACGCGCGAGTGGAATGCCTTCGGTCGCTCGATGCACAGCTAGTGTACGAAGCACCTCTACCTTTAGAGTCCGGAGAGAGAGTACTAGGCACTGCTGTGGACCCCATCTCTGGCTCGTGCTGGATCTACACCGCCCGTACAGTGTTCGAGCTAGTGGTTACAAACGAAACGCGGGATGTATGGCAATCGCTGCTAGCGCAGCGAGACTTTGATGGAGCGCTGGCATTTTGTCCGAATGATTCCGCCAAGCATGCAGTGCTGGCCAAAAAGGCCGATGCGCTACTAGCAGCCGGGCTAGCAATGGAGGCCGCAACTTGTTATGCATCAGCCAAGGTACCGTCAATGGAACAAGTGATGCTAGCACTGATGGACGCACGCGCCAACGATGCGCTGCGACACTATGTGCGTCTCTGCTTGGATGCTTTGCCGCGTGACCAGGGCGTTCAGCGGCTTATGTTGGCTACATGGCTGCTTGAGCTGTACATGGGAGCCCTCAGTGAGAAGGAAGAGAGTATGGACAACGCCGCTGTTGAGTCGCTGCGGGCTGATATACAGCAAGTTCTTCATCGGCATGCCACTGCCCTGCATCCACATACCACGTACCAACTCTTTTTGCGTCAGGGCCGCATGGACATTTGGCTTATGTATGCAGAGAGTCGGCATGATACGCGGCGAATCGTGCAGCATTGGGTCGATGCCCAAGAGTGGACGCGGGCGTTGGAGGCATTGAGTGCTCAGTCTCAACCAGAGCTTTACTTCGACTTTTCGGAAGTGCTTATGAAGCATGCCCCTGCCGAGACTGTACAGTGCTGGCAGCGCTGTGACATGCTTGATGTCGGCCGTCTCGTGCCGGCCCTGTTGCAGTACAAGCCGCAGAAAGATGACGACCATGCGACCGACTATGCCTTGTTGTACCTCGCCTACGCGATTGATGTACAAGGATCGCGCGATGGATCCGCCTATGCACTACGCCTAACACGCCTGGCTGCAAGTGAGCGACATTGGCCAGCACTGCTGGCTTTCGTGGAGAAAGCGCCATCAGAGTGCCTTGACCTGGCCTTCGCCTTGCGTGTCTGTGCGGCAGTACAATGCCACGAAGCGTGTGTGCGTCTCTATGCGCGCATGGAGCAGTACGAAAACGCTGTGCAGTTGGCTTTGAGTGAGGGTGACGTGGACTTGGCTTGTGCCTGTGCCGACCTGGCTACTAACGACCGGGATTTGCGACGTGATTTGTGGCTTCAGTGTGCCAAGCATGTTGTCCAGGCCCACCCAAGCATGCAGGAGGTAATGCAGTTCCTACTCCGCACAGACCTACTCACAGTGGAAGACATACTTCCATTTTTCCCTGATTTTTACGTCGTGGACGATTTGAAGGAGCAGATTTGTGATACCTTAGAAGGCTATGTGACACGTATTGATTCTCTCAAGGAAGACATGGACAAAACGGCTGCCACTGCTGCAAGTATCCAACATGATATTCAGCAACTTGGAGACCGCTTCATTGAGGTGCCTGCGTCACAGCTATGTATGGCATGTAAGAAACCACTGCTCCAGCGCCATCTTTATGTATTTCCATGTCGCCACGGCTTCCATGCTGACTGCCTCACTGAGCAAGTTACGCAGCACCTGCCGCCTCGACGGCTTCGGCGCCTGTTGCATTTGCAAAATCAACTTGGTGCCCTCACAGCCAACGAAAATGCCGCGCCGGCAGCAGAACCGACGAGAGGCAAGCCTTCGAGCGCTTTGTTGAGCATGTCTTTAGAGCGCCTGCGGGAAAGTGTCTTGCCTCAAGTCATTGTGGACGCTATCACTACAGGCCTTCAAGAGGGCGTGAATAGCACCAGGCGGGCCTTCTCTCTAAATGCAGAATCGATGGATACCACAACACCTAGGTGCAAGGCCCAGACTCAAGCACTACCACCCGATACATGGACCAAGATGGAGGCCCTTCGGGCAGAGATGAACACCATCATAGCTGGTGCCTGTCCTACGTGTTTACTATGCGTCCAGCAACTTGCTACGCCTTTCGAAAACACAGGCGAGTCAGACAATTGGTTAATTTGAGACATGTAGCACATGGTTCTGTAGCAACAGCATGTATGGGTCATCTAGAGAGCCTTCAGGATACCCTCGACCAGAGCCCACACACCCCACGCACCAGGATCAGGCACCTTCTCCGAGGTCTCACCCACGTAAGTAGCACGGCCAAGGCGAGCAGTCAGGTCGCGCGTGTGTTCCGCACCCTCCTTCGCGGCCTTGACGGCAGAAGCCAGTGCATCCTTGTCACTCTTGCCGCTGTCAGACTCCTTCTGCAGCGTGCGGCAGAAGGGGTCAAGAGCATCGACCAGGGTGCGGTCTCCAGGACGAGCCGGGGTGTAGTGACCCAGGCTCTCGAGCGCGTGCACAGCAGCCGAACCCCAGTGCTTGACAGTGGCTTCCTCATCCGTGTTCTCAGTGCTCTTCACGAGACCCTGAACGAGACCGGTAAGGAAAATGGCATAGATAGCACCCGAAGTGCCGCCCATGTTGGACTCGAGCACCTCCGTCATACCCAGCACCATCGCCGTAGCGCGGTCGCACTGAATCTTGTTGCCCTCAACGGCCTTAAGGATCGCCTCGGCACAGTGGCGAAGCGTCTCACCAGCGTCACCATCGCCGACCACCGTATCATATTTGGTCAGCGTCGGCTCAACATCAATCACAGCGCGGCACAGGCTCGACAGCGCCTCCTTGGCCTTGTCCGGGTTTCCATTCTTCGGACCGGCCGACGCCGACTTGCCGCTCACTAGGCTACCACTCACTGCATGGCCCGTGTTGCGCTTCTCCTCCAAGCGCTTCTCGCTCTCCTTCAAGTGTTCATCGGGGGTCTTGAGAATGGCCTTGTCCGACCAGCCCTGGGACACACCTGACCAACCAGTGGCGTCAGTAGGAGCGTCGATGAGCTCCAGCACGTTGGAACCAATGTCTTTCGACACTTCCTTGTGCTTCATGAGCGAGATGTTGAATCCAGGGGCGTTGAGCGACGTCACGTAGGTACCGCAGTACACACGCACAGGGCTCAGCTCCCAGTCCTTCTTCAGCTGGTCCACCACCTCGGCCACAATCGCCGACAGCTCCACGTTGCTCATGCCACCCAGGTTGTTGATGATTAGGACCGGGTCGTCGTCCTTTTCAAACGAGACAAACGCGCGCTCCTTGTCGTCTTTGTTGAGAAGCAGCGAGAGCATTTCCTTAATCAGATCAGGGCCGCTAGGCTTGTTCTCAATGTGCTTCACACCGGACTCGTTGTGGATACCCATACCAATCTCCACTGCCTTCGGGCCCAGCGCACCACGCTCCTCATCGCTTGTGGCACGACCAGGCACGTGGCAGTGGTCCAGCGAAGAGCCAACAGTGACAAAGTTCTTCACCATAGAGCGACCGAGGTTGCCGATAGACTTGACATCCCATCCCTTCTCAGAGGCAGCACCAAGAGCCTTGACCACAAACGGAGCACCCGTGAGACCACGGCGGCCGACAAGACCACCCTTGCTACGGCCAACGGACACATCGTCACCCACAATGACCATCTCGACCTCCTGGCCCTTACCAGCTCCAGAGAAGGCCGCGCGTGCCTTCTCTGAAGCCAAACCGAAGTTAAGGCAGTCACCCGTATAGTTCAGAACCACCACCACGAGACCCTTGTCACTGTTGATTAGGTCTACGCCAGAGCAGATCTGGGCAGCACTCGGAGAGGCAAAGATGTCACCAGAGACCGCCGCAGTCACAAGTCCACGGCCGACAAGACCACTGAAGGTAGGCTCATGACCACCGCCACCACCAGCAAGAATTGCCACCTTGTCAGGAGTATGAGTGGTGTCATAGACAACTTTGTGAGGAGCATAGCTATAAGGTTAGAGCACTTTCAGAAAATACATACAGACGCAGATCCGGGTTGGTAGAGACTGCACCAAGCAAGGCCTTATCAATGAGGCCGTTGGCGTCGTCAAAAACGTGCTTAATAGACATGGTCACGGAATAAAAGACAACGGACTCACCGAACCCGTGCACGGGCTACGGTACTATCACGTGATTATACGTGGAACGGCCAGCAAGCGCCTCGCTGGAACCCCACGGGGAAATATCGCGCAAGCACCTGCTTGCAACAGCCTACTTACTAGCGGTGTTCATCCAATCACGGACCGTGTCGGCAAACGAGACCATACACACCTATTGTTAGTTCATAAATATTACGCGTACCGTCTGCCAGATACCAAGACAAATACGAGGTGTAACACCTCGGTATAGGCCCTTGATGCCGCTTTCCTTGTAGATGTACATGAACGTGCTCATAATGCTGGGCTTGGCAGGACGATGTTCGGCGGCAACCTTTGACAGCGATTGCATCTAAAAGGTCAGACAGACTGTACGTACCTCAACACGAATTACTTCGATTGGCTGATTCCACGTAGCCAGCGCACCGCCAATGGAAGAGCATGCAACACGTTCAATAGAGTTCAGCTTCTCGCCCTCTTTCTTGCCGCTCATTTGACGAACAGGCGTTTCAGCGAGACGAGCAAAGCCCATGCTAGAAATATTAGCTGGACTTCCTTAGAATATACGTACCGGCTTCCCCAGTTGGTCATCTGCCGCACAGCAACAGCATTCACACCCTTGTTGATACCACGAATACCCTCCTTCCGGTAGATATCAGCAAACACCTGCCAAGTAGATGGTGGCTTGATACCAGTTGCTGCCTGTCTGGCCCTCGTGATTTCAGCAGTCTTCATACATGTGCAGAAACCCATTGTAGCATATGCTTGCACAATACCACCAGTCATGCCACCTAAGAGACCAGCTGCTCCAGGGCCCACGCCAAAGCTCTTAGCAACGGTCTGCACCTCAGAGGAGGTGAATAAAAGCACAGCACCCTTTGTCGACGCCTCAATCCAAGCCCAGGGAATCAGACCCTGATAGAAGCCAAGGGGGCCTCCGCGACTCCATACCGTCTTGAGAGCTTCGAGCATAGTCTGAGTACGGTTTGAAGCCATCTGAGTTTTAATTACCTCAAAAGGTTGACCAAGAGTGGTTACCTCAAACATATTCATTACTGCGCCAACGGCAATATTAGACCACGAGAAACCACCTTGTGCTGGCGCCATAATGGTAATGCACTGCTAGAATGACAAGCAGCTCCCGAAATGGCTATCATCATCGAACAGCCTAGTAGGTAATACAATTACATCATGCAGTCCCCAAATACACGTGATATCACGCGGTACAGCGAAGAGAAGCAAGAATGGCTTTATGGCCGAACCGGGAGCGTCAGTTTTGTGTGATCATAATATCGTTAAAATTATCACCAAAATATTATACACATGTAGATTCTGCTATAGACAGAGCATAAAATTTGCAATGTTCTGATGCTGGAGAGTGTTCAGTCAAGCAATTCGGATCAGGATCAATCCAGAGGGTCCCATCATTCATCACCATATCCTCTAGAACCTTGATTGTTCGATGAAGTGTCCAAGAGGTACCAGGAGAATAGACCTTTGCGTATTCAACCAAATGATTTGGGATGATAAAAGGAATACCAAGAGCGTCTTTCCTTGCAATTTGAGCCGAAGATAGGTATCCCAATACGAAAAGAGCATCATCACTTAGCTCCTGTGGTACTGTTCGTATCATTTTGATCCCATTAAGGTTGAAAATACTGTAACCACACCCTAAAGGCTTAAGAGCACGAATACTACGCTCGACGTCTTCTGGGGTCACAAGTGAATCACCGTGAACAGTGGAATGCGAGCGACCCTGGCGGACACGGATGATGCCGTGTATCAAGTCTTGTATTGAAATAAGACCACCATTCTGTGGTCTAGTACTTATGCAGTAATCGACAATTTGAACGCCCAGCTCATACTGCCAGTCACTCATCCCTGTAAGATCACTCCATAAATTCACGACTTTGCTCAAGCTTCCCTCTGAATTAGATGTTGTAGGATGACCTGCCAAAGGATCCACCCATAAACTGGCGCACATACGTTGAAATGCGTGTCGGAATTCAGGATCCTTACGAATGTCTTGTTTATGTGCCACAGCAAATGTTCGAAGAGAATGAGAGAAGTGTTCAATTTGGTTCCTCAACTGTTGTAACTTTGCTTCATTGAAGCGTTGTGAGAGCGATGAATAATGATCATTAGATAAAGTATTGCGATCTAGCGCGACTATTCCTGGTCCTCGGCGCATAAATAAAAAGGACAGTTTGCATTTTTCAATACAACGCACAGACCCGATATTCGATACGCGAACGCATGACTAAATCTCATTCGTTCGTGCATTGGATGGAAAAAGAAATTAAACCAGCTATCTGTGTGGCTGTGTTATTGGTAGCTGTGAAAATAGGTTAGATCGTAGCAAGAATCGCATATCTTAATTTGCTCATTCTCTATGGTTTAAGTTTCGACATGCATAATTACAGCCAGTGATTGAACGCACGGCTTTATACTAATTTTTACCATAGGTTGTGACTATAAGGACACGAGCACAAAAAAGCGTTGACGTAGCGCTTCCTCATCAATTACCACCTAGTTCTCGAGTCCTTTACTTGGTCTCTACAAAAAAGAGTTGAACGAGGATTGATTCCTGGTTCTATCCCATTAGTGCACGTTATACTCTAGGAAATCATGCCTTTTAAATCTGATGGCAAGGGCCAAAACAGTAAAACAAGTGAGAAGCAATCAAATGTTGATGAATACAACTCATCAGATCGTTTAGTTGAACAAACCGCATCGAGTAATGCTTCTTCTCCGAGTCCTTATGAATCTTCGTCGGAGAAAAGTCATGATGAAAATGAGATGGATTTAGAGAACCGAGTTCCACGACATCTCAGCACTAAAACAAAGCGGAGAAACCAACGCATTTATTCTGATAAACCCGGTAAGCGAGCAAGAACACTCCTTACTTTAGAACAAAGTCGTGTTCTTCATGAGTTACTTCAAGAAACAAGCTTTCCTTCGACCAAAGTGCGGGAGGAAGTAGCTGCCAAGTTGGGACTCTCGCCCCGTAAAGTTCAAGTATTCTTTCAAAATAAGCGTCAGAAGCAGCGAAAAAAGTCCAATCTCAGTACATCTGCTTCGCAGCCGCAGAAAATTGCACCAAAGCCAAATGAGCCTTCAGTTACACCGAAGCCG
This sequence comes from Malassezia sympodialis ATCC 42132, assembly GCF_000349305.1. Taxonomy (NCBI): domain Eukaryota; kingdom Fungi; phylum Basidiomycota; class Malasseziomycetes; order Malasseziales; family Malasseziaceae; genus Malassezia; species Malassezia sympodialis. The sequence goes on along the minus strand of NW_017387807.1, from coordinate 708,605 downwards.
AGTGTTGGAAATGAACCCACCCTTTTAAATCAGTCCGACCCCCACTCTATCCCAAATGTTTACACAAATACTTCATATTCAAGTTTCCGTGGATTGCCATGGAGTGAAAACCTATATTCCCAGCGTCCCTATGAAAATTATGGGTATGAGCCAACACGCTCTTCAAGTTTATTTGAGCAACGCAGACCGCGATATACCTACCAGCCATACACCACCACCTATTGGCATCCTCCATCAGGTATTCACCGAAATATATACCAAAATTTTGCGCCACGAGTAAGTCACCGACTTGAGTACAGGCCGAAGACGATTGACCCTGCCAAAGAAATGCTGCCGCCTATCATGTCAAATGTGAGGTCAAGTGCTCCTAGACTTCCCAGCATCAACGAAATGATATCTGGTGCTCATGCTTAAATTAGTGATGCACGAGGAAAATGCACTATCAAAATTATAGAGGGAACTCTTTCCTCCCTGGATGAATTTATACATCCGCATCGTGCATTGTGAGCTGTTTTAAATATGTTTTACATATTCATACTTCGAAAGTGACGACCACATAGCGACCAAACAGACAATTATATTATGAAACGAGAAATTGTTTTAGGCAGCTCCGGGACCCGTTGATTACTTAAAGGGCCTACAGTACATGGTGAATTGCCTACTTAGCAGGACCATAAGTGTCCGTGCTATAGATGGCATCGACAGGTAGTCTCTGGAATTGGACGGTGGAATTACCCTCGCGGAAAACACTGTGTAATGGACCTTTCGTAATGTAGTCTTTCGTAACTTTATGTTTACCGGTTGCAATGTCAAGACCATGTACAGTCCGGTAATGAAGTTCGAGAGCAGCTTGAGGCTGATAGAAAGGAACTTCATGCCCACTGTAATATATTCGTGAGAAGCTGAAAGAACCAGCTTGCTTCACTTGACCGGGTACGGAAGAAGTCGACACAAGAATATCTTGATATCCAGCCTTCATAATAGACAAGCCCCCCACCTTGTTAGCGATGATTTCATTACCGATCCAATTGCAGTTGTAATCTGCGTCGCCAGCCAACAAAGTGACGGTGACACCATGCTCCAAAAGAGCTTTGAGGTATTTAGTAGAACCTTGTCGCCTAGCGTCATCACCTGTAGTCTTAAAGGCGTCCCAAACAACGTTCGATGATTCAGTATAGTTTTGGTAGGCACCAATTGCCGTCAAGACGTGTGGTTTATTGAGATATGATGCATAGCTGCCATACGGGAATGGATCAGGCTCCATTTCACGAATATCATATTCATCACGCCTCACGAGAAGGTTTAGATACTGCTCAACGTTTCGAGCACAATAATTATCGGCCTTTCGACAAACCTTGTTGCTACCTGTGTGGTAACAGTCCTTTAATTGATCAACACATTTTCCCGCTCCATAGATAGAATTGTAGAGCTTATTCTCCTGTGTCTTATCGTATGGCCTAAGATCATACGTGTTACCAGGTGACACAGTGAAGTTGTAATAAGCGGCATATTGAACCATTGGATCATACCAACCATTCCCAATCATGATAGATTCTAGGTGCAGAGGAACCGTTCCGTCAAGTTTTAGGTCATTCTGCTCAAGAAAATGCATTCCAAAAACAGGAGCATAATGTCCTCCATAAGATTCAGTTGCGATGTGGAGAGAAGCACGGCTATATTCAGGAAAGGCACCGAGAAAACCCTGAATTGTCTTCCAGACCGCTGGAGCAGCCTCCTTGGTGGATTTAGGAGACTTTGTGGATTCGGGGATTGATAGAGTCGCGCATTTTTCAGAAACGGAGATATAATCTGGGCAATTTTCCTTTTCAAGTGTCTTTATTGAACCTGAATTGGTGTCGAGAATTACAGGGCCCACTTTAGAATAGGAAAAGCCGGTAGATACGGGCTGATCAATGACAAGCAAGTTTGAGACTTCATTAAACGAAAATTCATTGTCATACAAGGTTCCATTGGGCCACATCCTGCAAGGACCCACTTCCTGGAACAAGCCAATCATAGAGGACGAGCCTGGTCCGCCATTAAACCAAATCGTTAGAGGATCATTCTTGGGATCGTTACGAGACTCGAAGAACCAGAAAAACATGTGCTCGTCTTCGGCCGTATCTACGTAGCCAGAAAAACTTTTCACTCCTTTGTGTGTTTCGCAAATACCATGCGGTACCTCTTTGAACCGCACAGTAGTATTTGCATGGCCTTTCACAGTCTTGAGGTCTTTTGGTGGCTCAACGAACTGGGTTGAAACGATCGATACTCCATAGAAAAGAAGTCCAATAATGCTAAAAAGCTTGTACATTGAGGTAGTAAGGAGCGGATAGTATGTCAGCATGTTCGTTCTTGAATCCTGGTAACCTCAAAGTACTTGCATTCAAGCGCGTGGCAATGATCTGGTGATTACGGATTAAACATGACGGTGTCCAAATGTGGAGGACCTATCAGCACGTAATGTGGAGACGCAATGTATCACGTCACAATCATGTTCCGAGCGGGCTCTCGGTGCATGGTGGAGTTGCCAGCGACTTGCCGCCTTATTACACAGAGACGAGCTTTTCAAACAGAGAATCTGGCTTCTGATGCATTTACCAAGAATTCAAGTGACCGTATAGCGCGGATGGCCAAGGCATTGCGTTTTATACAGGCGCTTGACCCCGTCGACCGCAAGGCAGTGGCATCAATGCTGCGAGTGGATCATTCCGGAGAGGTCGCAGCAAACACCATCTATGAGGCACAGGCTGATGTTTTTGGATACCGAGGTCAAATCTCAGTGAAAAATCTTGTTTCGGACATGTGGGAGAACGAGAAGAAGCACTTACACGCTGCCGCAACGATGCTGGATGACTATCGCACTCGTCCCTCTGCCCTTGTTCCCGTATGGGCGCTTGCTGGACGCATACTTGGTGGATTTACGGCATATCTGGGTGAGAAAAGTGCTATGGCGTGTACGGAGGCCGTCGAAACGGCTATTGGAGAACATTATGACGAGTACGTTATTGTGTCTGACTCTAGTCAACTGCAGCACCTTTCCGACATCCGCGAAAAGCTTTCAAAGACTTATACAGGTGATAAAATGCAGGAATTAGATGAGTCGCTGGCTCTTCTTCGCAGTGTGTTGGTCGAGTTCCGTGACGATGAACTAGAGCATCTGGACACGGCTGTGGACCACGATTCTCAGCAGGCACCCGCGCATGCACTACTTTCTGCCGTGGTAGAATATGGCTGCAAAGGGGCGATTGAAATTGCAAAGCGGATTTAAAGAAGACCTGTGCCGCGAGCCCACACCCGGACGAGAGCACGTGTGCCGTCCTCCCGTTTCGGTCCTGTTCCATCGGGTAATATGCGATAGAGACACTTTTCAGAAGCAGGCATGTACCGCTCCAGAAGAAACGTTAGCAAAGGGGAGGACGCATCTGTACAGGTTGTAGCTGCAGCGGGTCGGGTAAGAGCATGCACGGCGAGCTCGCCATCACAGTCGGCCGCTCGGCCACTCGGCAGCTCGTTGACAGACACCCAAAGATCAGCTGTACGGAGCATGTACCTAAGCAATGCTTCGTCAGTTGGATCCAGCACGCCAGCGTGGCTGACAATAGAGCATGCATCAGCATGCATCAACGTAATCAGAGAGCCGTTGTGCATGGCACACCAAGCGCGCAACGCACGGAGCCATTGGATAGATTGACCAACTACCGCATCAGAGGGACCTGGTGTACTCCAAAGCAATGATGATAGATCAGAGACCATGACCAGGGCGCGCGACTGATCCGATAGGGGCAGAACCTCCCGCACCCACTTGAGGGCTGCCGGAAAAATTGGTCCATCTCTCATCTGAGAAGCCAAGTCAATATAATGAAAGTACTGGGTATAAAGAGACATGTTGATTCCCTGGGATGAGTACGACCTGCATACCGCTTTTCTAGCAATGTGGCTTACATGTACGCTGCCATCCGCACCCGAGCCCAACCATAGGACAGGGCACTCTCTTTGAAGGGCTGCAAATGCATAATGGAGGAGAATAAACTGGCCAGAAGCATCCAGCGTATCGGTTACATGTACATGAGCATCAGATGGAGGAATACAGGAGCCTTCCTGGCCAGCAAAGGCGAGCATTGAGCTAAGTTCCAGCATCGTCGTTCCTCGCTGAGAGTTCGCGACCCTCCTCCACACTTCCATGAACGACGCCGCCCAACCTAAGCGCCGTTTTACGCGGCAAGGGGGCGCGGCTCCCGTGTCTTTGGACACGGGTATACCAGCCTCAGTACTGGAAGATCCTCTTTTGAATGGGGCTATTGAGAGTCTTTTGCCGAAGAACTACAATTTTGAGATCCATAAGACGGTACATCAAATACGAAAGTACCATGCTCGCTGTGTGGCGCTGCAAATGCCAGAAGGCTTAACTCTCTGGGCCACATCGATTGTGGATATCATTGAGCGCTTTACAGAAGCTACGGCTGTGATAATGGGCGATGTGACCTATGGTGCATGCTGTGTGGACGACTATACCGCCATGGCGCTAGGGTGCGATATGCTTATACATTACGGTCACAGCTGCTTGGGTATGTTTCTGACGCTGACGCCAGTTCCGGTGGATCAAACGATGATTCGCACTCTCTATGTATTTGTCGAGATCCTCGTCGACACAACGCATCTGCTGCATTCGATTCGTGCCAACTTCCCTAGCAATAGCGCACACTTCCACAAAAAGGTGCTGACGCAGCCCAGTGAGCAGGGGATGCAGGCTGCTGTGCCAGTGCAGACGTCTGATGTGGAAAATCGACCTACGCACTTGGCACTGGTGGGGACAATCCAGTTCATCGCCGCCATTCAGGGCATCCGCGATGCCCTTACGAAGGGCCCTGCTGACACGGAGACCCAACGAGCCATCAGCCTAGGTCAGGTACATGAGGAAAAACAGGCTGTTACAGCAGAGCCGGATGTGTATACGGTGACTGTGCCTCAGATCAAACCGTTGAGTCCAGGTGAGATTCTGGGGTGCACGTCACCTAAATTGGACGCCACGTCGGTGGATGCAATACTCTATGTGGGTGACGGCCGCTTCCATTTGGAGTCGATCATGATTGCAAACCCCACGATCCCAGCATTTCGCTATGACCCCTATACCAAGCGGCTCCAGCGCGAGCTGTATGATCATACGTCGATGCGCCGTCTACGTCAGAGTGCCATTCGTGACGCCCAGGCCACACTCGATCGGGGCGATGCGCTGTCTCAGTCTGCGTGGGGCCTAGTGCTGGGCACGCTTGGCCGCCAGGGAAGCACCAAGGTGCTAGACTACCTAGGCACTTCCTTGCACGAGCGTGATCCACATGTGCCTCAAGTGCCGATTCTGTTATCGGAACTCTCACCGCAAAAGGCCGAGTTGTTCGGGTCGCATTTATCGGTGCTGGTACAGACGAGCTGTCCTCGCCTCTCAATTGACTGGGGTTCGGCGTTTCCCAAACCACTCTTAAGCCCATACGAGGCGGCTGCAGCTATGGGTAAGGCACGCATGTGGTCCGAGGCGCCGAATACACTGGGCATGCAACGGTTTCCCTCTTTCCGAGACCGCTCAGAGGACATCGACCGTGCAGATTACCCGATGGACTTTTACGCAAATGATTCATTGGGACCGTGGACACCGCGTCACGGGCTGGGCGTCCTAAAAAAGTCAGGGCGCAACCACCGTGCGCTGCTGCAATCCCTCGGCGTACTCAAACCGCGCGATGTGCCAGCTGCCTCCACATAATGACATTACATAGGCCTACTGGGGTGGATGGCCCGATTTGGCTGGCGGAGGGGTCGGACCACGTACACCAATGCGACCGATGACAGGGCCGATGCTGTGGGCCGTCCGTCGTGCTTGGACTGGCAAACGTGCCCCAATGAGTGTGATGCAGTTGGCATCATTGTCAACGACACCAGCGCGCCTGAAGGTGGAGCCTTTTACGATGCCAGCGATGAGCCCCACGATGGAGAAGGGCAACCTAGGCGAGTGGAAGGTCAAGGAGGGCGATACGTTCAATGCGGGTGATGTTCTGCTCGAGGTCGAGACTGACAAGGCTTTGATGGATGTCGAGGCAGCGAATGAGGGTGTGATGGCGAAGATTCTTGTGCGTAGCGCCGGCTAACCATAGGTGCCGTCGGGCTCTAAAGATGTGGCAGTGAATGATGTGATTGCCTATGTGGCGGAGGAGGGCGATGATCTCTCAGACTTGCCCGACCCGTCTGAAGCCCGCTCGAACAACGAGAAATCGAAGGAGGAGGCGCCCAAGGAGGCGCCCAAGAAGAGCGACGCCACTGCCGCACCGTCAGAATCGAAAGGACCCGTGCACTTTACCAAACCAGTTTTCCCTTCCGTGCAGCGGCTATCGCACCAATATGGCATTTCCGAGCCAGAGAAGGATATCAAGGGCACTGGTCCCCATGGCATGTTGACCAAAGGTGATGTGCTAGCCTACTTGGGAAAGATCAAGGGCGCGTATGGCACGGCCAAGCCGTCTCACACGAGCATCTCCAAGCTGGGCGGAGAGCCAGCGAAAGAAGGTCGCTCTACAAAGGCTGACTCGGCGCCGTCCAAGGTACGTCTATCTTCTCTGATGCAGCCGCTTGATGGCCACGAAGTGCAAACGATGATCCTCCAGGGTCTCGTTTCCATGCGTGCACCGCGCCCGAAACCCGCACCGGCAGCTACTGTGGACGATGTCTTGAATGCCTACAAGACCGACGCACCCCCTCGCGCTGGCCCTGCCCCAGCTCCGAAAGCACCCAGCATAGACGCAGTACTTGCCGACCTACTGAGGAAATAGATGAACATTACCTGTCCTTTTTCGAGTCGAGCTCAGGGACCTCAAACAGCGAAGTATAGTCGGTGTGCGAGTATCTGCCAGCAGTCCAGAACTCGGCGCAGTTGGCGAAGCATCCGCCGTCAAAGGGATTTCTCGAGGGGTCCACGGCCTGCCGAGGACGCGTGTACAGTTCTAGGCCCACCAGCGCCAGCAGAGCCGAGCCGCTCCGGTATAGTGAACCGCACCAGCCACGCCGCGGCGCAGAGCGTCCATGCAGAATGCGGTGGATCTCTGCGGGCGAGAGACCCTGTGCTGCGAGATGCTCGCGCTGTTGCCGCATATACCCAGTCTGGCACTGCATGCCGGCATCAGGGCGGCCGCCCATGTAGCCGTGGCGAGATAAGTTACTGCGCTCAAATGTCGTAAACTGGTAGGCCACCTGGTACAGCTGGAACAGGGTGAGGATAAAGAGCCATGTCTCGGTGATGAGTAGCCATACTGCCGAGAAGTACAGCATTCCGTCAACCTGGACGGCAGCACAGGCGTGAGGGAAGGGACACGTCTGGGCACGTACCAGAGAAGCAGGCACTTGTACCCGGAAGAAGCGTACGACTTCCCATAGGTACCAGGGAAGAGCCACCTGCGTAGCGAGGAGCATGGCCAGGAAGGCACGGTGGTTCCTGATGCCCACTATCGTTAGTCATGCGACGTACCACAGTTGGCAATCCAAGGGCAGTGGTGGTCGTGGCGCGCGACACACATCTTGCACACGTAACAGTGTTTTGCTCGAAGCGGTTTCCGCGCGAGACACGACACACAGAAGAAAAGACCATTGAGCTGGCCATGCTGCGCCAAGCTCAGCACTTGCGAGCGGCGCTGCGCGACGGATGCTGGCTGGACACAAGCACCAGGCGACATGAACACACAGAATGTCAGCGATCCCGTCACAAATAGCAGCATGGCTCCAAGGCCCAAGAGAACGCTGGGCCGGACCGGGCCGTGCGCGATAGAGACAAGGCCCAGAGCTGCCCATACGAGCGACAGGCATAATAACGAGAGGAAGTACCGCGTGCTGTGCAGCTGCCGTGGTGATCGGCATCCAAGAAGGAAGTGGGCAATGAGCACATGCGTAAAGAGGAGACCTAGAACAAACACGAACGGCGCCAAGAACCACGGCGCGAAGCTTGAGAGGAGGAAGGTGAGACTGTACAGGGCTAGCGGCACGAGAAAAACAAGTGCCTCCTTCAGCACAGGCGGCATGCGTGACGCCTGAGGTGCTCCGGACTCGTCGAGCAGGTTGTTTGCCATGCCCTGGCGGAACGCGAGTGACGTGCCTAGCTCGTGGGCCAGCTCGCAGGGAGTCTTTCCTGCGCGTTCGCGCGTGTCCAGACGGCTTCCGGCGGCGACAAGGCGCTGTACACACAATGCACTCCCATTCACGACAGCCCAATGGAGGGGTGTCAGTCCGTCGTCGTCGACAGTGTCGAGTCGTGCGCCATACTTGAGCAGGACATCAACCGAAAGTGCGTCGCCCTGAAAAGCAGCCCACATGAGCGCTGTGTGCCCTTGTGCATCGCGACTGTCTAGGTGGGTGTCAGGACCAAAGACGTCTAGCTGCAAAAAATACAAAACAGCCATCACCAGACTGCTCTGCGTCGCGAGATGCAGGCAGTGAAAACCCTGTCCATCCTTGATCAGCGGGTCTGCACCATGCTCAATGAGGAGCGATAAAACCTGGGTGTGCCCATTCCTTGCGCACCAATGCAGGGGCGTGGCACGCAGTGCACCACCAATGGCATGCACGTCTGCGCCGCGCTCAAGCAGCGTGCGACAGCAGGCGACATGCCCATTGATGGCAGCCCAGTGCAGCGGCGTGATCCCCTCGGGATCTCGTATGTTGGCATCGCCACCACCCTCAATCCAGGCGTGCAGCCTCTCTGAATCGCCATGTTGGGCCCACACGTGCGGCCCTTCGGCGGGCGCTGCGCAGTCCGTCATGACGAGCTGTGACGAGTGGAGAAGAGGCCAACTATGAGCTACAGCCGGGCCGACACCGACTCGCGGTCGGCATCTTCTGTGCCCTCGACGACACGGCAGATCTGTGTGAGATTCATTCCACACACCTCGTTGACCAGTTCGACTACCCACTGAGCGCCGGCTTCCGTCGTGAGGAAGTCGAGCCCTTGGCGCTCCAGGCCCTGCACGTGAGCGATGTGGTCCTTGGCCCGCAGCAAGCCGTATATGTGGCTCGTGACTTGAGGGGCCACGCCGCCCTGCGCATGCAAAGAGGCGATGGCCACGAGACTCATACGTAAGCGATGGATCTCCCACGCAGGTTCCGCCATACCATCGTGGTAGGCCGGAGGAGGGGCGAACAGCGGGCCATACTCATTCTGAATGATGTAGAGGCCCAGGTCCGGGTGCGAATGAGCGAGAATGTGGCGTAACTTTTGTGACTGCTTCGCATAGATGTCATCCCACAGCTGGTTGCCCGCCTGTGTGACTCGCTCCCACATCTCAGGGCGAATATCGCTGGCGTCAGGCATCACCACGTACCGCCGCGCCGCTGTTGGCATGGCCGCAGAGAGCTCCTCATCGGCATCCACCTCTGCGCGTAGCGCAGCAAGGTTGTTGATAGTCTGTGTGAGCTTATAGTACCTACTTTGGGTGTGCCAATGAGTCCTAGACACTTGAGCCCTGCCTCCCGCATTAAACACGCGCGGTCCACGCGTTCTGGGAGTGAACGGAGAGTACCGTCATCACGCACAGCATATCGAAACATAGCCTTTAGTGTGCCGGGTGCGTTAAGGGCAAACAAAGTCGCCGTCGATATAGTGAGCCACTCGCCCCAGGCAACGTTCCGACTCGCGGCATCCGCGACAATTTGATCAAACAGGGCCTGCAGGAGCGGGAGTCGTGGCGGAGGTCGAGGTATACCCGTAACTCCTGCGGGGAGAAGGCCACTCCTGTGTACAGATAGGTTCACAGCATATCTCGGCGCTTCCAGTAGGCTCCGCAAGGGAGCAGGCAGCGGCATGAGGGTCCGAGCGAGCTGCCAGGCACCCGCCGCGGCCGAGTTTGTATCACGTGATGAAAAACCGCAGTCGGTGCGACAACGCTTGCTCCTCCCATCGCCATGGCGTTGCCACGGTTTGTCGCTCCCCGACACGTGCGGCTTCTTCCGCGGCCGACTTTTCGCTCTGTAGTGCGCGTAACTCCGAGCTCTCTGCATCAAAATCCGGCACGATCCAGCGTGTCCGCCTACCGGCGTCATGGCGTGCCCATGGTCGTGCCCCGCCCCGCTGGTTCCATTCTGGCTATGGCACGCCAGTCGCTAACCCACCCGTCGTTCAACTCATCCATAATGGGGGTGCGCTACACAACGTATGGATCAGAATATCAGCCTTCGCAGCGCAAGCGCAAGCGCAAGCACGGCTTTCTCGCACGTCTCCGTTCACGAACCGGCAAAAAAATTCTTGTGCGCCGTCGCGCCAAGGGCAAAGTGTTTGTCTCGCACTAATCCCTTTCATGAAGCCTCATAGCCAGTTATAGATATCCTACTTCGGCGGCCCCTCCAACTGAGATCAGAAATGGAGATCGTGCCACGTGCAATCTAAAGATATATTTTGTCGAGGAACGACCATGGCGCTGCCGGCCTCCTATGAGGTGCTTCAGTTTCTCGCCGATCCGAATCCGCAAGTGCGGCATCTTGCAATGTCCATGGTAGTATCTTTTAGTGCCAAAGGACATGCGAACCGTCGCTTGCTGACCGACAAGCTCCAAGACTCCAACGGTGAGCCCATCAAGTCATGGAACGGTGAGCCTCTGGATGTCTTGGAGCAGCTAAAACGTCTATGCAACGACCAGCCCGTACGTTTTTTGACTACTCACGACACAGTTGACGGTTCATGACGCACTGAGCGCTCTCATCAATTTATGCGACACGCCATCAGTGGCAATACGTATTGGTGACAACGACTTTCTCGCATTCCTCGTGGCGTACATTGGGGACTCTGTGTCGCTTTTGGCAGATCTGGCCTGCATGCTCCTATCTAATCTCACCAAATTTGATGCCATCAGCTCGCGACTTCTCGATCTTGAAGTGGAAGACCGGCCTTTTTATTCGTTCCTATCCCCGCTTGACCTGCAAGTTTCGTTGAGTGGTATGGAAGCAGATCCATCTCAGCCAGATTATGAGGCCAAGAAGATGGCTGCTGAGGCGGCTACGAAGCGCATTGCCGAGTCAATGCACGCTGATCACACAGGCAAAGTACCCGCTCTTGTGAAATTGATCCGCGCTTTTGAAGAAGGCGCCACCGTCGAGTCAAGCTCAGCCAGTGGTGCAAACATGCGCTCGCGCATTGAATCGTCAAAAAATGAGGGAGACACTGGTAAGCCTGTTGAAATGGACTCGGATGGGCGGCCCGTGCTTAAGCGCCGCTCTACGTGCAATTTTCTCGCCAGTGTATTTGCCAATGTCACCGTGCTTCCCAAAGGCCGCGAATTCTTTGTGGCCCCTATGGCAGGTGCCAATGCGCAGATGGCGGATGCCTATCCGGTCGGTCGCATTATGGTATATACGGAACACGCCGATTTGATCCGTCGTGGCGGCGTCATTAGTGCCCTAAAAAACGTGCTCTTCGTCAAGCACGCACACAAGCTTCTCCTTGCGCCAGCACCAGGTGCCATGGACGAAGATCGCCCCTCCCTCGATATTCTGCCCTACATTCTGATGCCACTCATTGACGGCCACGAGCTCGCCAAAGTCGACTTGGAGGACCAGGAGTCACTGCCGGAAGCATGTCAGCTTGTCGACGAGAGCAAGCCTCGGGAGAAGGACAGCGCTTTGCGTCTCATGCTTGTCGAGTCATTGCTGCTTCTTTGTACATCGCATTACGGACGCGAAAGCCTGCGTAATCGTGGCGCGTACATTGTCGTGCGTGAGGCGCACTTGGCCGAGCCTAAAGAGCAGATCACAGAGGCGATTGTCAGGCTTGTGAACCTACTCAAACGTGATGAATCTGAGTCGTCTCTGAAAGATGCAGAAGTCGACATAGACCTGCCTTCTTCGGATGGCGGCGAGCACGATGAGGACTTAGTCATCGAGGAGCTGTAACGTAGACAGGCAAATTAGGCCCTTTTCATGGCGATTGCCTCCACTTCTTTGTTTGCCCAGCTCCCTGCATATGTCGGATTCACGACAAATGAGCACGCCCGCGTGGCTCATGGACTTCACGTCCAATGCGGCAGAGACGTTTGTGACAGCCTATTACGCAGCGTCTGACTCGCCACAACGGTCGCAACTGCTTCCTTCACTGTACCTACCAAACTCAAGTGTATCCTGGAATGGCAACCCCATCAGCGGTGCTGCCCAGTATGCACAATGGCTGGAGGCGCAGCCTGGGTCTCGCCACGAGATCCAGTCCTTTGACTGCCATCCACTTGGCCCATATAATGCTCATGGTACGTGTAAATGGCCCATGGTTTCTGCGAACGAGGCTATGCTCGTATCTCGCCGTGCCCCGGGCTAGAGTATACTCGAGCCGGTCAAGCCGGTGCTTCTGCAAGGACTCACTGTGTTGCAAGGATTGACATGGCCGAGTAGTATAAGAGGCGAACAGCACTAACCTACAGAACAAAATGAAGCGCCGTCTCTGCTGCTGGTCGTGTCAGGGACTGTCGCTCATTATACACCCGAAAGCATTGTAACCAAGGACCCAAGCAATGCGCCCAAGTCGGCTACGTCTACAGGCGGTGGATCTAAGAAAAAGTTTGATGCTGATGCTCCGATTGAATCTTACCCGCGGGTCTTCTCTCAAACCTTTGTCCTCATCAATGGTGCTGGCACCAACACAGAAGGTGGCGTTCCATTCGTATGGACACCTGCCAAAAACAATAAAAACAAGAATCAGACGGATCCTGATTTGCGCACTGTTGCCAAGTACTTTATTCAAGCCGACAGTCTGCGATTCGTGGGTTGATATTAATTCTGTACTATAAAAACTTATAGGCCTCCATAGGAGGGATCGGCCTGTTGAACCAAGCGTGTGCTCTCGTTCGCATCCGCTGCCGTTGTTGGTACGTATGCAACAGCAGGGGCCGTCGTCTCTCGCTCAGCGGATTCCTCGACAAGAGTATCTGGATGGGTTTCATCAGGTAGATGGTGGCGGTGTGTATGGCAAATAATGAGACATCCATGCTTCAACAAGCCGGGAATGACCAGACACACCGTACGCACCGTCATCGACACACAAATGATAGCCGTTAGAACGAACGGCCGCGAGTTGGGTCCGATCACCGGCATCTTTTGGAACTTCAGGATGGCCGCATCCAAGAACATCGACGCAGCATACACGGAAACATCAGATGTCTGTGCCACCCAGACAGCGAGTACAATTCCCATGATAACCTGCACAATAATTGAGATCCAAAGACCCTGGGCAAGCGCATCTCTTCCATTGCTACGGTCCCAGCCCCAGGCCAACATGAGGGTGTCCCAAATCAGCACTTGAGACACGAGTACCGTGATCAATTTGTTAGGGATATGCACCAAAACCAACTCAAATGGATGCATCCAGCGTGGCTGATATTTGGTGCGGAGTACGACTGCATTGATAATAGACATGACGAGAATAATTGCCAGTGCAAGCACGCCCATTCGGAGCGATGCAGAAGTGTCCATAACGCGGCAAAATAGCCACATAGCAATCAAATAATTTTCGATCGCAAGTCGCGATCCCGTGCCCTCGACAATGCATAGTTGTGTATGTGGGTTAGGTGTAATAAGTGCAAGTATGCAGAAGCCAATCTGGAAAACCATCATGACGGCAAAATACGCCAACTCCATCCTGGGGGCCATAGTGAAATACGTGGGCTGGTTTCGGAACACATAATGAATGGAAGGCACAATCAAAGTCACAAACAGGGCGGTAGCAATACAGCAAAGCAGACTCACGGGTGTGTTCATCTGCAGAAAGACAAGCGACTTGCGCTGTCCCGGTGTAAGTGTCACACGTTCATGCGAGTCATCCTCACGACGGCATTCCTCTGTATCCGACTCCCTAGGAGGAATATGTACAGCTTCACGGTCCAGTACCTCTGCCTCAGTGCGAGTGTGAGGGCCAGTTACACTCATGTCGGAGGTCCGTTCGCTAGGCGCTCTTATCTTGTGGCTCCCGCTCGCGGCTCACCGCTTGATGACTAATATTAAAGCCACAGCCGCGCCCTACTGAGCTTAACTCTCCGCTAATCATGTCGGATGAACAGCCGTCGGCCTCTAGCGGACTTTCCAGCTCCAGCACACATTCTCGTCCCTCCATGTCTCGTAAGAGTACAGATACAAACATGGATGAGGAGCTGGAGTCGCATCCACTCCCTGATGAGCACAAGGCCAAGGTGCTGGAGAAATACCTTGTTCTGCCTGACGATACGAATGAGGGGGGCGATAACCAAAACCCATCCTTGATATCTAGCACAAGCAGTCATATAACGCTGGAAGATGAGTATCAGGCTCCCCATCAAATGGAGGGAGGTGCCATCACCGAGGACGTGTACCGTTGGGCTCACCAGAAACGCCCGCGTCGCACCAAGCGCTCTGAAAGCATGCACTTACCTAGCACCAGTGGTATTGACGTTCCTTTTGACAAGGATATGTTGAAGCAGCCGGGTGGTTTTCGACGTTCTTATATCGTTACGCAGGCCGCTGAGCAAGGGAAACGTCCACCAAGGGCTTTAAAAAGCTTTGTCGAGTTTCTCATGCTTTATGGTCACTTTGCCGGTGAGGAACTGGATGAAGATGAATTCTTAGAGGACGAAGAAGATCTGGAAGCAGATGCGGATGGTCGACCAAGTATGTCAGCGTTGCAAGCAGGTGAGAGTCCTTCTGAAACGACTCGCCTCCTTCAGAGCCGCCAGGTTCACGGCTCCATTCCCACCTATCGTGGTTACAAGAAACATCAAAAGAAAGGTGAAGCCAGTGTACTTGACGCCGTGCTTATGCTTCTCAAGTCTTTTGTTGGTACTGGTATCCTTTTTTTGGGCAAAGCTTTCTTCAACGGAGGTCTCTTATTCTCTACAATTGTGCTGTCTGTGCTTGCTGCAGTATCCCTATGGTCCTTTCTGCTTCTTGTGGAAACCAACCAAAAACTCCATGTCGGTTTTGGTGAAATGGGCGGGGTCTTATACGGTCGTTACATGCGTAATGCCATCCTCACATCTATTGTCGTGTCCCAGCTCGGGTTTGTTGCTGCGTACACTGTCTTTGTGGCCGAAAACACGCAGTCCCTAATTCTTTCTATGACTCAGTGTCGGACGCATGTATCTGCGGCCATGCTCATTTTTATTCAATGCTTGATTTTCTTACCGCTGAGCCTGATACGCAAAATTGCGAAGCTCTCATGGACTGCATTGATCGCTGATGTCTTCATTCTTGCTGGTATCATCTATCTGTTTTATTATGAGATTGGGTCGCTTATGGAGCATGGATTAGCCGATGTGCAGTTATTCAACCGTCAAAACTTCCCTTTGTTCATTGGTACAGCAGTCTTCACCTTTGAAGGCATTGGTCTTGTGATACCTATTACGGAGAGCATGCGAGAGCCGGAAAAATTCCCAGCTACCATCACGGGTGTCATGGTGGTGGTGACAACATTGTTTGCATCGTCTGGTATTTTCTCCTACGCTGCCTTTGGTAGCGACATTCAAACCGTCGTCATCACTAACATGCCCGGTCAGTCTCGCCTTGTACAGGCAATCCAGGCCTTTTACTCTATTGCCATCTTGTTGTCGATGCCGTTGCAATTATTCCCGGCCTTGACCATTTTAGAACTCGGTCTTTTCAAGCGCAGTGGCAAATACAGCTTCACTACGAAAATGCGCAAGAACTTTTTCCGGTTTGGTATTGTGGTGGTGGCGATGCTTACAGCCTGGATGGGCGCCAGTGACCTGGACAAGTTTGTCAGCTTGGTGGGATCTGTCGCCTGTGTCCCACTCTGTTTCGTATATCCCCCTCTTCTGCACTACAGGGCATGTGCTACTACCCGACGAGCTAAAATTCTCGATATTATATTATTGGTGTTTGGTGTCTTCTGCGTTCTCTTTGCTGGCAGCCAGACACTGCAAGCGATGTTCAGCAGTTCTCCCGGCACGAAGTCCCCTGTATGTACACCTCCTGGGTTATAAAAATTAGAATTCCTTCGTGATGCTTCAGTAACTTATGCTATAGGATATACATGTACAACGAGACCTTGCGACGAGGCGCATCTGCGAGCACGAACACTCATCATCCACCTTGACGCACCCAGCCCCATCGTCCCACTCCCTGCAAGCAGGGATAGTATCACTCTCCGGCTCCTTTACGACCTCACACAATCATCGAATAGATACACTGCTGCGTATCCAGTTCTACTGAAGAGGTGCTTTTATAGAAGTCGGGGTCTATTGCCTTTAGGCAATGAAGCGTTAAGTAAGACGTTGTCGACGCTGCTCCTATTTTTTTTCTTCTTGCACGTGGTAAAGCACGTGGCGGACCCAAATCGTGCGATTCTGCTCCAACGAAAGCACGCGACGCACCGCGCTTAAAATCGTGCCATTCGACCATCCTATCTTCCCCACCTTCCCATGTCGTTGGCACAGTCATTCAACCAGACTCTTGAGGCTCTTACAGGCCATCCGACGCCTGCCTCGGTGCTCTACTCGGGCATTGATATGTCCAAACTCTCGTACTTTGAGCAGCTTTGGGTCCAGTGGTACCAGTACTGGGGTAACCCCGTGATTGCCACTGGTGTCATGAGCTTTCTGCTGCACGAGATTGTTTACTTTGGTCGTTCGATTCCGTGGATTATTATTGATGCCATGCCCTCATTGCGCAAGTACAAGCTCCAACCCAACTACGTGCCTAGCTTGAAGGACCAGTGGAAGTGCACTCGCCTGGTGCTTCTGAGTCACTTCACTGTGGAACTCCCTCAGATTTGGAGCTTCCACCCTATTTGTGAATACTTTGGCCTGACTACCCATGGAGTTCCATTCCCTAGCTGGTACAAGATGGCTTGGCAGATTGCACTGTTCTTTGTGTTTGAGGACACTTTCCACTACTGGGTCCACCGCCTGATGCACTGGGGTCCACTGTACAAGCATATTCACAAGGTGCATCACGAGTACTCGGCTCCGTTTGGTCTAGCTGCGGAGTACGCACACCCGCTTGAGGTTCTGGTCCTTGGACTTGGCACCATCGGTGGTCCCTTCATGCTTTGTGCGTACACAAAGGACTTGCACATTATTACTGTGTATATTTGGGTCCTCCTACGTCTCTTCCAGGCTGTGGATGCACACTCGGGCTATGACTTCCCCATTAGTCTGCACAACTGGCTGCCGATTTGGGCTGGTGCTGACCACCATGACTATCACCATATGGCCTTCCTTGGATGCTATTCGACCAGCTTCCGCTGGTGGGACCACTTCCTTGGAACGGATAAGGGCTACCAGCGTGTGCGGGCCAAGGAGCAGGCGGCAAAGCTCCGCGCCAAGGCTGATGAACTTGATAAGAAGGCTGAGGCGCTCAAGATCCGCCGATAAACAGTCTCTCTCTTTCAATCTGTTTATAGGGTGAAACCCATCGTAGTTCCTTCTGGATCATATTACACCACTATTTGTTTGATGGAAATGTCCCTGCAGCTGTGGCGTCGCATGCTAACCAATTTCGGCCGTAGCTATGTGGAGCAGACCCAGGGCCTGTGCACAGTCCTGATTGTGCGGGTCCCTTCAGCATCCGCCCAGGACCATGTCCACTATCGTGCATTCTTTGCGCGAATATCGCCCTCCTACTCGGGCACAACAGTTTGCCAACTCTTTTGGACTACCTCTGGATGAAGCTCCATATGTGGATGCTGCAGGTAACCGCGCAGAGATCATATCGGCTATTTTAAGCATAAAAAACTCCGACACGGGTAGTGTCCAAGAGGATCTTGTATTTGCCGGACGGCTGACTCTAACTAGCTCTTTTCTATGTTTTGCTAGCCATGGTGATCGTGGTCGCGGGTGCCGTCTTGCGTTACCACTTATGACAGTGCGTCGTGTTGAGCGATTGAACACTCGGGACTCTGTTTTTGCGCTCAGTATTACCCTGTGGCATGGTCTTCAGCTGGTTTTTCAGCTCAATGCACTTCGTCCTTCTTGCGAAGGTTTTTGCAATGCTATGCGGGACCGACTTCGTGCTCATCTAGGTGAGATGAAACAACTAAAACCCTTTCTTGATTCTTGCTATAGTGAAGCGCTACTGAAAGAAGCAAAGGAGGAAAATCAAGAGAAAATCACAGAAGATGATGCGGAATCTAATACAGAAATTCCGCCATCCTATCTAATGGGTCTTGGATCCACGTTTGGTTTTCCGGGTGACCCGAGAAAGCTCAAGGAGAAAAGCAAGATGCGACTCTGGACAGATTACCTGCGTTTACACGGTCGCAATATTACCTTGTTGCGCTATCCTCAGTTTACTCGGCTTGTGCAAGTGGGTCTTCCAAATATGTTGCGTGGAGAACTTTGGGAAGTGGCAAGTGGTTCCATTTTTCAACGCATGGGAAATCCCGGCGTCTACGAAAAGCTACTCAAAGACCACGAAGGGCAAACGAATCTGAGCACGGAGGAAATTGAGAAAGATCTAAATCGTTCTCTTCCCGAATATGCTGCCTACCAGACACCCCAGGGTATTGAAACTTTGCGCCGTGTGCTGGTTGCGTATAGCTGGAGGAACCCGGAGCTGGGGTACTGTCAAGCCATGAACATTGTTGTGGCAGCACTTTTGATTTACATGTCGGAAGAACAATGTTTTTGGCTATTGGATATGCTATGCGATCGCCTTTTACCTGGATATTACACACAGTCTATGGCTGGAACATTGCTTGACCAAAAAGTGTTTGAAAACCTAGTGCAACAGACAATGCCCATGCTTCATGAGCATTTCGTCAAAAATGATATGCAGTTGAGTCTTGTTACTCTTCCATGGCTGCTTTCGCTTTTCATTAACAGTATGCCAATGGTATTTGCATTCCGCATCATCGACTGTTTCATGGCATTTGGATCCCAGGTGCTGTTCCAAGTGGGACTTGCTATCCTAAAAATCAATGGAGAAGCTATTCTTAGTGTGTCGGATGACGGTACTATGATCGGTATGCTTCGCAATTACTTTCGCACATTGGGGGATAGTGCATATCCTGAAAGTTCGGATGAACGGCGCAAGCAAATCACCAAGTTCCAACAACTACTGGTGATTGCATTCCGTGAATTCTGCATTGTATCAAACGATACAATCGAATCCGAACGGAAGCGATTCCGACAGCAAATCGTTGAGGAAATCGAAGGGTTCGCTCGTCGGTGTGCAATTCGCAACTTAAAAGATCACGGTCGATTCTCCAAAGCGCAGCTGTACGTAAACTGCAAGTTCACTAATAGCAGGACACTCATCTATGATCATGTGGTCGAGGCCATTTACCGTGCTCGTCATGCGCCAGAATCGTTGACACTAGGGGATCAGGTCCCTGCCAGTGTGGATCCAATGCAAGATCTCAAGGAAATGCGTGTGAATCTTACGACTTTCCGCCTTTTCTTAGGTGAAATATTCACTTGGGCGCGCGATGAATATATCGTCAGGAATGGCCTACAGGAGCGAATTGAGCGCCGTGTACCGGACCAAAGTCTTTCTACGAGAATCTTCCAGGACTGGGACCATGAGAAACGTGGCACATTGTCTCTTCAGGATATCGTCACAGGTTTAGACGAAATCATGTTCCTAGATGGAGATATTTCTGGGGCTATGGCCTGGCTTTTTCGCATTCACGCGGATGGAAAAGATAAGCTCTCCAAAAATGATATCCTCGCATTGTCCGAATCGCTCCTATTCAGTACGTCTGCTTTCCTAACAATCCAGTGTACCGTAACGAACCTGGTGATGAACATCTCGGAGCCATCTCGACCTTTATCAACAAGTCATTTGAGCTTGGGAAAGACTTGGATGCATCTGGGTAGCTACTTTCCATATCCTTCCATGATTTGCCGCATGATGCTAGCACCGACCAATTCTCGTAGTTCTTCCGTCGGATCAGCACCTGTTTCATCTGCGCGCTTCAATATGGTTTCTACGCGCTCCATAATCTCATCAACGCGATTTTCTGTTTCAGGATCATCTTCAATCTCTTCCAAACGTCCTTCAGTAGCCTCTGGTTGACCAAATGCATTACCTTCGTCGTCATCCTCTTCGCCAAAACGTGCCAGTAATGCGGACCTTGATTCTAGCTTTTCACCCGTGACGGTGCTCAAATATGCGGCCAGATTATCTGAGCCATTAATCAAAGCATTCTCTGCAGCCGTTTTACCTTCGTGGTTCTTGTGTTTTGTGTCTGCATGAAACTCATCCACAAGTACCTTGGCTGTAGCTACATCGTCACAAAAAAACAGTGGCGTGTCCCCGTCATTATCTTCGACATTAACAGACTCTTTTGGTTCGCCCTTTAGTAGAAATCGACTAATGGTTAAAAAGAAACACGTACAGTACGTCATGCTTGGCATAGGAGGCCGCTGCATGTATGGGCGTATATTCCGCCGAATCTTTGCTTGTGGGAGTGACACCACCGTGCTCAATAAGAAACCGAACACGATCCATATCACCATCCCCTGCTGCCACCCATATGTTAGATCCCTGTTCAATCTCAGCGACAAGATCTTTCCGGTCCTCTTCAGGAACCGGCATTGTGCTGATTCTGCTTAAGTAGGTCCAAGCGCGTTTCTGTTAGCGACCTTTCTAGCACGTGATAGACATCTCCGTTGCGCGTAGGAACCAGCCTTGCATCTACGACGTGATGGGAAAGCGCAAGAAATCTTCTCGCACTCCTGGTGCTGGACGAAAGAAAGTGCCGCCTCTAGGTAAGAATATACACATATCTCACGCAGACACCGTGTTTACATGCCTCTTCTGTCACCATGAAAAAGCCGTTTCGTGCAAAATGTACGTCACAGGATCCGCTTACAGTAGCGACGATAAGGCACGGATTGGGTACTTGAGTTGCAAAATCTGTGGCCAAAAATTTTCAGCAGACACGGATACACTCACACAGCCCATTGATGTATATTCGTAAGTATTTTGAGCTCACACAGACAATGGATTGATGCATGTGAGGATGTGGCAGGTCAAGACGATTAGATACTCTATATCAACGGATCAAAGTCGGACCAGTTCGGCGTGTGAGAAACTTGCTTCCCTTTACTCACAACTTTAGGCTCTGGAACAAGCAGGCCTCCGCTCCACCCAGGAGGGGGTGCGATTGAGGGCCCAATGGTGTGGGTTAGTGTATCCGGTTGGGATCTCGTTGTTTCAAGCAGCGATGTGCTTTGTGTAGACATATTTTGCGCCACTGGTTCCGAAGATTCATAACGATGAGTTGTATATGGGGATGGCTCTGTGGATAGATTCAGGGAATGCTGCCCCTGAGTTCCACTAAATTTGGAAAGCGAGTGTTCTAAGTTTGTAGCATTTGTACTGGAAACTGGGTCAGTTATCGTCATGGACCGGCTATTGCCTTGTTTCATTTCAGAATGTGTCTTTGTAGGAATCACCTTGGTGTCCAACTCATGTTCACCTCCAGGTGTATTGAACCCACCCTCTATCGTACTCCTTTGAAGTGCTTCTTCTGTGGTCTGTTTTAAAGTGTGATTCTCGCGAATCAAAGAAAGTTCTGAATCAGTGCATAGAATACATACGGGTTTGTTCCACAGACTCGCCTATCATCTTAATAACTTGCATGAAGCGACTAAATTGAGTCTCGTTCAATGTAGGACTCATACACATGATCCATAAGCGTGGAAGAACAGCCGTTGCATTCATGTTAT
Organism: Malassezia sympodialis ATCC 42132; assembly: GCF_000349305.1. Taxonomy (NCBI): domain Eukaryota; kingdom Fungi; phylum Basidiomycota; class Malasseziomycetes; order Malasseziales; family Malasseziaceae; genus Malassezia; species Malassezia sympodialis. Next base: position 686,937 of record NW_017387807.1, on the reverse strand, counting down.
GATCCAATTTTGTCGCTAAAGCTTCATATACTGCCAAAGAAGCAACCAATACTGATGCTTCGCGAGTCTTGATACGAGCCAACGTTGGGAGTAATGTCTCAGTCAAGGTATTTGTATCAAGGATAGGTATTATCGCATGGAAGCATATCAAAGCGCTCACTTTTACCGAGAGTGTTTTGGTCTTGGTGAATAGCGCGATAAGTTTTGGCATGAGCTTCTTAACATCCGAGTAATTTAAGTATTCGGTAATTCGTGGAATACGTTGTAGCAAATTTTCCTGCACTGCAATCTCATCCTGTTCAATCGCGGAATAAAATAAAGGCATCACATACAATTGAAATTGATCAGGCGTTGTTTTACTCACAAACAAATCTGTTTGGTTTAATAGTATCATTTGGCATTGAGGTGGATCGTGCACATCAAAAAGCGGTCTGAGTTTTGGCAGTACATTTTTGCAAAATTCCACTTGCGAAAACTCCTTTACGATGTAAAATACAGTGGGAAGGATATAGGGAAGTAGTGATTTATCTGACGACGCCTCGAAAAGCTCCAACGTTAGTCTTGTGATACATACGCTAGGTAATAATTTTCGACGAAGCAAGGTTCTGGAAAATTGGGGCAAAACTTTAGGTAAACCTCTAAGAAACTGGATCTTTTCTGAGCGCATAAAACCAGAAAAACTGTCTCTCTCCAAGAATTTTAGTGTTGAAACAATTTCATTGTTAAAGTAAGGTAACTTCTGAAATTCACTGGCAGTGTACCTAGAAGTATTTCTTGAAATGAGGTTGACAAGTATATCTGTATCAAATCGCGACACACGTACCTTGTACATCCGAACCTAGGGAGCTGAATTGGGTAGTCCGAATTTTTGAGGGTAGATGATCAGCATATGCACGTAATGCGTTCATACTTCCATGTGTTTGATACGGTGTGACACCATGATGTAAAGTCATAAAGAGTAAAACACCCAGTGCGAACATGTCATTTGTTGTTCCAACAAGGCCATCAAAGACACACAAAGGGTCAAGATAATCTAGGTTTCGTTTCATGTAATCAGGAAGGTCATCTTCCAGAGCGTCGGTGACATCGATTTGTCGGGACTCCCCCTCATTTAAGTTCGTTAGAAATCCACATCCCCCCAGCTTCCAGTCACCTTTCGCATTGATTAGTACTGATTTACCATTTAAATTCGTGTGAACTTGTTTCGAACAATGAAGGAAGTCTAACGACCGGGCTAGCTGCAAAAAGCCTTTCTGAATCTCCACCTCGTCCAGCTGAATATGGGGATCCGTTGTATTTTTGGCGAGTTCATCTAAGCACATTACAATTTGCTCAGTAGCAAACATGACAGAATTCCGACTCTCTTCAAATGGTTCAACGACCTCAAGTATACATGGATGTCGTAATCTAGATAAAATGGTGACCTGTGAATCAGTAGTAACATACGCACTTCTCGCCGCAGGTGTTCCACTACCAGTTTTCGGTGCTGATCTTTCCCGGTATATGTATATATCCAAATAGATACAGAATCTCTAGAAGTCATGTATGCATGTGAGTCTGACCTAGCCGCTGCTTTTCTAGTCCCCTTGAACACCTTCCAAGGACCAACACAAACTCTACGTATCAGTCATTTCTGATAACGTACGTCGACTCTGATTCATCAATAGCGTATTTGTTCAATATATTTGTCCTGCCTCTATTTCAACGTAAGCAGAGAGAATCGTACAACAAGTAGGAGGCCTGATTCCATAAAGATGTCATCGCACTTGGCCCAGTTTCAAGTTGATAATGGTGTTGTAATGTTGGGATTACGTAACTTCGCGCACGCTCTTTTTTGACATCGATGGATACCTTGATTGAGCGTCTTCAGAACCGCAGTCTTTGGGACACTGACGAGGAAGCCAACTCAGCGGAGGATTTCTCTCAAGAGCTGATCGCTCTTCAATCAATATATGAGCCTGAAAATGTTGATCTTGTCTATGGATCTCTATCTGGTCAACCTGTTATACTCCAGGTTAAGATGCCACTCCTTGATTCTAGCCATGACTCGATCAAGCTCCAAGTAGAACTACCAGCTAATTATCCAAACACTGATACTGCACCTAAAATGCAACTTGTAAACAGGACTATAAATGGTCGCTCTGTCGACCAACACATTCGTTCTGAAATTGACCGAACATTCACGTCTTCAGGTTCTGTTCCATGGTCGCGCAATGTACCTGTTTTATTCCAAGGTCTTGACTGTGCTTATGAAACTGTACAAAATTGGCTGCTAGTACAGCATGAAGCTGCTGAAACGAATCCTAATCATCAAGACTCATCCTCTGCATGCGCATCCGTATCATATCCTAAACTCGATTTTCGCAACATGGCCCTTAGCGACATTATAGTCGAGCGCAAATCTGAATTCCTTGGCCACGCTATCAGGATATCGAGCCCAGATGAGGTATGTACGTGATGTTTAACATGCTTAGGTGCCCCACATCCTCAAACATATTCTAGAATCTGACAAGCGAATCCAGAGGGCTACACATCCAACCATTTATGCCTGGATATGCCGCACACCAGATGGGGTCTTGCATCATGGTATGTTTCTTATTTTTTTGTACTTATATTTTGATTGCGATGACGACGGCGAAGCTGCAGCCGGTGGTCGTTTAGCACATCTCCTATCTCTGCTGGTTTGTGCAAAAGGCCTGCTAACACTTCAGGAAATTGAAAATGCCTTGGTAGTTGTGACGCGTTGGTTCGGAGGAATATTACTAGGGCCAGAAAGATTTAAACATATCAACCGCGCTGCTCGTGATGCTCTTACAAAGGCAGGTATAATAGGTCCGATGACCAAATAAAACTTTATGAATTAAGATGCGATATAGGCAGACATATGTTTGGTGTGGGCACACCTCCACATGCCTTGCCTGTGCGCGCTCTGCAGGTCCGTAGGAACGCTTTTTATTGCATGACTGGAGGGTGCATTGCATTGGATGTTTCATTGGAATATCAACACAGCCCTGGTTCGCGCTACGGTCGCCACATATAAACCGCCCACGTGGTATAAGGCTTCCACTAGTCAGACCATTTTGCAGCTACTTCCGACTCAACAGAGTTGTGCCAAACTCTCACTACTGCCATGATTCTGCCAAGGATTACGGCACTTCCTGCCTTGATTTTATTGACACTCTTTTCATCGCTCACATGGGCTGATAACTTGCATTTCAAGCGTGAACTTCATAAACGTGGAATCTCTGTCAAGCCAAATGATTTGGACGGCAAGACCTTTGACTATGTGATTGTCGGTGGTGGTCAAGCAGGTTTGGTCGTTGCTTCCCGGCTCAGCGAAAACAGCCAAATCAAAGTTGCTGTAATTGAAGCCGGAACCGCGGGCACCGCCAAAAATGAGACTGATCGTATTGAGGTCCCTGCTGCCAACCTGTACAAATCAGGTGTCCGTACCCCCCTCGACTGGCGTTATTCTACGGTGGAACAGCCTTACATGAATAATCGGGCTGCTAGCTGGCCTCGAGGCAAGGTCCTTGGTGGTAGTTCCGCGATTAATGGAATGTACTACATTCGTCCTACCACTGCCGAGCACCATACTTGGGGCCAACTGATTGGTGATACGAAGACCTGGGGATGGAACTCTATGCTGAATGCCTACAAAAAGCTGGAAACATATGCTCATCCTGTTGACAGCGTGGCCAAGGCTGACAACATTCAATGGGATGACGCGTCGCATGGCGGCAACGGTCCAATCTATGTTTCTTACCCTGGCTATACATATCCTCCTGTTGGAGACTTCATTAACACGAGTTCCACTGTGGCTGTTCCTTTCACATCTAATCCAGATGGCGGCAATAACACGGGCACTTTTGTGGCTACATCAAACATTAATCCGACGAACTGGACTCGCAGCTGGTCACGCTCCGGCTACATTGACCCAAATGTGGCCCGCAGTAACCTTGTTATTTTGACAGACCACCAGGCGACTCAAATTTTGTTTGATACCAGTAACTCGAAAAATGTGAAGGCTACGGGTGTTAAATTTAAGCACGACCGCAATAGCCGTGAGTATACTGTCAATGCTGGCCGTGAGGTTATTTTGAGTGCAGGATCTATCAACACGCCTCAACTTCTTCAGCTCTCCGGTATTGGAGATGCAAAGTTCCTTCAAAGCAAGAAAGTAAATGTTGCTGTTGATCTCCCTGGTGTCGGGTATAACCTTCATGACCATCTGTCGAGTAATGTTCAATGGTCTCCTAAGAATGCATCTGAAATCCCCCCACAGGACATTACAGGTAACCCAGAGCAAGATTCATTTATCAACTCGGCTGTGGCCTATGTGCCTGGCCCAGGTATTATGAAAGATCAATGGAACTCTTACATTGATTCCGTGAAAAACAACCAAACTAATGCAGTAAATGCCTACGATGCACCAGATCCTGTGAAAAGTGGCTATAATCTCACGTATTCCACTGTTCTGAACCTTCTCCAGAAGAATGTTCCGGCGATTGAGATCCTCTTTTCCCTCACTTTCGGAAATATCCAGGTTCAACATGCGATTCAGCATGCATTCTCACGTGGTTCGATCCTTATCAACACTACTGATCCATTTGATTATCCACTTGTGGACCCTCGCTACTTGGAGCAAAGCTCTGACATGGATATGCTTCGCGCAGCTCTTGGCGTTTCGCGCTCTATTGGTGCAACCCAGCCCTTGAATGGTCATCTCGACCAGGAGTCAAAACCCGGCTCTAATGTCACTCAAGATGCTGATATCGATAACTATATTCGCTCAATAGCCGGTACTGAGTACCATCCTTGTGGTACGGCGGCTATGCTACCCCAGGACAAGGGCGGTGTTGTGGACAACAAACTCCTGGTATATGGAACTAGCAACCTGCGTGTGGTTGATGCATCTGTCATTCCATTTGCACCATCTGCACATCTGATGTCTGTCATCTATGCAACAGCGGAAATCGGCTCGGAGATTATCCAGTCAGCCCAGAATAACCAGTCGGGCTCGTCAGGTCAAGGCCAGCAACCTTCGGCCCAGTCTTCGCAGTCCTCTTCGCAGGGAGGCGCTTCGAACGGCGACTCTTCTAATGACAGTGGCAATGGACCAAAAAACCATGCTACTACTACTAGTGTATCTTGGATTTCGACTATATTGGCAACCATTGTCACTCTTTCACTTTTGCTCTGAAGCTCATGATTATGACACGGGTCTTAACATATGGACTGCCGTGATGTCCCCGGAATCCCGACTACTTACACCCCTTTGTGCGTTTGATTGGTGCTTTTGTCGTAGACATTCCATAGAAACATGATGACATAATATTGTCTCCGACTACCTTCTTGCTGGATGCTTATTTGTGATGATCTATTTGCAGATGTCAGGTGCGTGCAGTTGCTCTGTATTTCTTTGGCTGGAACGAGCTGCGCAGTTCCGACGCGCGTTCAGCACATGCCTGGGTATTTTATTAAGATGTTAAGGGGCGTAAACTCCCACCGCACTTATTAGCCGAGTAACTCAGATTCCCTTCGCAAGGCTCAATCGCTCATGAAGGGTATTGTCTCTTGGGCCGTGGTTTCGGCCGCTCTGGTACTGAGTGCTACAGAATCGCTGGCATTCGCCAATGTTTCTAGTTTCGAGAAGCGCACCACTACCGGGAACGGCTGGGACCTTGACGGCAAGTCTTACGACTATGTCATTGTTGGCGGTGGCACTGCCGGTCTTGTGCTTGCTAACCGACTGTCGGCAAACCAGGGCACTACTGTGGCTGTTATTGAGGCGGGTAACTCGGGATACGATGACAATGACAAGTTTGTCGTGCCTGATGCCAACCTCTACAACTCTGCTGTTAACACACAGTATGACTGGCAGTTCCACACTTCCTCTCAAAAGCATATGAATAACCGCCGTGCTTCTTGGCCTCGTGGCAAAGTTCTTGGTGGTAGCAGTGCTGTCAATGGTCTTTACTACGTTCGTCCAAGTGAGACGGAAGTGAACGTCTGGTCCAAGCTGGCTGGTGGCAGTGGCCGCTGGAGCTGGAACAGTCTCCTCTCGGGCATGAAGAAGAGCGAGCACTTCCGTGGCCCCGTAAAGAGCGTTCAGAACCAGCTGCAGATCCAGTACAACGCCGGTTCTCACGGTAGCAATGGTCCTATTGGTACTACTTGGCCTGCTGTGACCTACGACCCTGTTGAACGGTTCATCAAGACTGCTGACAGCATGTCTGGTGCGATCAACAATGACCCTTACAACGGAAACAACCACGGAACTTACGTTGCTCTCTCTTCTATTGACAAGACGAACTGGCAGCGTAGCTTCTCTCGCAACGGCTACCTTGACCCCATTTCAAAGCGATCGAACCTCCATGTGCTGACTGGCCACACAGTTACTGGTATTATTTTTGACCGCTCTGGCAAGAACGCTCAGGCTACTGGCGTTCACTATGCAGCTTCTAGCAACGAGGCCTCTCACACTGTGCATGCCAACAAGGAGGTGATTATCTCTGGTGGTGCCATCAACAGCCCTCAGATTCTCCAGTTGTCGGGTATCGGTGACAAGAATCTCCTTAATGGACTCGGTATTGATGTGGTGGTTGACCTTCCTGGTGTGGGTGAGAACCTTCAGGACCACGTGTCTGCTGGTATGTCGTTCAAGCCCAAGAACAAGAAGGATGCCGGCCCTACTTCCGTCACTGGCGATGCTAAGGCAGACTCGTATGTCAACTCGGCTGTGTCATATACATCGCTTGGCAAGCTGTTCAACAACAAAGACTCGATCCTTGGCAAGATCCAGGCTCGTGCTAAGCAGATTGCGGACAGCCACAATGTGTCGCCGGCCGTTAAGCAGGGTCAGAGCAAGGCCTACAATGCCCTTGCTGACACTATTTTCCCCTCGAAGGTGTCACCCGTTGAGATTCTCGGTAATGTGATGTTTGGAAGCATCAGCATCCAGGCTGCTCTTCAGCACCCTCTCTCGCGTGGTTCAATTAAGATTACTAGCAAGGATCCATTTGCTTACCCTAAGATTAACCCTAACTACTTTGCTGAGAACTTGGATCTTGTTCTTCTTCGCGAGGGCTTCAAGCTGATTCGTGAAATGTCACAGCAATCGCCTTTGAAGGACGTCATTGACTTTGAGACTGTTCCCGGCGACAAAGTTCAGACCAATGAGGACTGGGAGAACTGGATTCGCTCTGCTGCTGGTACCGAGTACCACCCTAGTAGCACTTGCGCTATGCTGCCGCGTGGCGACGGTGGTGTGGTTGACGAGAACCTGAAGGTTTATGGCACCAGCAACCTCCGCGTTGTTGATGCCTCCGTGACTCCTATTGCTATGTCATGCCACCTTGAATCCGTTGTGTACGGTCTTGCTGAGGTCGCCGCCGACATCATTCTTGGTAACTAGATAATTGTGGTTTTAGGCATGACAATCACCTCTTGATGTGTATGAATAGCGTGGATCTCAAGTGTCAAAATTGGGTATTAGCGGTCATAGTATGGCCACGTGCGGTGGAGGCCGAGGCGCGTAATCCTCCGTCCCACCCACCATGGGGGCGAGTGAAAGCAAGCCCGAGGGAGAGAACCTAGGTGTGTGATAATGCAAGCGGTACTAATGCTGAAGTTCCGAAACGTGGCTACCATGTCATACGTGTAGCACAGAAAAGTCCTGCCCAACTCGCTGGCTTGTACGTTTTGTTTTATCGCTAAACCCAGTGAGCCGTTTTTTGACTTTTGCATTGGCATTAATGGATTGCCACTCAGCGATCTGGGCATCAATGTTTCTCAGGGCTCTACGGGACCTTCCAATAATACACATGCCCGATGGTCAATGGTCGAGGCTCATGAAGGCCGGACCATTGTCTTGAATGTCTGGAATTCGAAACAACAGGAGTTTCGTGGTACGTATACTTGAATCTATCTTATGAGACAGACGTGCGTGTTGTCCCTTCAAGAACTTGGTCCCAATTTTCGAATGAGACGAACGCACAACCGTCATTACTGGGCCTAACGCTTCGACTTTGCAATCCTATGGAAACTGTCAGTCATACATGGCACGTCCTCGATGTAGTGGAAGGGTCTCCCGCCGACTCGGCGGGTTTGGTTCCTTTTGGTGACTACATTATTGGGTGGACAGGTGGTCCCTTGCAAAGTGAAGGTGACTTTTTCCAACTTGTTGAACAGTGCGCCAATACGAACCTCTCCCTGTATGTGTACAACAGTGATTACGACCACACAAGAGAAATCGTCATTGTGCCCAACCGAGATTGGGGTGGAGAGGGCTTGCTGGGTTGTGGTATTGGCTATGGGCTTTTGCGTACGTTTTTTCTCTACTTATCTTGCAGACCGAATTCCTAAACCCAATAAGCAATGGGAGGACTCCGTAATTGAGACCACGGAGGCCGAGCCGGTCAACGACTACAGGCTAGCACCGCCTGCAGCTATGCAACCAACGAATACCTACGAAACTGGCTATGACGAGTTCGAGCCTCAAGACAGTTATAATTATGGTGTAACTGTGAGCGTGCATCAAGATGAAGAGGAATAGTATATAAGTTCATAATATTCTCAAAATGCTATATATGTTATTATTCACATGATTGTCCCATTTACTGGTACAGAAGCTTCTTGAACGACTTCAATCCTTGCATGTAGCCATGCTCAAACTCCCATGCATCCTTGTGACCTTGTGATTCGAACGAGGCACAACGAAGCTTGCACAGAGTCTGTGTCAAGCCGGGCTCCGTGCCTTGCTGCAGGAAGCTCATGTAGTCTGTCCAAGCGGTGCGGAATCCTTGCACGTAGCCTTCGTGCTGGCCCTTCGCGTTCCTGGAGTCCCAGTACTTACAGTGCTCTTTGTAAAGAGGGTCCATGGCCTGGTCACACGCCTGCTGCAGCTCCTGCGGGCTACGGTGTCGGGTAGCTTGAAGAGGATTGAGCGACTGGGGCATGACACCCTTTTCCACGGCCGTATAGAAGCACCAGCCCGGGTCAGGACCACCCTCCTTCTTAAGAGTCCAGTAGAAGTAGCCAGCCGTAAATTGCTCGAATGCAAACCATTGAGACATACCCCATGCTTTCTTGGCCTCCGACTTGTTGGAGCTGTTCTTAAGCGAGCCGGGGTTCAGAGCGCTGCTCCATTCACCGATGATCACATTGCCACCGGTCTGGTTAGAAATGCTCTTCAGGAAATTGGCAGTTTCTCCGTTGTTCAAGTCAAGGGCTTTGGCATGGTCCTCTGCTGAAGTACTGTGGTCCTGCTTGGTGAAGCAACGGTACAGGTGGTGGTCCATAACCAGCGGGTTACCAGCATTACTATGCTCGCCCACATACTTGGCATAATGACGCGTATGCCAGGCATCACCCAGGTAAAGCGGCAGCCTCGCAGCATCCTTGCTGTTACTCGAACGGATAGCCTTGATGGCATCATCATAGAATCCCTCCAGTGAAGAGTGGTTAATAGGCTCGTTAATCAATTCAAGACCGATGACATTCTCATAGGAAGCCACGGCTGCCGCGAGCTCAACAAGAATCTTAATCGTTGTTTTCCTGTTTGACCCTGCGCCGATTCCGTTGAAGAAACTGACATTACCATCACTCTTGCCGCAGTGAGCATCTTTGTTTTGACCACCAGGAGCGCCGTGAAGGTCAATCAGTACACCGATGTTGTGAGAAGCTGCTTTCTTGATCGCCGCTTCAATGCGCGACCATGCACCTTGGTACACTTCAGCGAATGAGGCAAACTCAGTTCCTTTCAATAGGCTAGAGTACTTCGAATCACTCGCCACAAAGTGCACATAGTTGATTGGGAGACGGACAGCGCTAATGCCGTGCGACGCCATCCACTTCCAGTCACCGTCATCGATGAAGTGGTCCCAGTGGTGTTCGAGAATCTTCTTAGCCTCCTCGGGCTTCATCCCACTCACGAGATCAAGGTCACTCTGCTTAGGATCTTTGGCATGCTGAAACACGCTTCCCGTAAGCCATGCCTCCAAAGCGAACCAAGACCCAAGATTCACACCGCGTTGCATACGGAGCTGGTACATCGTGCGACGGTCAAGAGGTTGGTCATACGAGGGAATATCGGTGGGCACCTCAGTCTTCGAGGAACTCTTAGAGGAAAGCTTATCATGAATCTTTTCAAAAAGCTGGCCGTAAGCACCTCTAGCGTACGTTCGGCATAGTGAAGTTGGAGGAACGCGGGACCTATCACCCGAGCCTTTTAAGCGTAGATCTAGGCATTTGGTCTGTGCGTGATTATGTAAGATTCCCCGTCGGCACAAACTCTGTGGGGGTACATCGAATAACTTTGAAGTATGCCACCGCGGTTGCGCATCTCAGCAGGGCCAGACGCTCATCACTTAGAACCTCTGGTCGTGAATAATGACGACAAGCATACAATTGTCGACACAGAGGCTTTCCAAGGTCGTATAGCTGTTCGTGTAAAGGACTTTGCAGGCGACACTAATGACTCTTCCGTCAATTCGACTGCTCCGTATTTTGACCATCCCTATGGGTCATCCATGACGTACAGCATCCAAGTGCAAGGCAGATTTCTTGACGGTGTATGCTGCGATGATCTTGTGTTCGGGAATTCTTTTGATAAACCGATACGTGTATGTACACTCGTTTAATACCAGGACAACCTGCCCTATGGAACGAGCTTAGCACTTCGCTTTCTGCCCGTTATCGATCCGAACTGTGTGTATCTCGCACTGACATTAGTGAAACATGATATTTATGCGGATCAACCATGGGCTTTTTCCCCACTGCTGGCCACAATGTATCGCATCCAAGCTAACCGATTGTTTGACACTGATTGGGATGCCTGCAATTCAGCTCAACAGTGCTTCGACCTGGAGGATTGGCCCTCTTTCCCGAAAGGAAAAACATCGGATGATTATATACACGATGATCTTAGTCCATTGTTCTACAAGTTGGGTGATGACAAGAAGCCTATACTTGACAGTAACATTGAAGAGGACGAACACGTTGTCCAACAACTAAACGAAAAGAACAGCCCACAGGCTCCGCGGCACCGTGCAAACTGGATTGGTCGCGCACAAAACAGAAAGAACCTATCACTGACGAACGACGATGTTCTTACGTTCGATTTCTGTAATGGATTTGTACGTGCTACATACTTACGTTAGATTGACTTCAACACGTATGTATCGGTTCCTCACTTTAGACTACAGCTTGTTTTTCCCTACGCAGGCCTTCGTTTTGATTGTACGTCTACAAGAAATTAGCTTACACGACAGTGAAAAGGTATTGGAATGGTCAGCCTGTTCGATATGTTTGTAAAAATATCGCCACAGGCCAAGTATATTTTGTCGTCGAGTATGTCTGATACAGTGACTCACACAAGATTCACCATTGTTGATCTCGATCAACCCACAAATTCGGATTCATAAAAACAAATCCCCTGTGAATCTAGCCAAGTACGAAGGTTCGCGCGATTCTGCGACGTCGAATCAGTAAGGACACCCGCACGTCGAGCGACACCGAGGAATTCATCTAGGCTAATAGGTTCCATTTGCAGAACTCGTTCATAGAGTTTAGAATCTTGCATTATGGTTTGACACAGGGGTTCGTCAATGAAATTTGCATCAGGACTGAACAGTTCAGACACTTGCGCAGTTTCCCTTTCTTCTGATGTAGTCGATGGCGTTAATAGTGGTTTTGTGGGTCTTGAGTTCAAATCAAGGTTTGCTGTTGATTCCACTAGAGATTCCATTTCATTTTTCATATCAGAAAGTCGGACAGTGTCCACAATTTCGAAACCACTGGACGAGCTGCTTGACGACTCGGATTCGGAAATTTCAACGACGGAGACTGAGCTTTGGGCTTTCGTTTCAGCTGCAGATGGTGGAACCAGATTGTTTTTAGCATAATAGTTGTTAAGCAATGCTACTAATTCTTTCTTTGGACGTGACGTAACCAAGCCCAGTCGCCGACATTCACTTTTCAATTCAATGACCCTCCAGTGCTCGAATGCAGAAGGCACAGCTACAGAATAAAAGGCCGATTGATTTTCCTTTGTATCACGCTTTAATAGTGCTAAAAGCTGGCTTTTTTCTGTACCCTGTGACATAGGCCTTCTCGTGATCAGCCGACAGAAGGCCGTCCGCCTCATCAGCCGCGACACGGCGCGAGAAGCAAAGTTAATTTGTGGAGGAAATTATAAATTGGAAATCATCACAACCAGTGTTCTACCAAGACAAAACGCGACCTTCCCGTGAACTCTGGCGAATCATACGAATGATCCGAGTACTGTGAGCCACATCTTCAAGCTTAATTAAAAGCATAGAATCAATCACTCCAGTAGCAGATTCTCCACGCCCAGCAGCCGCCGCCGATGCAAGTATTGTGTCGGCCAGGTTCATGTATAGAGACAAATATGTGCCGGGTAAAGTCGGGATGTCATGCGTGGCAAGGTAAGGAGGACTGGACGCAGTCACAGGCTCGATTGGAGGGGCACTAGTAGTGAGCCGACCCATCTTAAGAGACGCTGGGTCTTGCTCCGCATAGACTCCAAAGGCATCGCCATGAGATAATGGCGTCCAACCACGCTTTAACTGGGCTTCTTGTGGATCTTTGCCCCGCTTCACATATGATCCGCGCGTACCTTCAATTCGAAATCTGGGCTGCTCAGCTTCCACATGAGTGGAGAGACAAGTAGATCCCACTATGACTTGCAGTCCCGCAAGGCGCGTTCCAGAGGCAAACTCATCACCAGGTAAGGGATGTGTTGTGGGATAGGAGAGAATACCCATCCAGTCATCATCCACAGCAGAATTTCCCTGTCCACGCTGGTTGCGAACAGTTCCAAACACGGTCTGAGGTGGACCGAACAAGGAGACCACTTGATCCACCAGATGTGCACCCAAATCCCATAGCATACCACCGCCCTCTTCATCCGGGTCCACCTCTTCACGCCAGCCTCCTTTGGCTATTGGTCTGAATCGGTCAAAGCGTGATTCAAAATAAGTGGGAATACCGAGCGCCGAGGGCTGTGCTGGTGATACGTCGGTTAAAAGCGCCTTTACTGTCAAAAAATCACCATCAAAGCGTCGATCTAAGTTAGCACAAGGTACAAACTTTGATATACAGTGCAAACAAGGCCTTTTTTCCGGGCTAGCTGATCAAGCTCTAGTACCTGGGCCTCAGTTGTCGCCACAGGTTTTTCCACCAGCACATGTTTTCCAGCTTCAAGACACTGTTTTGCATATAGATAATGTGATGCATTATTTGTCGTAATGACAACAAGTCCTAGTCCTTCCGGCAGTGCACGCAAAGCTGCACCTAAGTCGGGTACCACCTGGACATGTGGCAGGTGATTTTGAGCCTTTTGATCCTCTGAAAGATCATAGCGAGGACGCTGCACTATCACTTTCAGTACGAAATGGTTAGGAAGCGAACTTATAAATGGAATATGAAAGGTTCGCGCAGAATTGCCAAATCCTATAATTGCGACAGCAATAGGTGCCATCGCAAACGGTAACAGTGGAGTACAATCACTGCTCAGAAATTCATCCTCTACTTGCGCCTCTAAAAGTTGTATGTACGGACTACCGACCCGCGGCAGCTTATAGAAACAGTCGCATGGGTGCTTAGATGCCCGCGCGGGCCCTCACAAGGAGGGCACGAGGGATGGCAACCCCCTGGTGTCGCACACTCTGGACGCCCTTTGAATACACCCTGGCCACATAGTTCAAGTACAATAGAGACCTGAATGCTCGCGCAAACAGATTCTACATTAGGCCAGCGTGCAACACGAAATGGACGACTTTGCCGCACGAAGAGAAAACGTAGTGGCTGCGCTCGGGTGTAGATACCAAGGCACGTGATGCACCATCATTAAGCCGTTATACCATTAGGTCCGTGCTGACCCTAAATGCGGTCCCTGAAATTGGGCCAAGGGCCCAGCTTTAAATTCTTTCTTCAAAAAGGAAAGGTCCTGTCTTTGTACAGGTCTTTGATTCGATCAACTCGGGGAATTGCTAATATGGAAGCACGCTGGGAGACGATCGCATGGTTTCGAGGAGAGATTGAGCATGTGCGAACGGAGACCGACCCAGTATGTCATTTAACACACTAACGAAGAATCGCATCGAGTCGCACTTGACCCATGGGCGTATTACTCTAAAGCAAATGGAAAGTTCGTTTTCTTTGAGCAGTGCTGGTCAGCCTTTATCCCCTTTACGTGGTTTACGGTCGGCGAGGGCCTAGTTTCTCTTTATTCTTCCTATGAAATTTAATATACAAATCGAAGTTCACCAAGCATGTATCGTAGAAGATGCAAAAGTGCCTCAAGAGACAATGCTACCTGTGAAAGTATGCAATGCTCAGCTAGCACAAAAAGCGTACCGGTGTATGTGCGTGAATTCTTGCGAAGTGCAGAGTTTGCGTGGACTGAGAAGCCTGTGGCGATGCGCTGGCGAACTTCAGGTCCATCATATAATCGTTTCTGACGAGAAACAAGCATTTTGTCGTCCCCAAGCACTTCATGGTAGCTTAAAGCAATAGCTGCATTGAGTTCATCCACTGCACGACGTGTCGATGGGGCAAATTGCGGCATGCGAGAACGAGTATTCATAGATTGACCAATCATCCATAAATCGAGCATGATTGTAGATACGAGCTCTTGGCGTTGGGGCAGCACATGGGAGATTGTCTCGTTGTACACCTGCATCTGATGTGTCTCTCTTGATGCCCGTAGCACGACAAATAGCACAAATATCATTTGCAAACGTTGATAGATACGGTCCATTATGGCAACCGGCTTGGGCACAAGACTAATCTCGCTAGTCATGACAGACTTCAGCGCATCACATTGTGTTAATTGTCGACGGATATCGGTTTCGAGCCGCTGAAAGCTCATGGTCGTCTCAGTCGATGGATGAATATTCCCATAAAACATTTGCCGAGACATATTCACGTACAGACCCTGCAGTAGAGTAGTAGTATGAGCTAATTTCCGAATCAGTCTTGAGCGTGCATGATATGGCCAAAATACAACATTGACAACCAACGCAGCTAGAATTCCTAGAATTATCATGTAGCCACGAACCAGAGCCACATGCGAAGCACTAGTCCAATCGCTTTGTACATAGGGAGTAATTGCCACAATAGGTGTGGTTAGACCCATAACCGAGCCAATGGGCGGGTACTTAAAGCGTAGACGCAGTAGGGATGCGGGTATCTCGAAACAGACAACCAAAACGCTTAGCGCATATACATTTTTGCGGGAAATTTCGAAAGCGATCAGACCACACACAGCACCAAGAATTGTACCAATTAATCGGCATATTGAGATTCGCACGGAGTCACCTGTGGAAGCTTCCAAACACCAGATATAAGAAATGATCAGCCATTGTCCGTTTTCACTGACCCACCAATCATTTGGCGACGGTTGTAGAAAAGCGATTGTACAAAACAATGTAACACCGGAAGCCAACTTTAAAGCAAAATGAATGTGATGTGATTTTTTTAGCTTTTGTAGCCAAATGGAAAGCCATACACGTGTCTTGAGCACTGAAGGAGACCGAGAGATAAAGGCAACAAAGCCCCAGATGCGACGCTCTAGCCAGGTACCAGTATCTTTGCGGTGAGTTTGACTTGAAGCTTTGGTCATATTCGTTATATAGTACTTGTAATGCGAATGTGGGTTATTGTCTTCAAAAATGTTGGCCGAGACATCAGGTGGCTCTGACATGCCATCATCGGAGTCACCACTCCCGTCGTCATCACCATAACGCAGGTGCTGCAGGAGCAATGAAGGAATAAATGTGTCTGTAAGCAAAGACGCATGGAATAAACCAATTCCACTGGAAGAGTTGATCCAATGCCAGAAGTTAATGCGAGGGAAGTGCAACGAATACTTGCGCCGCTCAAGGAAAAGAATCAACGTATCCTTTGAATGTTGCCACACGTCTTTGGTTTGTTGAGCTAATTGTAACATAGACAAAGAAAATTGAGCAAGTACGTACATCTCTGGTGTGAATAGGCAGGGCTCTCGGAAGCCCTCTGCCGGCTCAGCATGTTCATCAGGTGTGATAACTGCAGAGGGCAACGGTGTAGCCAAGTGACCACTCTCCCCGCCGCAAAAGGGGGACAAGAATTCACGGAACCCACGGTTGTGCAAAAGACGTTGAAGACCGGCGTGGGACTCTTCCATAGCGTTATCTAGTTTGTTCAGCATGTTCTTCACGAATAGCCAAGTATTCTCCCGCTTTTCAGCAATAATAGTATCGCTAATTAGCATACGGGCAAATTGCTTTCCAGCTTCACGATTTGGAGCAGGAGTGCTTCCGACAATCAAATTTACCATGACTAGTAGCATATTAATAGAATCTCGCAAAGACTCCTCGAGAGAAACCAAAGACATCTTGGCTTCATAAATGTCCGTATGCTCGTATGACCAGTCTTCTGGTGTACCTGTTGCTTCTGGCGAGCGAGACGGAAATGTACCTGAGCCAGGCACCCCGTCAACGTCAGCTTCAGTCGCGTCAAACAGCTGGCGTTCGAATTCGACATTGGGAAGTGACATTCCAAAACCGCTCTTCATCCATGTAAGGACATGGCTCAAATAAGTAGTGAATTGTGCCGTTTCGCTGACATGTACACGGCACCAAGAGATTTCATGCTGTGCAGCAGCCACAGCACCACGAATAGCACGTACCTGCTTTTCTAAAAGCTGCTGGAAATCAAGGAATTTGGTCGATTGCTGAAGAAAATCTAAGGTCGTTGTCTCCAAAGCCTGGTGTCTTGAGACAGTCAACCAGTTTTGTAGTCCTTGTTGAAAGTCGTCCATCACTGTATCAACGGATTGGCATACCGTCTTGAGAGCTGCCGACAAAGTACGAAAGTAAATGCCATGTGCTGTGCGGGGAAAGAGGAGATTTGAACATGCACTTACCACCGCCGATATTAGAAGTGGGAAAAATATATCAGTGAAGTTGCGCGAAGTAATAGCAGGAGCAGAGCCAGTAACGGCCCATGTCTGTGTGAACATTCCTACCCTCATTGCCGGTCGAAGACGAGGGATACAACTCCATATTATACTGGAAAAGAAAAAAGAAACAAAAATATAGGCAGCACCGAGACCGCGCGTTTTCGCACTAGTAAAGATGGGATTGCCGTCGTCAATCCATACTTGGCAACAAGTAATGAGGAATGTGATAGCAGACCATGCCGATGCATACAAGAGTCCCAGAAACACAAGCTCTAAATGAGCTCCAACAGTGTTATTTCCAGGATAAAATGCCAAGTGCATCAAGACAAAGATCAGAATAGCACGTCGCCCCACCCACTGCCGCACACTCTCCACAAACAGAAATGGTAACAAGCTTATATTTGCCGTGATAGGAGCAGCAAGATCATATAAAATATTCCTGAAACCAGGACTTGATACCCATTGATGGAACCGCCGCAGCGCAGGCTGCTTCATATTTCACGACTCATAGACGTGCTGGGCGAGTCGTATCAAACAAAAATGTGTTTGTTACACATGCGACCTCCACACATTTTTTTCTGGTCCACGATCTTCCTTGCCAAGCCTGACTTTAGACGGACTGTATCTGGTGGATGGGCTTGCATGGGCCATGTCGGCTAAGTCATTTACCAGTAGAAGTATGTGAATATACCGCTCATTCCTAGCTTTTATGGCATATATTATTATTGTCAAGGAGTCCATCATTCGCACTTGTGTGTCGTGCCCTGTATAATGCATGTGCGTTTGCCCCAACCTATATCAAAGTTCAATACTTACTTGATTGTTGGATGGATTCATATACACTTCGATTTATGCAAGGAAGAAGCAGGGATGCTCTAGTCCCCGCTTTGCAACGGCAATTCCTCCCAACAACCTTCCCACCCTCAGGCGCTGCGGTTTCACAGCGGAAAGCAGCCACTAGTGACATTCTGTCATTTTCAGCTCGATTTGGCATCTGTACACCACATATATTGGCTGCTGTTGAGCGAAAAATCATACGTTCGGAAAAGTACGGGAACATATGTCAATTGCATGGTATCTTCGTTTATCCTGCTGATGGAGTGCCAGCTGTGGTGCCCATCCATATCGCCTGTCATGAAGTTCCAAAGCGTCTGTTGCGGTGTGCACACCCATACGAGAAAGAACATTTGGAGGTCTATTCCCCTACTACACAACCAATTGCGGCTTCCCTGATACGGCATCTTCAAGAACTGGTGCCTGTATCGCTACAGCATATACCCATGCGTCTTCCACCCTTGTTGCACGTCGAGATGCTACTTCGCATGATCCTGATTCACCGGGCATCAGCTGACTCGTCACAAGGATACCTACTGGCCATGTCCGTTCATTTACAGTCGCTGCCATTGACCTGCTTTCTTCTGGCAGCAGGTGCTGATCCCACGTTGAAGCGCAGTATCGCTCTGCACATTGCAGCAAAACGAGGAGACCTCTCTTCCTTGCGTCTAATGGTAGAGCGGGATGATATTATCGAATATCAATGGCGCTCTCGTCTGCGCGCTATCGTGGAAGACTTACGCGCACTAGAAAATACCCGCTTTTATGGCAATTTCGAGAGAGGACCTCAGAAGACGTTACCCGCCCTGGGTGCTACGCCGGTCAAACGCCGACGCTTGACCGATCGATGCCCCTTGGAGCCTTCGCTTTTTAAGTCAGCCATCGGGGTAAAAGCCTGGGATATCGTGGCTTACCTGATGCATACCAAAGGCCTTATACCCGATGTCGATACCCTTCGCATGATAGATACCTATGGTATGTCGTAGATGAACAGAGCACACTTATTCTTCGTTCAAACGGGCACGTAGATCGCGCTTTAGGATCTTACCTGCAGCACTGCGTGGGAGGTCGTCGACCCACGTCACGCCACGAAGCTTTTTAAACCCAGCGACACGTTCGTTTACATGCTGCAGCACCTTTTCAGTGAGTTTGTCGTTTGCATCATTTCCTTCCTTAGCGACAATAAAAGCCCAAGGAAGCTCATTCTTTGCCGCATCTTCTTTGACTACCTTTGCAACCACAGCACAGTCCAGGACAAACGGCAGTGAGTAGACTAGCTGCTCAATCTCGGACGCAGCCACTTGGTAGCCATTGTATTTGATAATATCCTTAAGGCGATCACGAATGGTTATGTAACCTTTTTCGTCAATCGAAACAACATCTCCAGTTCGCAAAAAAGGTTTCTGATCTTTCAATACATCGACAAAGGCCTCTTGGTTTGCCTTTTCATTGTGAAGATAGCCCATCATCATCTGGGGACCACGAACCCACAGCTCGCCAATCTGATTTGGACCCACCTCTTTTCTGGTGTTGAGATCAACCACGATAGCCTCGGTATTGCTGACAAGACGTCCCACATTCAAAGTTTGCAGTGAAAGATCATCCTGTGTCTGCAAAGCAATGATCGGAGACACTATGCGTCAATAGCAGGGGTACATACTTTCAGTCATACCGTACCCATCAGTCACACCAATGTCGTGCATTTGTTTCACCATATCGCAGAGCTCCTTGGACAATGAAGCAGCGCCTGATGCAAAAGACTTTATCGTCGAAATATCGTATTTGTCGGCCAGCGAAGATTTCACAAGAGCAATCACTGATGTTAGCTGGAGAACGTACTTATAGGAGGAACCACAAAGGAAAACGTCACCTTGTATTCTTGAACAGCACGGAAAAACTCTTCGGGTTTGAATTTTGATTCAACGATATTTGGGGTAAGCGTATGTAAACAGATCATAGCGGTGATTAGGCCATAGCAATGGAATTGGGGCAGCAACGAATAATGAACTTCATTCATCCCATTTTGAAGGGGGGCATTTGGTTGATCGTACCAGTTGGCTGCATCATACACAGGCTTGTTGACTCGACCGCCTAAAGTGACAGTCATCTGGATCGTGTTGGTGATTAGGTTGTAATGTGAAAGTCGCACGGCTTTCGGAAGCCCCGACGTACCTGAACTGAGACAATAGACAGCTTCATCTTTCGTAGGTTCAATATGAATATGTTCGATAGATCGATCTCCCGACTCACGAAGCAGTGCGCCCCGCTTAACGAGACGCTCAATGTAGCTGCGCTCATGATGCTCGTCCATAACCCATATGTCTAGGAGTGATTCGGAGTGCTTTGAACATGTTTTCGCCACATCGCAGGCATTCTTATATGATTCTTTTGAAGCCAATATGGCACGAGGCCTCGATATCTCAAGTATATGCATCAGTTCTTCCGGTTTGTACATCGGATTGATAAGAACCGGGATGCCTCCCGCCAGCATCACACCAAGCGCACACAAAAGATAGTCATGTTGGTTTCCTGTATAAAATGCAAAAATTTCACCTTTCTTCCATGGATTTCCCATTACTTCCTTCGACAAAAGAGCAGTGGCAAGGCTGTAGGCACCATGGCGAACGTCCGCTAAGGAAAGTGGCTTCGCATCCGTGCGTGCCGAATTGGGAGACGGATAAAACAATGGTTTCATTTCTAGCTCATCGGGAGCATGATGAAACACAAATTCAGGTACTGTCAAATCCTGTGGAATATCTAGGTCCCGATAGGGCGATGTAAATATCATGATGGGACCAAAATGAGATGACACCGTTATTTGTCCGGAAACCTTATCCCTCCACATGGCGATGTGGCGGCGCGAGATTCTTGGCGCCTTGACGCGGCACAGTAGGGATCGTAGTGCCTGTACGTGGGTGATGCTTACGCAGCATTTTATGCGTTAGCTACAATTCAGAAAGGGTCGCATGTTGCACCTAGAGTTCGATATGTTGTGCACCGAGGCTTTCTAGGCGATTCAGACTGTCTATTGACAACAACGGATGTGCGTTCTGAGAAGGGCAAGCAGATGGGCATGGAACAGCGCGTGCCAGTAGAACTGGCCTGGTATATTGCAGCAGAGCGCATTCAGTTTCGCATACGTGGTCAAGCTTTCCTTATCGTTCAAGTCGATGAAAACACAAGGGATGTCACTTCCCCCACCACGGAAGGTTACTGGCCTGCTACACAAGATTGGAAAGCAGAACGTATGCGTATGTGGCAGAGCCTGAGCCCAGAAATGCAGCAGTCCTTTGTTGGACCCTCACCTGGAACGCCCCTGTCGTCGGCTTTCCCAGACTCTGACTCCCAAGCCGATACGAAGCGGCAAAATAGCGATATTTCGCCCAACTTTGCCCTTCTTGTCATTGAGCCTAGCGAGGTGGATCAGTTAGATCTTTCTACCTTCCGACGCACTATCTATACACGAGAAAAATCTGGCGACTGGTCGCACGTTGAAGTGGTGCCTTGACACGGTCCATGAGATAAGTAAATCATTAATTAATACATAAGGTCGAATGCCATGTCTAGGCACCGCAGTGGCATGATTAGTGAAGCATTCAATTGCTAAAGCAATCATGCGTCCTCCAAGTTCCGATCCAGAAAGTCGCGCAATTTAGCCGTCATAGCAATGCGAACAGACTCTGGGAATGTTTCTGTATAAGAAAAGGCGACATACCATGAGCATATGCACCTAGCTTGTCAACAAATGCCGTAAGGTGCATAGAGTCTTGGGCAGCGACCTCGCCTGGTGTAAATGTGGTTAACATACGTTCCGCATGTTGCCGGAGTAGTGCATCCCAGCCATTCTCCTCAAGCATCAAGCGCACTTGCGATAGAAGAGATGACCACTCTCCGGTGGAAATAAGTCGCTGATGAAGCAGGTTGAGGAGTTCCTCACAACTCTCGCCGCCATCTTGCTGGGACATGATGGAGGAAGAAGCGCGAAATGGGCCCCATCTGGCTTAGTGGAGGCAGTCGACCTGTGCGACTACGGGGTATAGCTAATTACGATCGTCCTGGCGGCGGGGGCACAAAGGTGCCATTCATCCATGCAAGGGCCGCTTGGGTGAAATCACCGGGCGTGCCCCCTGACGAGTAGGCTAACCGCAAGTAATGGACCCCTGTTTGAAGACTCTGCATAATTTGTGACGAAGGGATCACGTCTGAGGGCTCCTGCTTGTACGAGTCTAGAAGGGAGGAAAGGTTGTAGGACGTATGCGGTCCCATATATCGCATCACATCATCAACGAGCAAGGCGAAACTATCCCATGATCCAGAGATGGATGCTGGTATAGGGTCCCATTGGATCAAAGGTGATGTAGATGCATTCATTGCGAAGGACGGCAAGGCTGAGTTGCCTGTAGCGTCCCCCTGTATCGTTTTCTCGTCCTGCAGAAGGCCATCAAAGCCCCACCGACCAATACCGTTGATAAACATACCGAATAGAAATGCTGAGCATAGCTGAGAAATCCACGTTGGGAATGCACAGCCAGGCAGAAGCGCCAGCGAAATCACGTAGTGGTGCAAACGTAGACCCTCGCCAGGCACAGCTGCGCAGAGCCCTAAAATCACCGCTGCTACCACATACAATGTGAGGAACTTGGGAAGCACACCTGCATTCCTCACAATGCGGACCTGGTTAATGGCCAAAACCACAACCACTAGCACAATCACAATGAGCGACGACAGAGCACCAGGCTGCTGCTGAATGTCTCTGGCTTCCAACCGCTGCAACGGCACATCCGCAAAGACAACATCGAGGAGCACACCAATCCACCAAAGCCCCAACATACTGAAGCCAAACTCCAGTGGTACAGTCTGGAAGTGTGGCCACACGTGTCGCAGACATGCGTACCAAATCACAAAGCACACGAACAGGTATGCACCAAAGTCACCCACAGCCTCACCCACAGGTGGTGGATTATCACGAAGCTCTGACACCAAATTGACATGCCAGAATCCAACAATAGACAAAAGCCAGCTGGTGTGTAAGTGAGGGGCATACGAACAAAAGAAATATTGGCATGGGTCGTAAGACGAGCGTTACGAACGCTGTAAGAACAGCATCGAGCACATACATCTTCCATCGTTCGTCTGTACAATTTTTCTGGTCCAGCACGGGTTCAAACACAAACGACTGAGGAAATTCTGCCTGGAACGGAACACTCTCTAATCCATGTTGCACAATGGGGGTAAAAGGACCAAACGTGCCGACCAGGCGAAGTAGTCCGCATCCACCTCGCTGGCCGATCACGCCTGCATGCTGTGCTGCAGCACAAAGGAAAGAATCTCCGCGATACGGTGTGCCATCTTTCCCTCCGACAATCAGTGGCATGTAGTTATATGCCTTGTCACCCACTTGACGGGGATTCAATAGTGTGGTCTTTTCGCATCCTCGCGGGCACTGGAATGTGTAGCGAGCATCGCTAAAAGGTGCACATGCAGCGCCATTTAGGCCACATTCCGCGTTCCGACTCCAAAAGGTTGTGGTGCATGACGACGGCACAGGCGTTTCCCATCCGTGAGATGTTTTCACTTGTGCGCTGAACCAAGCATTGTCTACAAGCACAGCAAATGCGAAGAGCCAAGATATGCATGTAGCAACAAGCAGGGTCCAATGTAGCGCATTATGGCACACATCTCGGCTGATTTGGTGCCACCAGGCCTGACCCGGTAACACAAAACCCTTGCTTCGAGCCACCCGGGTTTGCCCCTCGATAATCGGCATAATTCGAGGCAGGCCCGTGTCACTTAGCGTGTCTTGCCCCACCTCCTCCAAGTCAATACACTCCTCTCTCGGACTTCCTGGCAGAGCAATTGGTGGCGGCTCAGCCCAGGCCACACGGGCAGTTAGATTCAACCAGTAAGTTTCCAAAGGCGTGAAGGGCCACCACCGCGGGAACGGTAGTAGTCCCGCTTGCGGGACCAGGGGTCCTTGTATCCAGTCCCAAGCACGCCGCCAAGTCATCCTACTACCTGAATGCTGGCTTTGGGTCCTCTCAGAAAGGCATGCAGTCACGGAGCTTGACGAATCTGATCGCTGTCTCATCACCGGCGTATTGGGCAAAATGCGTCTCTGCGAATTCGACACAAAGGATCGGGGCTGCATGAGCCAAAGAAGGGCATCGGAGGAGAGAAGCGATGGCGGTGGCCCTGCTTTTTCAGTCAGCTCTTGTACACCGTAGGCATGGGCAAGGAGGGTAGTAGTACGTGATTGCAAGCCCCACTGGAGTGCGTGCCAAGTATGAGCTGACTGCCCTAGCGATTTCGACCGCTGGCAGGCTCGAATTTGTGTAAGGGCAGACAAGCAGGCGTCCACATAAGACATTTCCTCATCGGGAGATGATACATCGCTCGAGACGCGCCGTACTGGCTCAGGGAAGAGTCGTTCCCATTGGGGTAAGTGGAGCCAGGGCGGACAGACAGTTGATCGTGGTCCTATGAGCCACTGGGCTCGAGCCCGTTCCGAGGACGAGGCGACACTTTCCACAATTGCGGCGAACTTTTCCAAGACTTGGGCTGAGGCCACAAGCTGAGTTGGCTCGTGAAGATACTCAGCTAGCCATGGGAGAAGTGGGTGCTGTTGTTCGTGCGCTGCCTGTGAAGCAAGCGCACGGTTGGCATGGCCGTGCAAGTCGGTGGCCATACCATGAGTTATATCACTGCACAGGGCGACAAGCGCGCTCACATCAAGATTTAATGTCGCGGTGGGATGCCATACCTTAAGTGGTGTAGGGCGTGGTATCTGCGCAGAGACTTGGATTGGATCTGGATGGGCTCCCATGCGTACATGTATACCAGATTCCTGGACTCGTGCAACGATAGCTGCGAGTCGCCAATGTACGCGTACAGTATCCGGCGCCTCCCAGTAGTCGTTGGAACCCACCGGTGGTGCAGGCGGCACGTCTGGCGCCAGTGCGAGACGCGGCAAGACCAAGTGAATCTCAATCGAATCGTCGGACGCACGCTTTAGGTCCTGAGCAATAGAGACAAGCGCATTATCAGCGATAAAATCATCGTAGCTGGATACTTCTCCAGGCTCTCTGGACGCGTCAAACGCTCGGCACTCATGGAGTAGTGCATCAAGGCGGATGGGCACGATCCGAGTCCAACACGTTCCTTGGCCTGAGACCAGCTGCACCTTCACGCGGGGCCCCTGGATATGGGCTGACACGGTAGTATTTAGCGCAACGATGGGGGATGTATACGCTAGTGCATGAAGCAATTCCTGCCAGAACGCACAGAGATAAGGCGTATTACCTGGCTGCGCATGGGCCTGCTCCAGAAACTGGATCTCTGCCTGGACAGCATGTCGGAACGCAGAAAGACCTGCAAGAGGTGCTGCTGTCCAGCTGACAGGTTTTTCTGAGAGGAGCGGGACTTGCGTACGGGCCAGTGCCGCCCATGTGGGGACCCACTGGCCTTTTTCCCAAGCCAGTTGGGGGCCATACGTCCAGCCTGGAGAGGCAGCATTCCACGCGACGTACGCCGCAGCCACCTCATCCACAGATGCTAGGATCTCCTTGAGGAGCTCGACACCCTCCCTCGCCGTGGATCGACCAGTCATGACGGTGGTGCTGTGCATCGTGCGACGCTCAATTCACTACCTCCACGCGCCTACATGTAAGACTCAAGCTTATCGCGCGCCGCCGCCTTGAGAGCCGCATTGCGTGTTCTGCGTGAGAGACATATACGTACTGTTTGAAAAGGTCCTTGGCACCGCGTTCCAATGTGGACATACTTTCATCGAGGCTGTCGTCAGCGTTGGATACTCACTTGGCTAGGAGCTCGTCCCGCTTGTGAAGGAGCTGCATGTTCAGCTGCGCCTGAGACCGAGCACTGCTGCTAGTGAGGCTGGTCAACTGCCGCTGGTACGCATCGAACCAAGAACGCTGGCGGCCACCTTCGCCCGTGGCGGCGGCCTTTCCACTGCTTTCCGCACCAGGCGCATCTGGCATTGGCGTTACCTTTGGCGGGGTGACCAGTGTTTCTTGCTCGAGAGTCATGCGCGCAGGGAGCGAAGGGGCTTTAGGCCGGCGCGAGCCGGCTAGTACGGAATCAATTTGAGCACCATATGAGAGAGACTGGCCAGCGGAGGAGCCAAGCCAGCCGGTCACACTCGCAATATAGCCACCGGCACCCTCACTAGGATGGAGTGGCAGCGTTCGCGGCGTGAAAAGAAAAAGGGATGGGCGTTCGCCATGTGGCATCGTCGCAAATGTCGTCCAAACACGGATCTGGTGCCCATCTGTCAGCTCAACCAAGTCGCCGAGCGTGTCGATCGAGGCATGGGGCATACTGCTCACCACTTCCTGGCTGGGGGGCACATGCCGCTGTACGCGATGAACCGTGTCCATCCGTGGGAGCGACACCACAAAAATGCTGTTGCTCGATAGTGCAAGGAGCACCTTGATGCCCTGACGATCCACCACTTCTGCGCTGACCACAGCATCGGGGAACTCAGTATGCGAGATGCGAGCGCCGGTTACCTGGTCGAGAAGCACAGCACCACGATCGAACACGACCAGGAGCAGGTAAAAGTCCTGTAGATTGTCACTGACTTGAATGGCCTCTTGCTCCACGGATGCGCGCTGCATGCTAGTTTCCGTCGCCATTGCAGGAGCGCCTGTAGGTCCCAGCACTTGGGCATACACGCACGGGTGGCCTGCGTGTCCACTTGGTAGCATGACCGAGTCGGCACGGAAGCCCATCCAACTCTCTAAACTCGTGCGCTCGAACGACCACACTGTCACAAAACCATTTGCGCGGCCCACAATGAGTCGAAGGGCAAGCATCGGATCGTTGGCGGTGCGACATACGGTGAAAGTCAGCCACATAATTTCGCTGTGAGCCTCCGCCTTGATCAGACGCTCATCCTGCGCGCCGAGCTGCCGCGAGAAATAGTCCGCATGGCCTGTGCCGGACCGCACGACAATGTCCTGCGTATGGCAATCGGCGACCACGAGAATCCCTCCATAAGCCGTCGCAAAGAGTCCCACGTCGCTCAGAGCACTCACAGTGGCTCGACCAGGTAAGAGACACATGACAGTATTGGCTGTTGTGAGTAAACAAACTTACGTTGGAATCCGAGAGAGGACATGTCACTGATCGCATCCATCGGCGTAAATTCTGGCACAGAGCAGTCAGGCGTCCCTTGATCGATATGTACATTTTCCATCGCCTGCGAAAGCGATGTATTGGCCGCACCTGTTGCAAATGAGCCCCCTCCGAGTGCCATGTGCACGACATGTCCTGTAGAGAGCTCAATGGCGCACTCCAATGCTTCCCACGCGACATACACATTAGCAATTTGCAGTTGCATGGGGAAGCGCTGGATCGGCTCCAAAGCTGGCGCGCCGATCATAGTGGGATGCATAATGCACTGACGCACCCGAACCGTAAGGTGCGGCAGCGGCGCAGGAAATGGCATCGTCAAAATTGGACCACGTCGTGGGTCCTCATCGCCAAGGAGAAGCAGGTGCGGGCTGATATCATGGAAACGTACGGTGCCATCCAAGTGCCAGGTCACTAGAAAGCGGGGTCGTCCCTGCCGTGCAATTGCCAAAGCATGCTGCAGAGCGCCTCCCTTGACGTTGGGGCGCGCCAGACCACCCATGGGCTCGTCCTGTTTGATCGAACCAACAGCGTCATGCTCGGCATGCTGTGTCAACCGCCGGTACTGTTGCAGAGGTACGGTGGCGACACGACATCCAAGTACGGTGCCACGACCAGCAAGCATAAGAGGCAACGGCAGATGCAGACGCTGGTAGGTGCCTATGCCTCTCTGCGGCGGAAAACTGTACGCCTCGAGCCCGCGGTGCGTGCTTTGGGCCGCAATAGCCGGCAACGAGGGGTCGGGGCCCACCAAGATCACTACCCCGTATGGATCAAATGTGCCGTGGTAGTGAGGGTTTATCTTGGGAAGCAAACAAAAATCTTCGACAGTGCTCGACAATTTGTAGACTGTCACCTGCTCGGGAAGGAGGGCATCATGTAGCTCTTGGCGCTGTCGTGCAGCCGGCTCACCTCCTGCACCACTGAATACGCTAGATGTCGGTAGTGGCGGCAGCTGGTAGACTGTCAGGCATGCGGAAGATTGAGCAGCTGCAGTACCCCCCATCACTGTCAGCACGGTACCGCTCGCGGCAGTTTGGACACGACTAGCCGCATCCGCCTTTGGATCGGAAGTTGCGGTCGACCCTCGCCAAGCACTGGCGGCCTGCGCACCGTACTCGTACCAGCCCTGGGCAGGGAAACCTGACCATGCGAGCTTAAAAATCGGCTCACGCGGCCCCAGTGAGTGCTTAGGTATCTCATCTGGTGGCACCGGGCGCTCAATGTCCACGTTATCGAGAGTGCGGACCATAACAGGCTTGTCCTCATCCTTGATGCGCCAGAAAGAAATAGCCCCATTTTCATGGCCCATAGCAAACATCTCACCTTCTGGATGCCAGGCCACTGACGTGGCGGAGCACAGGCGTTCGCTCCAGATCACCTCTAAAGGGTCGTCGGCGCAGGGACCAGGCGCACCGGGAAGCAGGCGCAGCTGGTAAGTACGCAGAGCTGAAGAGTCGCGAAGAGAAAAGAGGATGGCCCCGCCCTCGTAGCAAAGAAGCAATATGTTTAGATCGCGTGGATGTGTTTGTATGTCAATAATTAATGGAATGTGCAGACGGCTTGGTGCATTAGGGACGTTCGAGCGGCGTAAAATTTCTTCCTCATTCCACCATAGGTTGGGAATTCGATAGGGTGCACTGCAAAAGCGCTCAAGATCATAGACTTCCACGGTCCCATCGGCGAGACCCAGAAACAGATGGCTGTGTCCTGACGTGACCTCTGCACACAAGACCGTGTTGCGCGCCGAATGGATGCCAACACGCAAAGGCACGTCAGGAGTGCTCCCAGAACGTGGTAAGCTATGCACTGCTGAGGCATGCGGGTCTTTGCGCGAGAGGTCGTAGATGCTGAGATTGTCTTTCTCGTCGACACAAATCAGCAAGTACGTATCACTTTTAAAAAGCAAATGCTTTACACGAACCGGCGGTCGAAGTGTAATAATGAAGCGCACACTCGGAGATCCGAATACGTGCACCGTTCCACATGTAGTACCCACAGCCAGATAGCCCATGCCCGGCTCATAGGCAAGGGCCGACATTTCTCCAGGGAGTGTCAGCTGGTCCAGCAGTCCCTCGGAATACTTGCGCGAGTCGCGCAGGTCACCTGTCCAGTCATAAAGACGAGACTCGAGCGGTGGAAGTGGCGGACGCGTGTGTGCCGCCTTGGAGCGGCCCATCTTGTGCTTGAGCCACGACATGCTATGGATGGGCCAGGTGTGCTTCGACGCCCGCGCACCGCGCGGTCTTTGGGTAATGTGGAGGGTCGTGTGGAGGCTATGGGGCTACGTCTCCGACTGGACAAACTGGCTCTTCTTGTCTTTGCTGCCAAACATGTGGCTGCCAAGCGACCGAATATGATCCTTCAAACCATCCTTAGCCCACACAGCCGTGCGAACAGGTGTATAGCCCATAGCTCCGCGGTGGCGCATATGCAATTGTTGTGTTTGCAGCTTGTTGATGGCCTTGCGCTCATCGCTCGTAATGACACCGTCGTCGTTCGCATGCGAGTTGATCTCTGCACGGGTGGGCAAGCCGACAAGGCGCTCGTACACCTCAAACTCATGACGATCACGCGAACCTGTCGCAATAGGGCGATGTGCTTCGCTTAGTCCTGGTGTCACCTGCACGCGCACGGAAAGCGACCCGATTTCCTCAAAGTCATGCGTCTTTGTCGTCTGCTTGTTAATGTAATTGCGCTCTAGCGCGTGTAATTTTGAACAAGCTAGCACAGGCAGCTCGATATCAGTAATTTGCTCGTCCTCGAGTTCACGCAGAGGAAGTATGGCCACTGCGAAAGCCTTGAAGGGGCCAGGTAAGTGTGATGCTCCAAAGCGGCCAAACGAAAAGACCACGTTAGTTGAGTAGCGGTCATAGATAGGCACACTGAGAAGTTTTTCATTCTCGTCGAGCTCTGTCTGTTTGCGTAACGAACCGAGTTTCGTGGAGAACAGATTCGCCATAACTGTCAGCTTGATGTCGTTCAGCTTCTTGGTATTCTCAGGCGTAGTTCCTTTCACTTCAATGCTGCTAAGCAGATCAAGCGTTACTGTATTGAAACCTGTCAGCTCGCGGGGAAGATCAGCCTTGACCTGGCGGAACACAATACTGGTAGCAACCTTACCATAACCCACACCATCCTGGAGACTAAACGACTGTTCGATTTGCGATGATTCGGCCAGCAGCTTTTTAAGTGGCAACGATACAATTCCCATGATAGGATCATGTTCACGGAGACGTGAATCACGCACAATAATGCGAAGCTCGGCCTTAGTCCAGTCACGGACGAAAATCTCCGTACCAGCTTGGAAGTATGGCATGTTTGTGTACTGCTTCACCCGCGTCTTGTAGAACATATTGTCGTTCAAAATAAACTCACAGTAGCCGCAGGGCAACGAAGAGGAACTCATTTCCACGTCTTGACCATGAGCACCTTCCCGTTCATTATCAGAGACGCCCTTTTCCACGTCGCGCCGCTCCAAACCAGCCACATACTTGACGACCACACTCAGTATACCACAACGCCATTTCTCATCAGGAGGTGTGTCGAGAGTAAGCGCTTCCTGCTCTTTATCTTTCTCAGAAGGTTTGCGTTCCGTTTCCTGTTCGGCAGCAGATAGCTTAGATTTATCCTTCTGACGGCGCAAGCCTTTGTTCAAACGCGCTTTTTCGAAAAAGGCAGCGCTCCAGCAAAGCTGACCCTGCATTGAGTCGGCATCCTCGAATCCCATCAGGTCTGACTTAAAGGTTCGGAACTCATTGGGGTGCTGCAAAAAGTCGCGTAAAGGCTTGTTCACACGTCCCACAATATCATCTGCCGTACGTTTGTCCGAGTCCCAGAGTTGTAGCGACAAACCCTCATCTGAACGAATGTCCTCCTTGCTGACAAGCAAGAACGCCGTCTCTTCCCACACAGGATTGAGATCTTCAAATACAATCCGTGTAGCATACATTGGCCGGCCAAACTTGGCAAAACTCAAAACACAATATGGATCGGACTTCCCATTCAAATCCTGTGAGCTGAGATTCTCACCATAATGGATGTTCACAACAAGGACACCCAATGTATCAGTGTCTTTCTTGATACCATCGCCACTGAGGATTTGATTCATATTCATAGTCATGCTTCGGGGAGCCACATACATGTTGGCAGCGGCCGCAATCGAGGATTGCACAAACTGAGAAATGATAGGTAGGTCCAACACGTTAGGCAGCACACGCGTCATGGGAATGGCGCTAATACTCACACTGGGTACACCCATCAAGGTAAATGTTAAATTGCGAAGAAATGGCGGCTCACTCATGATCTGTGCACGGAGACGCACCGTACCTACAATGCGTTCCACTTGCACCCAAACAGGGAGAGGAATTTCGATCCAGTCAAATGCACCGATGAAAAACTCAATCAATAAATGGACGTTTTTAGTGCGGTCCTTGGACGACTGGCCAGGTAGGGCTGCGTAGCAGAAACCCACTTCCATGTTCAAAAAGTCACCTGCCAGGTCTTCCATGGCAGACTCTCTCGTCTCTGAATCGACTCGCTCATCCAAGTTCATGTCCTGCATCTTAGATTTTTTCTTTTCGGTTTCCTCAGCCTCGGGATTGTCGTCATTCTTCTCGATCCAAGTGGAACGTGGGTATTCTTCGTCTGTCATAAGGTCAGCCAAAGCGCGCATGGCAATAAAACGAAGTGGATTGGAGCCCATGCCAAAGTCGGAAATCTTCACGGAGCTGATGATACTAGGTAAAGATGATTGCATAATGTCTTCAACCTGGTCCAGAGCTGCTGTAAACATTTCTGGATTCAGCTGTTTCCACAAGGCGGCAACAGCAGCATTCAGCCATTCCACACTCTCAGGGTAAGGGGGAGAAAAACGCTCTCCACGCTGACGATGCATACTTGAACGAATCCTCTCAAATTCGAGTAGCAGCTTATTCTTGATAAGTCCTAGTCCCAAGAATCCAGCCAGTGCAGCAAGAGCGAGTAGGAAGGTGCGAGTAAAGAAGGCGAACCAGCCGTGTCCGACGGTGGCAACACCCCAAACAAGCACCACGACAGATACATATCCAATAAAGATCTTTGTGAAAAGATCGTCCAGATTCTTTAGTGTATCAGGTTTCAAAGGGTCAGGGAAGCGCTGTAGCAGAACTGAGGTGGGCCTCGCTGGGTCAGGGCTAACGTTTTGGCTTTCGTAGTTTCCTTCTTCACGGGGCTTCCATGTCGAGTATCCACCTTGATAGCGTGAGTCCAGATGGGAAGGATCAATGTCCAAATCTTTCGCATCTTGAATGACCACATCTCCTCCGGTAACCGGATCGTCAACAACGCGCGTCCCCTTAGCCACGAAATCATTTTTAGGTCCTTCTTTGTAAGTCTTTGCTGCTTCCTTAATGCGATTCTTTTCTTCTTCACCACCACCCTTGTCCGAAACTAACTGACGGTTGCCTTCATGATTGGTCTTATGCGGAGCCGCTTGGGAGCTAGACCTTCCCTGCTTCACAGCATCCGCAGTATTGGCTTCTGAATCTTGTTTCTTCGCAGCATCATCGACAGCCTCGGTCTCATCATTTTTATTCAATGACTGCAAGTAAGAGGGACGCGAACTCTGGCTGTCATCGGGAGCAGCATAAGAGGGCATCCAGTCCCGCCATGTCGTTTCACGCTGGCTACCAGGATTCTTTTGGGATTGTTCTTCTCTAAACTGTTGAACCGTTGGGATTCGGTTCCTTTCAGACCATCCCTCGCCGAAGTGATGCTCCATAAGGTAGATCGACGTTGGTAAATCTATTACGATCCCGCCTTGCGACCCTGCCGCCCCGCGGCCTCATTTCTCCGCACTTTCCGTAGTTTAGCCACGTAGTCTGACATAATCATGGCTCGTGCGCCTGGGGCAGCCACATGGTTCGTGAAACGTCCGTGCTCCTGGCCTCGATTTCAAATAATGCTAGTCTCGAGCACCTACAGGGTTTACCTGTCAACCACTTCTACGGGGGTTTCTTCTGTCGGTAATGATTCGAAAAAGATCCATGATCGAGGTATATAGCTTTTGAGGAAGTTTCGAGCTTGGGGCTGGGTGAGGTAGTAAAGGGGGCAACCTGATGCGATGAACGAAAACGCAGCGAGTGCTTCCCAAGGTGCAGAGAAGATCGGCATGATTAAGAAGAAGGCGCACACTGTCATAAACAAGATGGGTATACAAGTCCATACGCGTTAGGGACGATGAAGATGCGGCTCTCGCCAGCGCAGAACCAGTAGTCCAAGAGCTGTCGTCCCATACCAAAACCATGTACAGACACTGCTGAAAGTAACAAGACTGGCGAATCCAGACCCAAAGATAATAAAAATTAAAGTAAGCACCGAGGAGAGTAGCAACGCATTCAGCGGTGTACCAAAGCGCGTGTTTAAACGGCCGAAAACTTGAGGAAGAAACCCCTCGCGTGCCGCGGCTGCTGTAAGGCGAGAATAGGTATATAGATGGGCATTAAGAGCACCAATACAAGAAAATGCGACGAACGAGGTAAAAACGATGGCACCCACAGCACCATTAGTCATTAGACCAAAGTCTAATGCAAAAGAGTTAGTTCGAATAACAATGGCAGGAGGAAGAAGCACAAAATATGAGAGCACCGTGGTAAAAAATAAGATGATCACTGTCATGATACTTAGAGGAAGTGCCATTGAAACTGATCGTGAAGGGTTTTTCATCTCGCCAGTAACAAAAGTAGCCTGGTCCCATCCATCATAAGCCCAGAGTCCGCTATACAAAGCCAATGCATAGCTTCCAAGATCCCAAGTTGGTCCGCGCATTAGGTGACCCAAGGATAAAAACGCATCCCTTGATTCTTCCGGCATATACCCCCTGCAACCTTGTACAATGGCAAAGAAAAAAATACCCAATAGAAGCGAGACTTTAATCACAGTTAGTGCCGTTTGAATACGAGGGCCAATCCATGGATGAAACGAATGAATTGCCAAAACCAAGAAAAGGGCCAGAGAAGCCATGAGCTTCACAAGCCAACGGGGCAAGTCGCTGGGCGATAACTTCTGAAATTCATTTTCACCGTCACTCGCCAAATGAAGCGAAATACGAGTGATATACTCACCAAAAATAGTCGCTATAATAGCTGCAGAGCTTGACTTCATCGCAGAAATAGCCGTATAGGAAAAACAAGTATGACATAAGTGGCGAAAAAGAATACTAGTTTTAGAAACGATGACTTACATGTAAGTAAGTCTGCGCACCACCATTAAGTGGAATGGCTGTAGCAAGCTCTACATATGAGCTTGCACCGGTCAATGCGAGAAATCCACTGAGCAACCAAACAAGTAGGCTTGCGCCTATCAAGCCAGTATAAGCCGTGATGACGCCTGGTGAAGAAAAAATGCCGCTTCCCTATAATTAGCATTGTGTACGCACCACCTGAAGTCCAATTTTTATAGATATAGCTTTGTAAATAACATGATACTCACCATCAAAAAGTGACAGATTGGTGGGCACACCTTTATCATCATGCAAGAAATTGTGTCGACTTAGTGATTCATCAGAGTCGTGTGACGGAATTAGATTAAATATAGATGTAGCATAGTCAAAATCCACAATTTCATTTTTTTGTCGTTACTCGTTCAGAGTTAGGAGGGTCATCTGGTAGACTGACGTCATTCAAGCTTACAGGGTCTTGATGCATGAGGCCTACGAACGTACATGAAGCCAACACCTCCACCTCGAGTATTTTCGGAACGTTTTTGGTGGCGAACAAATATTCTCCTGGCGGAAGAGCTTTCGACAGATTGCATTAATTTCAACTCAAATTGACCTGTGTTTGAATCTAAATAACACTAGAAGAAACATGGAGTCTGAAAAATCAAAACAAGCTGTCCGTTCGAAAGCATTCGTCGTATCTCAAGATGGTCGGAAGATCTGTGTGACTGAGTCACAAACTTTAGGCTATACGCTCCGTAATGCATGTGAACCATGTCGCATTAGGAAGTTAAGGTGCTCAGGGCTAATAAATGGAGATCTCTCATGCTACCGCTGTGGATCAGATAATGTGGAATGTTATTTCAGTATGTATGGTACTGCTGACATTCAGCAACTCGGAGACCCATCGGACGACCAAGAAAGCGACCTATATCAGAGGCACCCTTGAATACCGACGTACTAGCTATGCAATTTTTTAGGCATAGTGGCGGAATTGACAGAGACTCGATCCAATCACCATCTCCCACAACTATGGAATCGCCGGAATCTTACCAGAATTTATCTACGCCAGTTAGTAGGACACGAAATGCTTCTGGCTCTGTATCACCTACGCTTACAGGCACTTCTGAATTTGTTTCGAAGCCATTGGATAAGATTGAGATGGAACCAGCCGTATTAAGAGGTCAAATGATACAGGGTGACTCTTCAATGAACCGTCAATTACCCCCTTTGCCTACAGAGCATATGGACGTAAGTCCTACAGTGGCACAGTTTAGCTGCTCGGAGGATACTGAATGTCATGCTTCCTTATCAGATCTTTCGCTAGCAGCTTTTGTGGAGTCATTGTATACACTTGAAATTGCGCCGTCAGATGGACTCACCTCGAACATGTTAGTAACTCAGCTTTCAGAGGGTCTATCCAATGATAGCTCTACCTCAAATACTCTATTAGAAATGGAGAAGCCGTCAACCCTCTTTTCAGGTACGAGTGATGCCGAACCTGACTTCGAGTACGCTCAAAGTGCCTTTCTTCATGAGAATCTTGCATTTTCAGTACCGTCAGATATGCGTTGGTGGGATGCAGCATGGTCTCTTCCACAAACTCTGGATAAACCCAAATCTTTTTCAACACCATCCAATGCTTGTGATCCTGATCAAATATCACGGGTTGGATATTATGACTTTCTGACAAAAGACACTTTAATTCAGCCAGAGCCTACCGGTATCAATTCATTAAAATCATCGAAAGCCCAATCACCAAAGGGAAGCAGCTTCACAAAAAATAGCTGCTGTGGTATTGCTGAGAAGAAGTTTGATGCAGAGGCTCATGCTGCTCTTCATACTCCCCACGTCCCTTCTTTGCACTCTAGTTCCATTCCAGAAAAGATACACTGTGTTCCAAGCCCTTCCGGTACACATTGTTCCTGTCGGTGTGACTCGGGGCTTGCATTGCTTTCACTGGAGCGAACCCTCCGTCATCGAATACAAGATACATCTCAGAACACCAGCGACACATCCCAAAGTCAAGTCATGTCGTCACTCGTATTTACATTGTCAATGAGCCAGTCTATCTCTCAAAAATGCGGCTGTAGCGCTGACTGTCCGACATGCAAGAAAGATCCGTCTTACCGCTCTAGTGCTCTTTTGCTAATTTCTACGGCCCTGCAAATATATGCTAAAGCTCTGCAACTATTTCACGATGTTCTAATTGCAGACAGACCTCGTGGTTGTTGCTGCAGCACCTCCAACACCTACTGCGCTTGCTCTGGATCGTCTGAACCAAAGGGTAAACATGCGTCAGGTGCTAAGCCCTCGATTGATGTTCGTATCGGTGATTACTTGCCTTCAGGTCAAAATTCACGAAAAATTGCTCTCTATGCGCTGAAACTCGAATTAATTGACCTTGAGCGTGCTTTGGCACGCGTGCATTCCGCAGCGGATCGACCATTGCTCCCGTATGTACAAGGTCAGAGGGACACTGTATGTCAGAAGAATGAATGCTGTACAGGTGTGTCTTCCTCAACAGTGGAGTTAAACAAGACACCGCTTTGTCTCAATCCCATCGATCGACTTGTGATCCGGAAACTCCACACGCAATTAAATGAGGTACTTCATGCTCTTGACGGCATGGGTGTCCGTGATAATTTTACAAGTGATTAATGTTTAATCATGAACTTAACCGAAACGCGCTAGACGCAGCCGCCGCATTTCCTCTGGCGAGGGATTCGCATGCTTCTCTTCCGCTTCCTCATCAGTAGTTTCAGGGAAGGAGGTATTTTTTTTTACCAAAGTGGGTTCAACCTGCTCACGCTCTGAGTTGCTTGCTTCTGTGGCTGATTCACGTAGGCGCCTAATCCGTTCGACATCTTCGGGTACCTGAGCAGTGTCCTTAGCATTATCAATAGATCTTAGTCTCAATGCACGCTGTGTTTCATCCAGGACCCGTTGGGATATCGAATATTTTTGGCCAAGGCTTGCCGCTATAACAGCTTGCATTTGCTCGTCTTCAATATCAATTGAATCGACTTCCTGGTTTCCATCGGCAGTCCCCGTGTCACTGAGTTCTAAAGCATCATCATCCACATCCTGCATAGGCAGACTTGCAACGGGATGAAGAAAAGGTGAGCTGTGTGTATGGAAAGAATGAAATGATAAGTCTTCATCCTGAAACGTTGAAGGTGGTGAGGAGCTATTTCTTGGGTGCCTGGACGTATTCGAATCGTGGTTTTCCATGCTCGTGCCGGAAGGCTCTAGTTTGCCAATTTTACGCTGAGATCGGCGTCCACTGAAAGGTGGCTGAATATATTGATCAGCTGTGTATTCACTGGGCAGGCTTAGTCCATGGGTATTGCCCATATCATCATCAGAGCTGGAACGCCCGCGACGTGTACGCCGTCGAGCAGGAGCTGGACACGAGGGTGACGTATCTGCGTTAGTCTTAGTTAGGCTCTCTCGAATAGCTCTTTGTAATTCTTTATCCTCGTTTTCGTTGACAGCATCCGAGTCGAGCTCCTCGGACCGCAAGGACGCGAGGGACACCTCCGCCAAATCATCGGCGATGGTTTCGGGAGGGTCAACGTCTCCCTGGGGCTCCACCACAAACACTGTGTAGCTTTCCCGAGCCAACTGTAGGTAAAAGAAATGCAACATACCTGTTCCAGGAATGTGCTGAGGTAGGCATCACCGATCCATTGTGGCCTTTCGAAATAACTGTTCAGATTGAACCTAAAGTAAGGAAATACACACACATACCAATACTTGTAATTGCGTCCGAATCCACGAAGTGCAATCCAGTGACTTTCAAGATTAAGTAGGAATGCGAATTCACGCTCTGGATGCTCATAACGGTCGGCCAACGAGCGACAAGGGCGCCACCGTACTAAGCCCATATCCCAGGCGTTGAGAGCTCGGTCGATCACATCCACGCTAAAAAAACCGGTTTCATCCACATGGAAATTTTGATCAATGCCTTCCATCGCAATACCAAGTTCGATACGTTGGTGCTCCGCTAGTTCGTCTGCGATCTGAGCTAGCTGGCTGGGATCATAAAAGTGACCCTGAAGTATTGCATTCAAAGCGTGTTGGGCACACATCATACTGCCAGGTTCCTGTCGTTCTAAATATGTTAATTGTATGTAGATGCTCACCATGATATATATGGGAGAGCAGGCTATCCACTGGTCGTGCGCCAGGCATGGTTACTGGACACTCCGTGACGTGCGTTCATGCGTCGATCACCGCGGAGGCTGATGTAATCTGGTCCAGACTAGGATCTCAACCAGACCACCCGAGGGTTGTTCTCTATGTTACTATTACGCCACTTCCTCACTGAGGAATTCAGCTGCATGTTCCTGAAGGTACTGCACGCTGCGCTTCTCGTCCACAAATAGATCTGGTTTAAGCTTAAAAAAGACATACTGTACACGCGACGGACATCTGCCACGTCGACAATATCCGACTTGCGCCGTTTTGCAGCCAAATAAGCTGTGGTGATCAAATTAATTGTATACCGCAGCGAAGTCTCCATGGCCATGCGCATGAGCACATCAAGGGCCTCTGGCTTTAGGTTTACATCTTCCTCTTGTGCGCTGGTGTTACAATTCGACCAACATACCGGATGGACAGGATCTGACGCACTTCAGATTCCGTGTAGGGTTTCGTACTGATAATCAAAATGCGGTCCAGCAAATCGATAGGAATGCCATGGGGACTCGTAAAGCGGGTGCCACGGATACGTGACTGACCACGGTTGGAAGCCATGACAACCAGTGGCGCGAGCTCCGACTCTAATGCGCGGTTCAAGAACGAAAAGCATTCAATGTCCAACATATGCACTTCGTCAATGAACAAAACACCAGGAATAATCTCTGCTTTCCCTTCTTCACGCCATTCGCCTACTTTGGCATTGATTTGATCCCGAAGCTCCGGTTTGATCTCACCGGTATCACCCGCAAAGAGGGCCAAAAAGCCCTGAGAGCGCGAGTTAATGACATCAATTTCATGTAACGAGACAGTGTGAACGACCTCACGGCGGCGCTGAAGTTCTCCTTCCGGGCACTGAACAAATTTGGTCTGTGGTTAGTTAAAAAACGTACATCGCTACCAATCGCATCGTAATCGCGCGAACGAGCGAAGCTGCGGCCCAGCTTTGTAATACGGCCACTGGATTTCTCGATGGTGATCACATCACCAGCCGTCACCTTCTCCTTCTGCAAAGCATCGATCATTTTGTTACCAAGCTCGTAAACAGTTTCCATATCGGTAGTTTTGATAACAATCTTTCCCGTTTTGGTGGCTCCCGTGAGACTGCGGTCGATCTGAATTTCGACAACCTCACCCTCAATGATCTCAGCTTCTTCCTTAATGCGAACTCCAATAGATTTGCGGAAGGCCTGCATCAGAGCCTCCGTTTTACTCATTTCCAGGGAGAAGACCTCCGACGCAGACAGCATAGTAAAGGGCACGTCCTCGCCCAGCGTCTGTGCCATACCTTAATAGTTAGCTCGCTCAGGACTCACCCATTGCAATGGCAGTCTTGCCTGTACCCGGTGGGCCAGCCATAAGGACCGCACGACCAGCAATTTTGGCATTCTGTACAATCTTCACAATCATACCAGCAGCCTTGCGTGCCGCATGCTGACCGACCATACCCTGAGCACTGTCACGAGGCTCAAGACGCTCGTCCAGTCCCAGACTGCGCATCAGTTAGGCTATTTGATACATACCCACGCACATGTGAGTGAGCACCAATTCTCTCAAGAGTCTGAACAGTAGTTTGCACGGGCGTGGTGGAAATGTTTGCCTGCCAGTCAGTCACAACAGAGATACTCACCATCGTCGCTAGCGACCTAGTCTGTGCGATCGTGCCGTGACGACCTCTCCATCACGTGACGTATTCGCTTCTGCTGCTGCGTGCAGCCTGCTGCAGTTCTTTGACACCGTGATCGAATTTAGTTATGGCGCTTAGTCGCCTCAACACGCCGTCATGGGACATTATACACAGCGATGCTACCTTTATTGTTGCTCGTAATTCACTAGCGACAGCTATTTTAGGAGGCATAGCAGGCTCTGTCGCTGGTGCTTTGCGGACACCTCGTGTTGAACCTGCTATTGTGGCCATTCGTATGTCAAGGAGATGGTTTGTTTTCTCTTTCGGATTTTTTGGTAAGTTTAATTACCTGACATAGCTCTTCGAGAATATATGTTAAGGCCTGCTACGGAGAATACATGGCCTATGTGTACACGTCAAGGGCACTTCCAGGATATCCCCCCCACATTTTTCACTGGTGCAATTATGGGGGCCATTACTGCTGGTGTAACACGCCGACCGATTGTTTCTGGAATATTAACCATTTCCGGCCTTTGTACAGCCGTTCAACTTGTCTGGAATGAGTTCTCGATGGGCTTCTCGCGTCTTACGTCGACGTATTACAACGGCTCAGCTACCAAGGCAGATGTTTCAAATTTACCCATTACGAATGCAGAGCGACGTGATGCTCTTGATTCTCCTACGGAGCCTAAATTGAAGTCTCTGACATGGCTTCAAAAATCGTATGACTGGTTTTTGCGCCACAGTCCTGTGCAGCCCATTACTGATGATGAGTATCGACAGCGTCTCCTAGCACGACAAAGAGAAATTGACGCTGAACTAAGTATAATTGAGGAAGAATTACTACAGAGGCGCCGAGCACTTCAAGCTATGAATGCATAGCAATCATGGTGGTTTTATATAAGCAAGGGTGTATCAATCACGCTGAAGCCCACGGCAACGCCTCCTTCGTTGCTCTCACTTGCCTTGGTTCGAAGAAGGTAACCGCCTGAGCGTATAATAGGCTTTATATTTTTTCCAAACAATGCTGTACCATAGGTTCCAAGTTCACTAGTAGTTTGAGAAACATATTGCGACATTTCACCTTGACCTGCCCGTAGCATCATGGCGCCGCGGTCCTTGGGCGTGTCTATCAGGCTCATTAGAATATAGCCCTCTCTCTCTTTCACAGTTACATCTTCTCCGCGTGACGCGCGTTCATTGTCTCTCTTTTCCATATTTCGGAGCGCAGGAGGAATGTCCTCTTTGTAAATGTTGTTGCTACCGCCTTCGCGCTGAGGTTTGAGCACATACTTATCAGGGTCAGCAAGAACCAGAGACTGCGCTTGCCGGCCAAGTTCAGAGTCATCCATAGGCCAGAGTTGCGAGAAGGTAAGGCGGAGACTAGGTGCGTCATTTCCCATAAAGTCTTCCAATACGCCTGGCTCAGCCAGGACTTGCTGAACTTTTTTACAGCCAGCCAATTGCAAGCTGATCGAAGGGCATTTAATCGCATGACTACGCTCGAGCAAAAGTCGTGTGTTCCATGAAGCCTCACTAGGATAGTCTCCAGGCCCATATCCGCTGCGGAAATAAACCACAGATATTTCGACAGGATCCGAAGAGAGAAATGGTTGCACATATAACAAGCGAGCATCGCCATGAATGGTAGCCTTGGTGCACAAGTCTTCTAGTGAAGCACGTACAACAGAAATACCATGCTTTTCAAAAAGCTTGTACTCGATGGCACGTTGGTCAAAAGTGTTGCGCTCATTGGGCTGAACCACGAACAGAATAGATGGCTGTGTTTCGTGAGCGCGACGAAGGGTTTCTGACGTGTAATGTTGGTGAGCATCAGCTAGGCCGTCTGTGAGCGTATCGAGAGCCTCATTCTCAGGCATATTTTTAGCACACAGAAACTCGGAAGTAGCCGCATAGGCGCCTGTGCGATAAAGATAGCGGTGTAACTCGGATACTCGGGTACAGAGCGCTCCGAACGATGATGAGATTGTATTGAACTCCACCTGTTGTAAGCTCAATTCATTCGTCTCATTAGTATGCATGAGATAGTCGCTGCGAAATAGTCCCAAATGCATGGGTTGTGTGATACCCTCGCGTCGAACAGTGCACCAGATGTTGTATAGATGCTGCTGAAAATCATCCACTTTAATCACAGATGTGCTCATGACACGGTCCAAAAATTCTTCATCCATTGACACAAGAGCATAAAGTTTGCTAAATAAAGGCATCAATTCCATGGCCTGTTCAAAAAGTTTCCTTGGGAATGGTGAAGGGACTGTAGTCATAGGCGCATGGATAGTAGTGTCTTGAGGTGGCATAGAAGAGGGGCAGTTTGGAAGTGAACGATATACAATTCCATGTCCAAGAGCATAGTCGCGTGCATTTTGGGTTATAAGGGAATTGAGATCGTTGTCTCGGATAGATTTCGGGGGCCATTCTGGTAAGATGGACATGATGGAAAGTTGTGAGCCGTGCGTCTGGAAATGCAGCTCTATTAGGTGATCGCGCAAGGCGATCGGGAAGCCCCCAAGGCCCGATGAGCGACTCGGCGACAGTGTCGTGCGGACGAGTGATGATATAGAACTATTAACGGCTTGGTGCGAAGGGCCTATTCAGTCCGGGTATCTCGCACCTCCCAGCCTGTGTAATTAGGCTTGTCTTCGGGTGCTGTGTCTGCTGCCAGCTGCTTGAATTTCGGAGTACGTTTCACACGCATATTCAAGCCGGATTGTTTGCTGAAAATAAACTCCAAAAGCACCATAGTCCAAGATGTATGATATGGCAGTACATTGTAGAACTCAGGTGCAAGTTTCCGCAGTGCTGGGAGCCTGGTCCATGGAACGGATGGGAAGTCATGGTGCTCATTGTGATAACCGACGTTGTATAGCAGAATATTAAGAGGTCCATAGTAACTCCAAGTTTCTTGTTCAATATTGCTAAACATATAGTGCTCAGCAATGAAATGACCAGCAGCTGGGTGCAAAGACCCAGCAAAAAATGCGCTCATGAGGAAATAATAAAGCGGCCGAGCAGAGCCGCAAAGGTAGCAAATCAAGACATCGAAAGTAATCTGGACTGCGACATTAAGATAATGCCAGCCAGTCAGTTTTTGGACGCGAATAAAGCCGGGGCGGAGCGCATAGAAGAGCAGTTGGAAAGCGCTAATTGTTAGTGACATAACGCACGCAAAAAATGTTTTGCCCAACACATTATTTAATAGTAGCATTTCGAACTTGGTGGGCATATCCGTATCAATCCCATCTTCACCAAGGTGCTTGTGGTGCTCAATATGATACGGCTGAGTGTTAGAGAAGTTACATACCTTGAAAGTCATTGCAAAAGGAATGCCTACAGGCAAATTGGCAAATATAGCCATAAAACGATTCGCAGCAATACTCTTAAAGGCAAGATTGTGTGTGATTTCGTGGATCGCTAGGAACAGATGCTGGTTGCAAAAACCACCCAGAATGTAAGCAGTGAGTATAAAGCGCCAATCGAATGGGGCAATACCCAGATGCGTTAATGATACAGCTGTAACAATTTGAAG
This sequence comes from Malassezia sympodialis ATCC 42132, assembly GCF_000349305.1. Taxonomy (NCBI): domain Eukaryota; kingdom Fungi; phylum Basidiomycota; class Malasseziomycetes; order Malasseziales; family Malasseziaceae; genus Malassezia; species Malassezia sympodialis. The sequence goes on along the minus strand of NW_017387807.1, from coordinate 643,406 downwards.
GCACACGACAACCGAAGCCACGTATTTGGTCAGCGGTTCATGTCCCATAAGTTTTCTGACTTCAGGATGGGCTTTTAAAATAGCAATACGACGCGACTTATGTGGCTCCTCATTTAAAGACCAAAGAAAGCTGTCAGAAGGCAACGACTTCTCGCTCACACGCGGCATCCAAGGCCTGCCAGCAGCTGCAGGATCAGGAACATCTCGGGTAGTCTCGATCCCGCCGTAGAGAGACCAGTCTATATGTATACTTGGTGCAGCTTTGCGCTTGTGCGCAGCCGCGTTGATCAAGCCGAACATGGTTGCGAGGCAAAGTGGCGTGTTGCACGGCGAAGCTCGTCAGCTACATGTGCTGACTAAATGATATCGGGCAAGGAGGATACGCTCCACCCTTTCTAGGTCTACGCTGGACAACGATGGATCGGTTTGAGACGTTATGCGAGCGCTTGCTTGACAACATTTTCCATGAAGGAGTCAACTCTACCACTCATGAACTCATGAATTGGATTTTTTACGCTCTTTTCGCCTGTCTCTCGACGCTGCTACTGGCATCCGGATTTAATCTACACGTGCTTGCTTTGCTGCTTCTGGCCGTGGGGGTCTTTTTGTCGATCAACTGGTCCGTATATCATTCTGATAGCAGGTTTATTTCAGAGATCCGACGTGAAGCGGAAAGGAAGGAGGCAGTCACAAACAAATCACAGTAAATGTAACTCTGTCTAACCGATGGAACATGTCAAGTTAGACACTATCGCTGATCTATGCATTCGCAACGCCTGGCTGGTAAGAGTCCTTCGTCGCCTTGTTTGGGAAGGACAGGTTACCAGGGATAGCGAGGTTAGGGTCGCGGTCGCTGGCGAGACGACCACCGTACAAAACAGAACCATGCTGGGCATTGAACTCCTTCACGCGCTCCTCGACTAGAGGGCGGAAGTGGCGCAAAAGACCCTGAATGGGCCAAGCAGCAGCATCAGCAAGACCACAGATAGTGTGTCCCTCCATCTGACGAGTGATCTCCCAGAGCATATCAACCTCGCGGAGGGAGGCACGGCCAACCATAAAGCGTTCCATCATGTTGGACAGCCACGTAGTACCTTCGCGGCAAGGAGTGCACTGTCCGCAGCTCTCATGCTTGTAGAACTTGGTCAGACGAAGAATAGCTTGGACTAGATCCGTAGATTTGTCCATGACAATTACAGCACCAGTTCCGAGGGCAGTTTGGTTGTCACGCAAAGAATCGAAGTCCATAAGTACCTCACTGCAAACAGATTGAGGAATCATAGGTGTCGAAGAGCCACCAGGGATAACAGCAAGGAGGTTTTCCCAGCCACCACGAACACCGCCGCAGTGACGCTCAATCAGCTCCTTCAGAGGAATACTCATTTCTTCCTCAACGACACAAGGCTTGTTTACATGTCCGCTAATCGCATATAGCTTTGTGCCCTGGTTCTTTTCGCGACCGAAGCCAGCAAACCAGGCAGGACCACGGCGAATGATCGTCGGAGCCACGGCAACCGTCTCCACATTAGCCACAGTGGTAGGACAACCAAAAAGACCAGTGTCGGCCGGGAACGGAGGCTTCATACGGGGCTTGCCCTGCTTTCCCTCGAGAGACTCGATAAGAGCGGTCTCCTCGCCACAAATGTAAGCGCCTGCACCACGGTGGATATAGACTTCAAAGTCATAACCAGACCCACAAGCGTTTTTACCGATAAGGCCAGCCTTGTAGGCCTCATTGATGGCAACCTGGGTGTTGTACGCCTCCTCGAAGAATTCACCTCGGATATAGATATAAGCAGCGTTCGCACCCATCGCACGGCCAGCCACTAGACAACCCTCAATGAGCTTGTGTGGATCGTGACGAAGGATTTCACGGTCCTTACAAGTACCGGGCTCACCTTCGTCAGCATTGACGACAAGATAGCGAGGACGAGGATCTTTCTCCCAGCCCGGCTTGAGCATGAAACTCCACTTAAGACCGGAGGGGAACCCGGCACCGCCGCGACCACGAAGGCCGGAGGCCTTCATCTGGTTGATGATAAAGTCGTGACCCTTCTCGATGATGTCACGAGTACGATGCCAGTCACCACGAGCCTATAAAGAGTCAACCATTATACAGTACATACCTGCGCGCCCTTCAGACGGAAGTCATGGTGCCCGTACAGGTTCTGGAAAATACGGTCCTGGTCCCGCAGACCACCATAAGTACGCTTTGGTGTATCAGTAACAGTAGCAAGACCACGCGTCGTAGTGAATGTAATCCCCGTGCGGCTGACCTTCGACGCAAGGCCAGCAGCACGACTAGCGACAAAGCCTTGCATCGTACTGGGAAGTGGCTCGGGAAGCGTTTCTTGCGTTGACTCTGGCGGAACCCACATCCCTCCATTTGGCCAACCAGCGTTAAGAAAATGGAAATCGACATATTGCAAAAATAGCCACCGGCCGAAGCTCCGCGAGTCTCAATGAATGTGGAGCGCTTATTTCGTATACGGCGAGTGTGCCCTGTGCCACCGATATCAATGCTCAGGGCTTTTGGGAAGGTAGGGGCGGTATGCCCTCTCCTGCGTGGAGTGCCACGATCGTGCCTGGCGCGACCATCTATGATACCAGCTGTTCGAACACCTATATATTCTATGGGAGTGTTCTCTACGCGACTTTATACGGACGGGCATCGGCAGACTATGCCTGTTCCTATAATAGAGTCACAAGATGGAGGAGAGCCGCTCATATATAACCGCCCTCAGAGACGCAAGGGAAAGCCGTGGTATAAGTCGCCTGTGCTCTATGTTCTCGCAATTGTACCGATGTTTACCCTTTGGCTTGGTTTCTGGCAGTTGCGACGCCTTAAGTGGAAGGTGTCTTTGATGGATGAATTGGATGATAAGTTGCGCCGCGATCCTCTTCGTTTCCCGCGGAATATCAAGTACGTTTAATTTCCTGACACGACAGCATGGGGGTGTTAAATGAGTTTGAGTTTCGCCAATTTGAGCTGCAAGGTCGCTTTGACGTCTCGCGAGCACTATTTGTCGGACCTCGCGGTCGAGAAGGAAAGCGTGGCTTCCAGCTCGTAGTGCCGTTCTGTCGCTCTTCTGGTGGCCCTGATGTGCTGGTGAATCTGGGCTTTGTCTCGGACGAACACATTGTTGGCACTGGGATGGACAAGCGGCTAAAAACACCCCTTCCCTATGATGGACGTGAAGTCACCATTGTAACGCTTTTGCCTCGAGTATACCCCCCAAGTCGATTTGCTCTTGCCAATGAGCCTCACAACAACTTGTGGATGCAAATCAATCCGGCCCAGATGGCCCACTGGCTGAATGAGCAGGCTGGTATCGCTGATGTCAATGATGCGCCCGAAGCTCCTACGGAATCAAAATCGTTCTCACTATTTCGCCGGCTCACTAAGACGAGGATTTCTGATCCCCAAACACCACAAGAAGCGTTCCAACAGAGCCGGTCTGTTCCAGTGTTACCGGTGTACGTGGAGCAAATCTTCGATGGCACTTTCTCCGAGGCTGGTGCACTCATTCAGAAAGGCATCCCTGTTGGACGACCACCACGCATTGAACTCCGTAACCAGCATGCAGAATATGCTGCAACATGGTTCACGCTCAGTGCCCTTTCATCAATTATGTTCGTATACATGGTTCGCAAAGGACGATCGAATTCATAGCTACTTGGCAGAGCCCTTTCTCGATTCAGACTTGGGCTTTCGGAAGCAAAGAAATTCGAGTGCGGTGGCTTTGCGGCTCTCGATAAGAGTTGCTTTAACGCTCTCCAACTCTCTCTGCAAAGATGGGTCATTGCGGCTGCCAGCAGATGTCGAATACCGATGACTGATCGTTTCATACACTTGCTTCAGAGTGCTTTCAGCCCTGGGAGATACGTGAAAAGACATAGTCTGGTGAACAAATTCAATCTCAAGGGTAGCCTGTAACATACCGCCCATGTTGAATTGATGCACCTGACTATACGCCTCAAGAATTGCGTCCGCCATGATTTCTACCAGGGCAACAATCATTCTTGAAACAAGTGCTGGAACAGTAGCACGGATTTGAGCATGCACTTGAACGAGCAAGAGCAGGGCCCGGAAAATAAATGCGTTGACGCCTGTCGGTTTGGATAGTGCTCCCCAGTCAATACCACTCTCCAGGATGCCGTGACGGATCGTATCCTTAATCAAATGACCTTTACGCTGGACAGAATCTCCAAGGAGCTCACCTTCTAAACGGTTGCATTCGTCGAGCAAATGTTGTTTTTCGTTCACCAAACCCACATGGTATGCTTCTTCAAATTGTTTAACCCAGGCGCCTATAATCTGTGCACGGAGATGGGAGAGATTGGAGACAGTGAGAAGAATACGCGTATCGTGGTCCCGAGACGGTGGCAATGATCGTCCTTGACGTTGATGAAGAGCCATCCGGAGCTCAGGGACGTCTTGCGGTGCATGTGCCGCCGTTGCGATACCTTCAAGAAATATATGGAGAACACTCACAAAGGTTGTTTTCAAACGGTCGATAAACATACTGTCAACCTCATTTTCAGGCGATTCCTGCCTCACCCGTGAGCGCACGTCAGCTAGGAAAAACCCCTCGCGTGCATTCCATCGGTTAAACACTGAGAAAGCAAATAGATAAGAGGTAATTTCAGGCTGTTGGGTGTTAGGGACCCAATCTTCCATATAATGACAGTAACGTGCATCACGAAGCCACAGGAAGCACATGACCTCAATAAACTGGAAGCGGGTATCCAGAAGCAATGCGTTCAGCTGCGTAGATGTACCAGGGATCTTAAGCGAGCGTAACTCTTTGACGGTTTCTGTAATAGTGAGAAGTATCCGACTTAAAAAGTGCGTCGTCATTAGGGAACAAGAGGAATCGGGTACCCATGAGGGTAGCTGGGAAAACAAAGGTTTTTTCTGTCGCTCACGGAATGGCTCCAGCTGGAAGAAAGCGAAGAGTTGCTTCACCCAAACTTGAACACATTCCACAGCCCAGGACAGTGATTGTTTATCAATGTTAGAGCGTAAAGAGGGGTCCTTGATAAACTTGCCATCAGCATGGTCCTTCGCGACTCGCCAGAAAATAGGAATGGACTGTAAAGCACTTTGACACACATGGCTGACCATCTCTTCAATTGCTTGCCACACAGTTGCACCTAGCACAGTGTCAAAGGTAGGCTTGGTATCATTGGAAGTGCGAACAAGAACTAGGTTTTCATGAAGATCAAGTGCTCTATCCAAAGTCCCATACGACTTGACCTGGGACTTGGATCGTGCAGCTCGAAGCGCTCTGTCTTCTTGCTGGAAACTATTCTTTAGCAAAAGGCGAATATGGCCATACTGAGATTCAAGAAACACGGCCACAGGGTCTGTGAGAGGATCAAGTTCAAGGAGAACTTGAATGCATTTTTCTTGCTCGTCCACAGAACGTTTCGAATCACGCAAAATGTCCAAAAGTTGTGACTGCATGCGGTACATAATCTCTTCCACTGCATCCCATACGCGAGCAAAAATTCGTTGCTGCTGCGCGAGCTGTGTCTCTGTCGGTTTTCCATTCGCATTGTTGTCGGTCTGGATGGGAAGCAGTTGTCCAGGACGGCTCTCCAAGAGATACCGCCCCTTTTTGTAATCGCGCAGTGCTGCCTCGTAGTTACCAACTTCAACATGCTCGTGCAATGATCCAGGGAGGTTGAAAAAGAAACGCGAACGTTGGAACACACCCAGCGTATTCCGAAGCTTCATACTTTTCACATAGTTTTCCAAAACAGGACGAAACACACCATCTGCCCTGGAGCTGGCCTCGAGCACTGTCGCACGAAACCCTTGAATGCCCTCGGTCGGCGCATTGGAGAGAGGGCCATCTTCAGGATCAGTCATGGAACGAAAAATGCTGTCCGTCGTCGCCTTCACGCTGACAAACCTGTCAAAATTTTCGTTGACAAGAACCTTTAGTGCCTCTGATCGCTGTTCGATGCTCTGCTTAAGGGTATTCGTGCCTTGGCTCAATTCAGCATAGGAAGCGTTAGGATGAACAGTGTTGAGAAACACTTTAGGATCAAAGCTCTTGCTTGAGATACTGATCTTCCTAAACTGTTCATCCCCTTGTATGCGTGAGGAGGGTAAAGTGGGGCGCAGCCCAAGTGGATCCGACCACTCCTCTAATGAACTGCCGAAGTCAACGCTGCGGCGGGTCTGACGACCGTTAACGGGGTCTTCCCACCGCTGAGGGTAAAGCGATGTGATCTGGTAGGCCTGGAAGAGCTCATCTTCGCTGACACCTAGGCTCATACTAGTGCGGAGGGCTCCTCAACTAGCACGGACGCGGTGTGCTTGAGCGTATGGGCCCCAAATCGCGCTGCACCGTGCTCATCCCCGCCACGCAACACCACGTGACACAAGTGATTCACTAACTACTCATTCGTTGGCTTTTACGACTAGTCCAGCGCGGTGGATAGCCCACTCCTTCTCAACGAGATGGGAGACCTTTTCGACTGTCTGTAAAAGCTTGGACATATCATTGCTCCATTGATTCAGCACTTCATCGTCAGACATCCGTGGTTCAAAGTTGATGAGCCCCGCGGGTCGATCAATTCGCGCGTGGATGGTCTTCTTAACCACCAAATCGGCCAGCGCCTCCTCTGCCTGATCGGCAGTGAGATCTAGGAGCTGCGCCAGTCGGCAGAGTCGAATTTTTGTGTAGTATTTAGCGATAACCTGGAGGTTGTACTCGACCACGCGCGTATGTAGTTGCTTCCAACGCTTCTCGCCTTCTTTGCTTCCACTAAAGACCGGCAGTGCACGAAGCATGGGACCAAAGAGTGCCTCGATGCCGGGCCAACGCATGAGCTCGGGTGTAGTGAAGCACTTGAGTAAGCTCTTGTACTCGGGCACAGTGTCTAGTGGCTCACTAGCCTCGACCCGGCCCATGAGATCGCTCTGTTCGGGGTCAAAGGGCGCTAGGACAAGGAATATGATGGCATGACGCAATGCATCCCGAGACTTCTCCTCGTCTGCTTGTACGCGCGGTGTATTGCGCACTTCGCGATAATATTTGCAAACGTCCAGAGGCTTGTCGTCATGCATACCAGTCTTTATCATCAGCTCATAATACAATAGCTTGAGGTCATGCTGCGCCTCATCTTCGAAGAACTTGGTATGAATCTTGCGGCTAAGCATATTAACGCGATGAAAGTCTGATCGCTCAACATTGAGGCGCATCTGCTCGAGAATGAACTCCACCTTTTCACGGCGGTCCATGCTGCCGAACGTCTCCACGGCAAGTTCCTGGAGAGTATCCGCCGCCTGGTTCACTTCCCCGTGCGCATAGAGCTGGTCAGAAAGCAGCCGGCTCACACGGGCACGCTCCACTTCCAGAAAGACCTTCCCTTCGGTGACCTCTTGCAGTGTTTTCATGAGCTGCATCTTGGCATCTTCGCTAAGCCCAGTATCTCCAATAGTGCGGCCTCGTTCTGTCAGCATGAGCACGCGGTCGTCTTCCTTGCCAGACCGATCGGGTTCGTCCCCTTGTTGCTTGTCTTCCTCATCCACTGCCATGGACTCAGACGCTGGTTGGCCAGAGAGAGAGTCCTTCTCAATTACGGCATAGAGAGATCCGGGAAGATTGAAGCCTGACTTCTCGGGAGCTCGAAGAAAGAGCATGGCGAGCTGCACCATACGTGCTGTAGCTTGCTTGAGCTGGCCGTGCTTTTTGGCATACGACTGGATCGTATCACACAGAAGCTGCATATTCGTGTTGTCGGTGCCTTTATTTGTCCGAATCATAAGTACAGCTGTCATGAGCAGACGTGTCGTGCTAAGGAGGTCCGCAGACTGTGTGAGTAGGTGAAACGTACCCCGCGCGTGCGCTTCTCCAACGACGCGATGAGATCGAGTGCATCCTGGAGCGAGCCCGCCTTGTGTGAGTGATATATACATACATCCGCGAGCTTTTCCAGCTGCGGGAGGAGCGTATCCACCTCCGCAGTGAAGTCCGCCTCCTGCTTCTCGTGGCTCATGGCGCGAACGGCGTCGTCACCGATCGCGCATCCTCGTTTCTTATCACGTGATCTCAATTCGCCAGCATGCACGTCTCGCGCGGGCCCATTGTTCCTGGACGACAACGATGGTGCAGACACAGAACTTGAAACTGGTTGCTATGGGCAATCCCCTGCTCGATATGCAGATTCGCGACGGCGAGGAGGTGCTGAGGAAGTACGGCCTCAAGGCCAACGATGCGGTGCTGGCCTCGCCTGTCCAGCTGAGCATCTACCAGCACATCGTGGAGAACTACCAAGTCACCTACGTGGCTGGTGGTGCGGCTCAGAACACGGCGCGCTGTGCCCAATACGCTCTTCCTGAGGGATCCACTGCTTATCTCGGGTGTGTCGGCAATGACGACCTGGCGAACCAGCTACGTGCCGCCAACGACCGCGAGGGACTGCAGTCGGTGTACCAGGTTAACTCGGAGACAGCCACTGGCTCGTGCGCTGTGGTGATCACTGGCCACGACCGCTCTTTGTGCACTAACCTGGGCGCTGCGGAGAAGTTCACCAAGGAACACCTCGAGAGTGCCGACGCCAAGGCTGCGATTCAGGCGGCCCAGTTCTACTACTTGGGTGGCTTTTTCCTGACCCATGGTGTGGAGAGCGCTCTGTCGCTCGCCCAGCACGCGAAGGAGGCCGGCAAGTTCTTCTCGATGAACCTGTCTGCACCCTTCATTCCGCAATTCTTCAAGGCACAGGTCGAGCAGGTGCTCCCGTACGCTGAGCTCGTAATTGGCAATGAGTCCGAGGCGGAAGCGTGGGCAAAGGCCGTGGGTGTGGACACCACTGACCTGAAGGAGATTGCGCAGAAGATCGCCGACTCACCCTCGGAGCTCAACAAGCCGCGCACGGTGCTTATTACCCATGGCGCCGAGGCAACCATCCGCGCTGTGCAGGGCGAAAAGGAGGCCTTTGTGCACCCAACCCCGAAGGTGCCGGCGGACCAGATTGTCGACACAAACGGTGCCGGTGATGCTTTCGCTGGTGGTGTGCTCGCCGGCCTCATCCTCGGCAAGCCCATCGAGCAGGCCATTGACCTGGGCCACCGCCTGGGCGGCATGTGCATTGGACAGGTGGGCCCTGTGCTCAAGTTTCGTACGTTAAATATGCGCTAACACCTGCAGCTAAGGAAAACGTGGTCTAAGAGCCATGATTCGTGTTCAACCACATCCATTCGCTTGCCGTCTCGCGGCTTTTCCAATACGCCCGCGTCGTAGTCTACATTTAGAAGAATTTACGAGATATATTTTACTGGTAGTGGGGCGGACTCAGAGTCACGAGTTCGGGACCCATGTTAGCTGCAGAAATTTCATCAGCTGTGTTCGACTGGCCACCCGAGGCGATGGCATGCGCCGTGACAACTTCTTCGCGCTTGATGCCGCTGCGGTCGCACATGCCGCGGAAGATACTGTTGACATCGTCAAACAGGCGCAACGGCGTGTCGAACTCGGCCACCTTGCCGTCGTCCATGACACAGATCTTATCGTAGCCGATAATGGTGCTCAAACGGTGGGCAATGCACAGCAGTGTGCGATCAGCAAATTCGGTGCGGATCGTGCGCTGAATCTTGGCATCCGTTTCCAGGTCGACTGACGCCGTTGCTTCGTCCAGTAGAATGATCTTCGAGTCCTTGACCAATGCACGCGCAAGAGACACCAGACTACGCTGGCCGACAGACAGGTTGGCGCCTTCTTCGTCGATGATCGAATCAAGGTTCAAGCGCGTCAACGCCCTGCTCTGTGTCGGCTGCTTCTCAGTAGGCAGGGGCTGGCCATTGTCGTCGACGAGTGGCGTCACCGCACCGGTCCCCGGTTGGCTCGCCGTAGACGCGGCCGTAAGGTATGACCGGTGCATCGCGTCCCAGAGGCGAGCATCGTCAAAGCGCCCAAATGGATCGAGGTTGGAGCGCAGGGTACCGCTGAACAGTAAAGGTTCCTGCGGCAAGATCGCAATGCTGCGACGCAGGTTCTCGAGACCGATCTGGCCCACATCGATGCCGTCGATGAGCACCGAGCCTTGTGTCGCCTCCGAAAGACGCAGAAGTACGGTCAAGATGGAACTCTTGCCCGCGCCGGTGCGGCCCACAATGCCAACCTTTTCGCCGCCGCGCACCCTGAACGTAACGCCTTTGAGCACATTGGGCAAGTTAGGGCGGTACCGCAGCCACACATCGCGCAGCTCGACCTCACCGTGCTCCGGCCAGGATGCCTCAGGTACTGTCTCTGGAATTTGGTGCGGGGCCTCTTGACCCAGCTCGTTTGCATAGTAGACGAGACGCTCCGCAGAGTTCATCTCATTTTCCAGCTCCGTGAGCTGCCGAGTGAGAAAACCGAGTGTTTGCGCCACGGTGACAACCTGCGACAGCGCTACACCCGCTGTGCTGGGATTCACACCACCTACACGCGCCGAGCACAGCAGGCCCGTCACCAGCACACAAACAGAGCCAAGGATATCGAGGCGCAAACCAAGCCAGCGCTGGTTCACGATCGTCAGGAAGTAGGCCCGGTTCTGTAGGTCCATGTACTTGTAGTTGTCATGCAGGAAACGGGCCGACTCACGGTATGCACGAATCGTAGTCAGTCCCGTCAGCGACTCCGCAAAGTGAGAGTAGAGCTTGGACCGCAGCAGTGCATCCACACGCTTGAATTCACGCGCCGAAGAACGATAAAAGGCCGAGAAAAAGTAGGCAAAGACAAAGATGAACACCACAACAATGACGAAGTAGTAGGTGAAGACAATAATCATGATAGCTGCACCGAGAATTGAAAGCACGGTCGACGCACACTGGCGAATAAGGTTGCTCAGTTGGTTATCCAGCACATCAATATCCTTGCCGAATCGGTTAATGATGCGACCGATGGGGGTGGTGTCAAACCATGCCATAGGCGAGTACATCACGCGCTTGATTGCACGGTCGTGTAAGGAGCGCGACGCAAACACCGTCAAAAGACCCAGAGCCACATCCATAACAAAGTTGAAGATGAGCTGAAGAATACCTAGCATCACATAAATACCGACTTCGAGGCCAGTGCGCACCAGGTTTTCCTCGACCCACTTTTGCCACCACACAATCCAGTACGAAGACAGGTTTACCGACGCTTGCATACACGAGCCAGCGAGTAACACAAGAGGCAAAATAAACCAGGAGCGGCCGGCACGGAGGTACGACATCCACACAGTGCCATCCACCGCACCAGTATTGCGCTCTTCGCTTTCCATTGTCTTGCCATGGCCAGGTTTGTGCACTTCGTCGAGCGCAAACACCTTACGTGGCTTGATGCCCTCGGCCTCGGCAGCTAGCTCGTCGGCATCCTCCTCCTCTTCGCCGTCTGTCTTGAGCATACCAAAGTTCATCATCATGTTGAAAAAGTCGCCACGTTTCGCCATGAGCTCTGTGTACGGGCCGGTTTCCTCAATGTAACCCTCGTTCATCACGATAATCTGGTCACACATGGGTAAATGCTGGATTGCGTGGGTCACGAGGATCACTGTTTTTCCAGCATTGCGCGCAGGCAAAATCGCATTGTTAAACAGCGCCTTGCCGACATGGGCGTCCACAGCCGAGAGTGGGTCATCCAGGCACAGCACGTCGGCATCGTAATAAAGCGCACGTGCGATATTGACACGCTGTTTCTGGCCACCGGAGAGGGTGACACCCTTCTCACCAATCTCCGTCATGTCACCGCCCTGAAGCAGAGCCAAGTCGGACATTAGCTCGGCGCGCTCAACGCACGACCAGTAACGCTTCTCGTCCCATGGCTGCCCGAACACGATGTTCTCCCGAACCGTCGCATTCTGGATCCATGCCGACTGTGAGCAGAATGCCACACGGGACGAGCTCCATGTTACATCACCGCTCATCTTGCGCATTTCGCCAATAGCGCCGAGCAGGAGGGACGACTTGCCAGAACCAACAGGACCAATAATGGCACATAGATGACCGCGGCGCACCTGGAGGTTCACATTCTCCATAGTAAACCTTTCATCGTCAACAGGGTCCTCCTGCACAGGCGCCGTTGGCTTAGGCTCCTCAGTGACAACAACCTGGCCCTTGCCCTTGCGGCGGAAGAAGCGGCGCTTTTTTGTTGCATCTTTCTCCTTGCGATGACGGCGCAAAAATGTCCACATGCGCTTTTGCTTCGCTTTTTTCTGCTCAGTCTTGCGCTTCTCACTTTTCTTCACAGGCTTGAGCGTTTCATCTTCGCCGACGCCCTCCCAGACAAATGTAGCGTTCTTAATGTCCAGACCGTACGGTGAGTTTTCGTCGCTTTGTAGGTTCGTGTCATGCTGCTCCGCATAAAAGACCTCACGCAGACGGCTGAACGAGTTTGCACCGTCGGCCATCACACTTAAGCCAAAGGGTAAGAACATGAGCGGCAAACGAAGAAGGTTGAACAGAGTGATTGCAGGGAACACGCGTGAAACATCAAAGTTGTGGTCGTGGGAGTAGTAGTACGTTACAACGGCCAGGACACTAGCCAACAGCGGCAAACTGATAGCCGTAGCCATTAGACCAGCACGAGCCACAGCAAGCGCGAACACGTACTTCAGCTCGCCCTTGCGCAGATCAGAAATGAGCTTGACAAAGTTGGATTCGTATGAAAACAGCTTAACGATGCGCATGCCAGACAAGACCTCCTGAGTGCGACGCGCACGTCGGTCTGTCCACTGCATTGACTTGGCACGAAGCTGGAAGAGATACTTCATTGTATACATCTGAATAGGTGTGACAACGACCACCAGCGCAAAGCCCGACAAGCAGGACACACCGAACCGCGTCAGTAGAATGACCAAACAGACAATGATTTCCACCGGCGCCGTAAAGGTAAGTAGCCACCACTGTGCACCAAAGTCAATGCGACTGATATCGGTACTGACATGATTGGTAAGCTTACCCGTCGACCGATCACGGCCCTGCATGTTAAGAGCGCGGCGGAATAGACCAGAGACGAGCGCAGCACGGCAGAATACACCCACGTAGAGACTCTTGTAAAAGAATCGTCCCGACAAGAAATTTCCGAGTAGCAACATGATAAACATGACCACCGTATAAACACAGCCCATACCTGTGTCTCTATTATACACACTGACAATCACATGTTCGATCAAGAGTGCTGTGCACATTTGCGCCACATCGGCCAGCAATTTGGCGAAGAAGGCCTCCAGAACATGCGGCCAAAATACATCGAGGCAGGCCATGAATAGGTTTGCACGTTTGCAAGACGACTTGACTTTACCTGCAAGCAGTTTTTTGCGTTCGAGCTCTGGTGTAATTTCAATACCTTTCAATTGAGAAAACTCGGGCATGCCCCAAATTGTCGCTTTGGCTTCCACGCGCTCGTCCACGGACGCATCGCCTCCAAGGTTTTCGGAAAGCTCTTTATGTGCCTGCTTCCGCCAAGTCCGATACATGCGTTTAGAGGGTTTGATTTCACCTGACTCGATTCTCCGATTGTAAGCATCGGCCTTGGCAACTCGGGCTTCCCAGCGATCCAGAACGCGGGCACTCAAATGCTCGGCCTGACGAGGACCGTCCATCTTCCAAAGATCAGTGGCTTCGAGCGGACGTCGGTAGCCGAGAACCAGCATTTTGCCAATCCAATGATAGGACCAATCCGAAAAGATGTTAGCATGGCCCAGGGGGAGTTCTTCTGCTTCGTCAATGCTTTCCGGTGCAGGGGGAGGTGGGTTCTTAAAGCGCCACAGCTGCCACCAGTGCTCACGCACGCGTACACCAAACTTTTGGTTGCCACTAGTATCCTGCGCCTTTTCATGCATTGTTTGTTTTGGGTTAGGCTGCACCCCCTTGTCGTTCCCATACGTCATGGGATCCTTGGCGTATGGCTCCGAGGATTTTTCTGGATCAGGAGGAATTACCTGATCTCCCGCCTTCTCAAAATGTTGAGATGTGCCTTGTGGCGACATCTTCGAAGGTGCAAGGCGACAAGCTACAATAGTCAAATGCAGCTGTCGAAGCGCTTTCGAAATATGTAAGCACTTTCGGCGGCGCACAGCAGATTTGGCGGCAGAATGCAACGAACAGGGTAGGTGACGTGATTCAAACCAATCAGAGAAGGGATTTCCGCAAAAAATGCGGACCACCGTAAAGGCTACACTGAGCTCGGCTCAACAAGACCAGAGTACGCACATGAGCCAGGCCTGATCTGCACATGCACCCGAAAACCAATACTAGGCGACAGTTGCTACTTCGATACAGTGGTCATTCTTATCTAAACTACATGAAAGCATGCTATTAAGTCACAGATTACATGCGCACGACACGAAGTGGATCCGTAGGGTGCACACAGGCACGCAAAATGGCGTTCATAGCCTCCGACTTCCAGCAGTTAGGTGTGTTCAGACCCTCGCACCGGAGGTGCGCGGGAAGCAGCGCCGTTTCATCGGTGGGATGCCGGATACCATAAAGCGTCGAATCATTCGGCCAGTAGTTAAACCGGTAGCCATTTTCATGCAGCCACGTCATGAGGCCCTTCCAGGGAAACCGCGATTGAGATTTTTTTCGGAAGTTGGCAAGGCCCACCGGGTCAAGGCACGACTCGACCAAACGCTGAAAAAGAGGTGTGGCAAGCTTACGCTTTTGGATGGAGGTGAGCATTGTGGGATCTTCTGGTAGAATGATGGGCTCCTGAGGTTGCAGAGGAACCTGAATATTAAGATGAGCATCACGCTCTAGCGCCGTAGGATCTTCTGTGGGCGCAATTGTTAAACAAATACACGCAGCGAAGCGGTTCTGGAACGTTTCGAGAGGCTTTCCTGTACCTAGTGCTGTCTGGAACGCGTGCAGACCTGCAGGTGACGCCGCAATCTGTACATGATTGGATCCGATATTCGGGTGAGCAATGATTGTGAAGGATTCAGCCCCAAGATTTTGAGAGCATTGCTGAGAAAACTGTTCAAAGCGGCGCACAGCACGTTTGTATTCAGCACGAGTTACAGAATTCGATTTCTCAACCCGGTTATCTTGCTCCCACGCCTGAATTTCCTGTTGCGTTCTCGACATAAACTCGGGATCTTCTTTCATTTTTTGGTAAAGAGGCGCCAATTCATCGCGGATACGTTGAGCTTGTGTGGAATTCGAGTTCGGGCCAAGATTGGCCATGGCAGCACCCAGCGCAGAGGGCTCCCCGTTCGCATTCTTGCGCTTTTGCTCCGCCAGGTAGCGCTGATACAAGTTCCATGAATTGGGCTGGCGTCCAAACTCGCGAGAGAAACCTAGATGACGACGAATAGCGGCTGGATTGACATGATATTCAGCTGCCCAAGCTTCAATCTGAGAGTTGAGCGAATCGCGATAAAGCGTGAGCTGCTGTTTTAGAGGCGGGGGTAACGTGAAAGACATGTCCAACACAAATGACGCGCCTAGAAGCGTGTTGATGTCGCGATTAGAGTGGTGGCAACAAAGCCTACAAGGGATGTATGGCGTCCCGCTAGGCCTGTGACCTCCCTTGCTGAGTCAGCCTCCATGAAATGCTAGAACGCCAGCACAGGTGCGGATCCTACGTAGTCATTGTGAACGGGCCAGATCGAGCGCACCGGGCAGGACAGACAACACATCATGGACCCTAAGCGTGTATTTGTGTGTCAATTTATTCTCATTTTAGGAATCACGCTTGCTTGACTCCCTTGTGAACGAGATTATTGTTGACGTGGCCCTTGAGGCTCACGCCTATGCGAAAAGAAAGAGGGGCCTGTGCACACATTGTGGCCAGAGGTGCGTTGAAGTTACTTATATCCAGTCGTTCATCACATGGTACGCAGTAATTCTGACGAAATACATTTCTACATCTAGTACAAATGGAGTCAAATCTGATTACTATTCGAACAATCCCTTGTTTGAATGTCTGGTCTGTTCTCGACAGGTGTCATCCAACCGTTATGCAACACACTTAGAGAAGTGCATGGGTGCTGGCTCAAAAGCAGCACGGAAGAGTTCTACTCGATCAGCAAAGGCTGTCTCTCATGCTGCCACGCAACGGATATTGCATGAAAACTCACGGTCTTCTTCACCTTTGGCCCGAGCAAGCTCGGCTCCCCGAAAGCGTGCAGCTTCTCCGGCTAGTATCTCCGGCAATACTGAAAATCAACTGAAGAGAGAACGCACTATGAATTTCCCTTCAAATCCACCTGATACGCCAAAGAGCAGTGTGTCGAATAATGCATCCATATCTACTTCAGCCGATCTGACAATGAACTCCCAGCCAAGTACGCCATCGAAGCAAGGAGCAGCAAATTCAAAAGTACAGGCTGCCGCATCTCAGGGACAAGAGGACGATCTATTTGATGAAAATGATTTTGCATCTGGTTTTTCAGTATCTGTATGTATATGACTCGGGTATACTAACTGCAAACTAGTCCGACTCGGATGGCTCAGGCTCAGGTGATGCTTCCGATTTGGAAGAGGTTGTCCTGCCTCAAGATGATGCCCTGGAGGAAGCAGAATTCGAGGAAGATGAAGAAAACGGTAGTGAAGGGGGCGAGGGTGAGCTCGATGCAGACGACCTTGACTCAGAAGACGACATGAGTGACTTGTAATTAGTCGGAGAACCACCCATACCGCACAAAGGCGTCGACGACCTGAGGGGCATTGGCAGATGGTACAAAGATACCACGGAGTTCAGTATATATCCACAGCTTAAGCATAGGGAGTAGGGTAGTGAAATTGATATCGTGCCACCCTCCGGATAGAGTAGCCCCGTCCGTTGACATCTTCTGGCCCAAAGACCGCAAAATAGGGGCAGCGCTCTTGAATAGATCCAATTCAGGGTCTAAACGACGACCAATACCTTCCAAGATGAGAATGCTCAAGACAGTGTCCACAAAGTCCGCTTCCATCTTGACGTGGTATCGCTGGACAGCTGACAAGACTTGTGAAAGTACATTGCCAATGTTCAATCGAGAGAGACTAAATGTCTCTGACTTTACTTCATCGACAATGTTGCCAATGACTCCCACGAATTCTTCCTTGTTCGTCACAAGCTCTGGTGTACGGCATCGCTCCACCATGAGCGTTCCTGCCCTTCGGCCGTCGAAAGTGACGATAGCAGCGAAGAGATCCAGGAAATTGCGCAGGTTCTTGGGTGAAAGCTCAGACACGAGACCCGCATCCAACATCACAAGCTCGGGTAGGTAACCCGCATCTTCGATCATCTGAATATGTTCACCCCATTCATCCGGATTCGACGTGTGAGAAAGGAGATCATCCACAATCCGCTCATCCGAAATAATCCCTGTACGACTGCGGTGACCGAGCACATATTCTGGGTCAAACCGATAAAAGATGCGCGAAAATACATTCTGCAGTACAGATCGTGTTGTAGGGCGATAGAACTTGACCATAATGTTACCAGGATGAAGATCGGCATGGGTGAAGTTGTCAATTAAAAGCATATGCAAGAAGGCGTCAAGACCCATATGTGCGATGCTACTGTCATACTCCTTTCCGCCAAGCTTCATAAAGTGTTTGAGTGGTACAGCCTCAATCATTTCCTCGACCAGCACATCCCGTGAACAAAAGGCCTGCAGTGGACGAGGGAATGTCACTGTCCCCCCTCTGCCAGCAAAGTTCCTTTCAAAACGCTGCAGATTGGAAGCCTCTTGACGCAGGTCAAGTTGACTGACCATCAGAGCTGCAAAGCGATCGACCTCCTCAGGAAGAGAGACCCATGTCATACCCGGGATCAGGTTGATGAGACCGGCAAAGAAGCGCATAATTTTGATGTCATAACCAATTGTCTGGTGCACCTTGGGATGGAGTACCTTGATTGCAACAGCCGCACCGGGCATATGCCTGAGTGACTCATCGTGCTCGTAGGTCAGAGCCAATTCGCGCCCAATACTCTCAGCCGTCTCAGAGAGCCGGTCCAACTTGTCCTTTTCCACAAGATAATCATGGGGAAGCAGGCGCTCGTGTAGAACACCTTTATAAACTTGCCCCACAGCACCAATTCCCACGGGATGTCGATCGAACGTGACGAAAATTTCATCAAAAGCCCTTCCAAATACACGCTCCAATACCTTCTGAGTATAACGGAACGAGTGTGGACGGTTTTGGGAATGTAACTTGGCAAATCTGTTGCAAAGCTCTTCCGGGAACAAATCGCGACGAGAGCCAGCCCACTGACCCAGTTTCACAAATGTGGGACCGGCTCGCTCCATCTGAGAGACAAGCACTTTGTACCAAAGCAAGGCCCCATACCGCTCCCCCTTGATAGAGCGACCGTTCCGATCTTTCCAGACTTTGTGTTTGCCGATAAGAAGTAGCGGCAAAGCTAGAATGACAGGTGCGAAAATAAAAACAAGTACAAGGAAACGCTTGAATACCAGAACGGGCTCAATCAGGTACAAAAATAAAAGGCTGCCAATTGTCGGGGGCGACTGAGGTAGCGATGGTTGGGACGGCGAATCATCAGTCTTTAATTGTGAATCTTGTTCGTTTGAATCCTGCTCTTGACTATTAGATCGAAGCAAGGCGAACGACAAAACACCTGCGCCTGTCGCAAGACCCGCCGCCGCCCAGGTTCGTGAGTGAGAGGCTGTGCGATGCCCGATGTGTGTCGACATACTCACAAATTGGCCTCTATTCACCACCAATGGTGTGCGCCACATATGCTGCGGGACCAAGGGCCTCGCCACCACATCGCGGCGCGCTAGGGCCAACCCCAAACGTGTCCACATGCTGCGGCACGGACGAAGCAAGAGCCTATCTGGCTGGCACGGGTCCACCGTGTCAGTCACGTGAGTATCACTCTTTGCTGGCGGGCCTGGGTGAGGCACGGTTCTTCCACCTTCCACACACATTCAGCATAATGGCCTCCGAGCAGAGTACGTATGAATGTAATAATGCCAGCCTATATCATGATTAAGCCTGACGGCGTCCAGCGTGGCCTCGTCGGCAAGATCATCCAGCGCTTCGAGGACCGCGGATTCCAGCTCGTGGCTATGAAGCTGGTGCACGCCAGCGAGGAGCACCTGGAGAAGCACTACAAGGACCTGAAGGGCAAGCCTTTCTTCCCGGGCTTGATCAAGTACATGAGCTCGGGTCCTGTTGTCGCTATGGTCTGGCAGGGTAAGGATGTCGTCAAGCAGGGCCGCACCCTGCTGGGCGCTACCAACCCTCTTGCCTCGGCCCCTGGTACTATCCGCGGGGACTTTGCTATTGATGTGGGCCGGAACATCTGCCATGGCTCCGATTCGGTCGAATCGGCCAAGGCCGAGATTGCCCTCTGGTTCGGTGAACAGGACGCTACGATCCCTTACACCCGTGCTGTGGACCAGTGGATCTACGAGTAAACGTCTCGAAGAATAGCATCTACTTTATTCGTAGTGGATTCCATTCACAAATCTTTTTCATCTGGTTGTCCTTGCATTGTAATGTGGGGCGGTCCGCACGGTGAACGAAGACGCATTAGTGCAAAACGTACAACATTGCTGGTATGCTATGTAGACAAGTCTGTATGACTGACATCCATTTTCTTGTATGATGGGGATGATAATCTGGCTTGAGTATGCTTACGACCGCATACACATGCATTCTTCGGCGTTTTGACCAAGACACGAGATGACGTTAAAGCTGGTGAAAGCAGCATCGTGTCTCAAGATGCCTATGCTGGCCACAAAGCATTGTATGCAAGTGCTTTCGTTACAGACAACTTTTAGGAATTAGCACCCACTTCTTCATGTTGCTATCTAAGCTACGCCGCAGCCCAATGCTCTATCCGAACAAACGTTTAGCATCTTAGAAAAGGACTTGCTGTTACAAATGCTATACGCAGTTACCTCGTCTCCATGTGGCTTTGTGCCTATATCTACATTCTTTATGGGGTGGGTATATACTAGCAGAAACACATATTTGCATTCGACAGAACAGACCTTCTGAAGCAAGGCACTCAATGTCTAGTCCTGTGGATTCCGTGTCACAGCAGTGTCCAGCCGAGACCACTATGGCCGTAGAAGTGTGTGGTGCTCGCTAAAGTAGAGATTAGGAAAGCGGGCCTGACAAGACGAGTACAGATTTTCGTTTGTATAGAGCATTTTCTAGGCACTATATATCCACTCAGGCAGTTTGGAGCACCCAATATCCCACAAGATCTCAGCAATCATGGTACGCTG
Organism: Malassezia sympodialis ATCC 42132; assembly: GCF_000349305.1. Classification (NCBI taxonomy): domain Eukaryota; kingdom Fungi; phylum Basidiomycota; class Malasseziomycetes; order Malasseziales; family Malasseziaceae; genus Malassezia; species Malassezia sympodialis. The sequence continues at coordinate 623,234 of NW_017387807.1, read as the reverse complement.
TGGCGCGCTCATGGCAGGGCCGTGCGAGAGCAGAATCTGCGCAAGTACTGAACGACTGCATGGGATTAGGTAATCCAAAAAGGAAGGCTGGGCCTATGGACAGCTCCCTCACGAGCACAACACAAGACTGTCCAGGACATATGCATTCCACGACCTGGAGCTGTGCTGCACATGTGCAGGAATCATGGTATTCTTGGTATCAGGGGATTCTGTGCGTGGCCCCTGTGGTGCGCCTCGCTGCGCTGGGCTCGGTCGTGGATGTATATCCAACTTAACACTAACGATCACAATTGTGGAACATTGCCTGACAAGCTTGGCTTGCGCTCTCACAGGTATTACCACGGATGGGAGAGGTTGCTGAAGCAACCCAAGACCCCATAGGAGACTTTGGGTATCCGAAGCCAGGCCCCTATGATGTCTTTTTTTCCTGCACTCTTCCTTTCTTGGTGCATGGGGTCCTGATCGAACAAGGAAGAGAAGAGTGACAGTTTTGTGTGTGCTAAGTTTTGTGTTTGCTGAAAAGGAAAGCACATCCACTGAGAGCTTGCCTCGACGATGTGTGAGGGTTTCGGCCCGTTACCTCTTTGGCAGATGCTAGAATTTTTCAATTACCGAGCTGTACGAAGATGGCATGCTTCGACAATCTCGTCCTCCTGTAGTCCAGCCTTCCTCAGTCTGTGTAAGCTCGTATAGCATACCTTGTCAGGAAATCGCCCAAGCTCTCTGACTCTTCACAACGGGTCCGTAACTTTGTCGATGCGTTCAGGTCGCCTGATGCCAGAGAGCACGCACGCAGAGCGGCATCATGAGTGGGACCGTTAAGGTCCACCGGTCGCGCATATGTCCATGTCACCTCAACACGCTGGGAAATAGCATGCCATTGCATACCTTTGACACGACGAACCATGTCATCGACATCCTTCACAGCCCCTTCAAAGCACAAAAAGCCAGGGTATCCTAATTTCAATAAACCCCAGACGTTGAGTTCTGGGCACCATGTAGCAAACTGCTTACGCTTTGAGGGTGCCACGAGATGGTGGGACCAGAATAGGACGCGTTTCATGTCGCATTGAGACTGATATGCGGAGCGGTCCTCAGTTATGCTAAGTTGCTGTGCTGAAATTTGGTCCTGGTAGCTCATTTCCCGCTCCGACATGGCCTCCTGTAGCAGTGTGAGGACGTCAAACAGGGGATGGGGGATCTCGAGTGCCTGTCCTTCGAGAAGACGCGTCTGCACCATATCGGTGATATCATCGTGTGACACAAGATCACTGCGTTGAATCAGGACCGTCACTGTAGGCTGTTGCTCACGAGCATCCATTTTCGCATGCATGGACACACCTAGGGCCTTGTTCACGCGCAGGGCAACATGTACTTGCTGTATAGCAGGTGGCGTAAGCGTCGATTGATACTCTTGATAGGCAGACTCCCAAGACTCTTGTTCATCGATGGTACCTCTCCAACTGAACTCCTCAGGTAGGAGGCACGATCGAATGGCCAGGATGTCCTCCCAGAGCTGGTCGCCCATCGGTCTGTGCGATGCAGCGTCGTCGCACTCCACATCCTACTAGCATGGCCATCTACGAAGGGTCGCCGAAACGCATGGCCATGGCGTACGTAAATTCGTCTCATACACAGTTGGGCCGCCATGATTGTCTCCATGTTCACAGGTTATGCATATGTCAAGTCTATGAATCGTGCGAAGAAGAAGGAGTACATTACGATGCAGGCTCAAGCAGACGACGGAGGTACGTGGCCCGTGGCTTACGGAAGATATGCGCCAACTTCCCAAGCACGTCATATCAACAAGCACGAACAGTCGGCAATCATCGCCTATCCAGCAGCTTTATACTAGTCTAAAGCGTCAGTGGGAAAAGAAGGTAAATGGTGGCTAAGTGCTTTGTCATAGTGCACGTAGGTAGACCGACACCTGCGTCGCATGTGTTTGGACCTGTGCGGCAGATTTCGCGGACAGTACATGTAGCACGGTTGATAAAGACATACAAGACACTACGGCATAGAATCGGTGTATGAAAAGGTCATAGCTGTATTGCTTGCGCGGATTAAAGCAGCTTTTCGATCGCAGAAGCAATGTGAGCAGGCGACGTGGTCGGCGAGTAGCGCTCGACGACCTCGCCCTGGCGGTTGATCAAGAACTTGGTAAAGTTCCATTCTGCCGTTAGCATAAAGTACGTACTAATACCCTCCGTACCAAGGAAGCCCCGCTTGGCATGCTTCAGGAATTGGAACACCTCGTTCGCGTTTGCGCCGTTGACATCGGACTTGGCCATAATGGGAAACGAGACGCCATAGTTCTGAGTAAATGCACAATACGTACCAGCTGGCAAAAGCTGCCAATCGAATCATCATCGCCTGGTTCCTGCGAGGCAAACTGGTTGCTTGGGAAGCCAAGCACGATAAAGCCACGGCTCTCGTAGTCCTTGTACAGCTTCTCGAGACCATCAAACTGTGGCGTAAAACCACACTTGCTCGCAGTATTCACGATAAGCACGACCTTACCCTTGAGCTGAGAAAATTCAAAAGTCTTGTTGTTTGGCAAAGCCGCTTTCAGTTCGTAAAACGACACCATAGCAATTGAGCTGAGGCGACTCAGGGAAGGTGGCGCTATAAGTAACCGTTTCCAGCGCACGGACCTCCGCGGAACTAGGGCCTCCGCGGATCTATCAATCTACGAGTGACAGGCCCACAAGCGAACGACTTCGTTGGGTGCTACAGGGCGCGACCGCCAAACAGCCAGCTGGGAGTAAGCAGAGGGTACGTACTCGAAACAGGCCATAATCGTCCACTTGCGGTTCTCCGCCTCGGGGAACACGAGCGACCGCGGCCCATAGAACACTTCGTCGGACACCTCTTCGGCCTTGCGAGGGAGGCAATGCAAAAACTTCCAGTCAGGCTTGGCGCCGCCGCGGCGAGCGAGGTCTTCCGTGACCTGGAAGCCTTGGAAATCGCGTAGGCGCTGGTCCTTTTGGGCTTCGTCGCCCATTGAGATCCTGCCGTTAGTGGTGTAACGTACCAAGTGTCCGTCACGATAAAGTCAGCGTCACGCACGGCCCGCTGCGGATCATGCGACCACTCGATCTGGCCGGGCGTGTGCTCACTCGACAGATCAGCCAGGCCTTTTTTCATGAGATCCCACACCACAGGATCGCGTTCATACGCCGGGCCCTGGGGTGCCGCAATGCTGAGATGCAGGCCCAGGCGGGGATAGGTAACGATCATGTCGTTGAGGATGTTGTTCGAGTCACCCACCCATGCGACCTTTTTCCCAGCGAGGTGCTGCAGGGATGGCAGAGCTCTGTGCGCTGCGCCATCGAGTTCGAGCATCGTCAGCAAGTCAGCGAGAATCTGTGTGGGATGGAAACGACTGGAAAGCGCGTTGATGACTGGCACAGCAGACTCGCTCGCGAGGCCTTCGACCTCATGGTGTCCACCCACACGCGCCATGATGCCGTCAACCATAGAGCCGACAACGCGCGCCGTGTCCAGCAGACTTTCGTTGACGCCCAGCTGGATGTCCGAAGGCGCGAGGAACATGCCGTGGCCGCCAAGGGCAGCAACACTAGATTCACTCGCAACGCGAGTACGAGTGCTGCGCTTGCTGAAGATGATCGCGATCGTCTTGCGCTCTAACGAACGCTCCAGGTCACATACACCCATCGCTGTGTGCTTTGCCGTGCGTTTGAACTGCGCCGCGCGCTGCAAAACGCCCTCGATTTCATTCACCGAAAGGTGAGCGAGAGTAAGAAGGTTCGGAACGCCCGACTTGTTCGTCGATAGAGCACGGACCTGTGATAGTAGAGGTTTGTGTGGGAATGTGCGGCAGGCCCGTACCAAGAGCATCGTGTATGACTAGGCGCCTAGGGCCTGCGCTGGCCGGTCTGTTGCCAGGTATGTGGGGTAAGCCTAGTAGGCTCTGTCTTTTTTTCTCCCACAGCATCCCGAAACAGTGACGATGGCGCGTACGTATATCCGACTCACGCAAGGTGGAAACGCTCGTGAACTGGCGCGCGCGAAGAACCAGAAGAAGCAGGCTGAGATGAGCAAGGGCCGTAGCGACGATGGTCTTTCGGTGTCGCAGCGCCGCGAGCGCGACGCTGCCGCGCTGCGCGCGAAGCAGGAGGTACGTTCATTCAGCTCACACAGGCCAAAGCGGCGAAGAAGAACGAACAGAGTGCCTAGTCACAGTGCTATATGGTCCTGGTGCACATGGGACAGGCGCACTTCGCAGGTAGCATGCTCGAGGAACGGCAGGCGCGTGGGACCATCACCCCATGGAATCGTGAGGCGGCGCTGCCAGGCACGCGCGATGTCCGTAGCGTTCGGTAACGCCGTGGGTATCGAGAAAGACATCATAAGATGGTTGCGTGGCAGGGAAACGCCAGGCACCTCCATATGCACGATGGCCTGAACTAGGAGAAGTGACAAGGCGCCAGCAGGGAGGCTATCATCATCAAACCATACGTCAGTGTCCCATGTGCGCCCGTCGCAGCGATCCAGCGCCTGCGCTGCGAAGGTGGCGGGCGCGTGCGACACCGCATAGGACACCGGGTATCCCAAGAGCCAGCCACAGAGGGCAATTCCACATAGACGTGCATGCGGCGCATCACTGCGCAGGAGCATGCTGCGTTGTGAACGCTGTGCAGCATCCTGTAGGAGGGCCAACGCAACTCGCGCACTCTCCGGAGGCTCATCGAGCGTTTGTGTCGCATGCGCTGGGTCCACAAATAACGGAGGGTGCTGCTGTAGCGTATCAAGGACCTTCGTATGCACGAGAAATACGTGCCGCGCCGGCTCAAAGAGCACAAGCATAACGGGGAGGCGTTGCTGGGTGAGCCTAGCAACGTACCTGCTCGAGCCACGCGTCCCATGCAAGGCATTCGCGCCATGCGAGTGTGGATGCATCAAACAGCGTCGCTGTGCGCCGACCCTCGACGACGAGAGCAACATCGAGTGCCCAGCGCGCACTCGCGGCGCTAGGCTGACGGGAGCGTGTGCCCTGTGATGAAAGGAGCGAATGCCACGCCTGTGTCCAGTCGCTCCACGTCCATGGACGCGGCATGAATTGGCGCATTTTCCTCCACCGACGATGGCAGCGGGGCGGTCGCTGCGCCTGACGTTCAAGGGCGATAAGGTACGTGCCGGCCATTAATCCAGCCGAAACGCAAGCGATCCAAGAGCAGCGATGGGACGCGACCGCCAAAGCGTGCGCCTGCAAACGCTGATGAGTCTGATGCGGAAATGTATGGAGGCGACGACCAAGGTACGTGCAATGCGACTTGACGCAGCGTGGGTCACGCCTGAGACACCTGGCGAAGTGACGGGTCCGTGCTTCGTGCACCAGCTAGGTGAAAATGGGAGCGCAAGCGCGCTGAACTTTCATGCGCCACTTTCTCAGGTTGAAACGACCACGGTCGAGCCGCCGTCGCTGCCAGACGACTGGCCCGATGACGGCGCAACTCTAGCCGCCGCCGAAGTGACGCCGCAGACCATCTACCAGGTCTGGGTAGCAACGCAGCTTCCCATGTCAGATAAGTGGACGCTCAAGAGTGCACAAGGCACGTTCCTTGCCTGCGATCGGTACGGCGAAGTTACCGCGACGAATGAGGCGCGCGGTCCCCAGGAAGAGTGGACGCTCCAGCCTGTCGATACGGTGCCTAATGAATCAGCGCTTGTTGGGCCGCGCCGCGGCTTTGCGCTCCAGTCTCACTACGGCGGCTATCTGACACTGGACGAGCCGAAAGACGACCATGCGCGTCGGCGCCGCGTGCGAGCCGATGCGTCGGCGCCAACGGCGGGCGGTGTATGGGACCTGCGTGTGCAGTGGAAGTACCGGCATGCACACCGGCAAATGCAGCGCAAGAGCACGGCAGCGCCGGCGTCGCGTGCTTCGCTGCTCGACGAAGCGAAACTCTCCCTATCGCGCCAAGGCTGGACGGCTGGCACTACGGCGCAGCTTCCGCAGGAGTCGCGGCGCGAGCTACTACGTGCGCAGCGCGAGGGCCGACTTGCCGAGGCTATGCTGGATCGGCGCTCCAAGCTCAAGAGCGATAAGTATGCCAAGGTACGTTCTGCTACTTATACAGTAATCATCGAGGCTCTTCCGGGCTGCTGCCCGCCTCGCTAGTCGACGCGGCCGCCTGGCGCTTGGCCAAATGCCGCGCAGCTTGTCGGGCAAACTGGCTATCGCGCCTTTCGCGCTCTTTCTCGGGGTCCCAGAATGAGTAAACACGCGTTGCGATGCCGAATGCCTGGGGATAGATTTCGACTAGGTCGCCCTCGCGGACCTGAATGAAGGGGATCTCATGTGGCTTGTTCCCCTGCAGGTAGGCAATGAGGCAGCGGAGCACAGATGACTGTGCAATGATCAGCACATCTTCCTTGACACGCTCGAGCTCCATGATCACCGGCTCGAGGCGGATGGCCAGGTCGTGGTAGCTCTCAGCGCGGGGGAAGCGGAAGCCGTACGGGTCTTTGTCACGCTCCTCGCGATGGCGAGGAAAACGCGCGAGGATCTCTTCATCGCTCATGCCGTCAACAATGCCCGGGTTCATCTCGCACAAGCGGGATAGCTCAACTACCCGCACTCCGTGCTCGCGGAATGGTGCTGCAGTGCGCTCGGAGCGTTTGCGTGTAGAGCACCATACTTGCAGCTCGTGGTGTGAGGTGTCGATGGCCTGTAGCGGTTTTACTTGCTCGCCATTTGGCGCGATATACGACACGCTGTGTTCCTGCGACAGCGACATGTCGCTGCTTCTCGTCTTGTCGGGGTGTTGGCGCAGACTCATCACTAGCTGGCACAGTCGTTCTGCGTATGTCACGCCCAGCGACGACAAGTCGGCGTCGGCCTTGTACAGGTGCTCGACGAGCGCTTCGCCTGCCTGTTTCGTTAGTGGGGTCACATACCCGGGCAAAGTAGATGCTGGCGTCAGTCGCAGACACGTACATTCTCTCGCGGCTGTGCATATTCATAAGGAACAGAACGATACGATTCTGGAGGTAGCCATGCACATGGTTCACGACTATGCGTTGACCCAGGTTCAGCAGCTGCACATGGGGGCACGAGCGGTCTGTGATCGGCTCGTAGAGAATCTCATGCTGCGCGATACGCTCGCGCAAGTGCTGGAACACTTTGTCCAAGTCCCAACCTTCAAAGTCGGGGTTGAAAGTGTGCATGGACCGGATGTTGCGCTCAATCATTTCCTCGTCATCACATTGACATTCTGCGATGAGCGATGTACACGTACCGATGAACATGAGCTGTACATTCATGGCCTCAAAGCGCCGCTGCACGGCCGTCCGCCGCTCCTGGTTGCTATTGTAGGCGTCATACACAGCCACCTGCCCGCCATGCTCGAAAAAGCCCTCGATCTGCGCCTCAAGTCTTTCCGTCACCTGCTGATGCAGCTGCACCGTGTCGTTGTTCCGACGCTCGCCAAAGTAGTCTTGCGGTAACTGATCGATGCGCCCTAAGATCTCGCGGCGCGTGTTAGCTAGGTTGTACACCTGGCACTTGACGCCCATCCAGCGCAGATACCGCTGGATCGCATGCGCCAGATGGGTCTTACCGCGGCCCGGCAGTCCCACGGTCACGACGAGAATCTGACCGCTGTGTGAGTCGTATGCGCACGTACGCATGCCACAGACGTCCCGTCTGCGTAGCTGCGCGTCAGCCACAGTGACATACTGTACAGCGGTGGGGCCATGGTCGTACTAGTAGGATCGGCCGAATGTGTAAGTGGCTTGTGCATCGCGCACCTTGTCGTTCCCCATGAGTTTCACGAATGTGCTGCGTGTCCTAGCTGGCTCTGTTGGGGTCAGTATAGCCACACTTGCAGGGCTGCTTTACCTGTACCAAACGGCGCTCATTTACCCGTCGTCTTTCCCAGAGGGCTCCCGGACGATTGTCGACTCGCCCGAGGCGTACCATTTGCCGTATACAGAGCACCGACTCGTCACGCCCGACAAGATCCGCCTGCATGTGTATGCCATCACACACAATGACGAAAAGCCCCGCGCGACTATCCTCATGCTCCATGCGAATGCAGGCAACATGGGCCACCGACTGCCGATCGCTCGCGTGCTCTACCGTCGCCTCGGGGTTCATGTCGTGATGCTGTCGTACCGTGGGTATGGCCTATCCACTGGCAACCCATCCGAGCTGGGCATCCGTGTCGATGCGCAGACAGCGCTTGACTGGATTCGCGAGCACCCGGTGCTCGCGGGCACCAAGGTGATTGTGTATGGCCAATCGATTGGGGGTGCCGTATCGATCGATCTAGCCGCGCGCAACCCTCACACCGTGCGCGGCGTCGTGGTCGAAAACACGTTTCTGAGCATTCCGAAGTTGATCCCCTCGGTTGTGCCTTTTCTGCGCTACTTTGCGTTCCTATGCCGTGCGTACTGCCTACTAACATGCAGGCGAGATTTGGCCATCCGAGGCCTCGATTACCCAGCTTCGCCCCCAAACGCCCGTGCTCTTTCTGAGCGGCCAGGCTGACGAGCTTGTGCCGCCGTCGCACATGCAGGAACTGTACCGCCTGTGTCCCAGCACCGCGAAGGAGATTCACCTGTTTCCACAGGGCACTCACAGTACGTCACTGACACTCACACAGACGACACATGGCTCCAGGTAGGCTCCTACACTCACCCCAGACGAACTACTTTGACGTGATTCTTGCGTTTGCGATCAAGAACGGGTGGCTAAGTCATCCCTTTCTCGACACAGTTGACGCAGCGCCCGAGGCCACTACCGAGCCCGCTAAGGACGAGAAAGACGACGATCGTGCGTCACTTTTGTAGACTACATGGCAGGGCGCAGAAGCGCACGCACATAATGGAACAGGTAGGGCGCTAGTGTGAGACGACACGTCACGTACTAAAGTGCAGCACACCCACGATGAGCGCAAATGAGCGCATGGTACGGCGTGCTTGAAGACGCGCAATGGCAAGCTCCAGAGGCGAGGGAACAGCGGCGCCTATGCGTGAGTGCGGCACCACATACCTGCGAACATGAGGAGAAAGGGGACGGTCGACGACGCCGCCGCCCGGCGTGGAAAGAAGCAATCTGGGATCTATACACGCGTGGCCCCCGCTCTCGCGACGCCCAACACGGCGCGTGGCATGCGACGATCGCGCGCAGAGGACGGCGACGATGAGGAGAATGACCTCGCCTTGCTGGTTCGTACGGTACGCTGATGCAGTCGAAACGCGCCCGCATAGATACCCCATCGTCGAGTGAGGACGACACTGATGCCGATGCGGAGGTGGCGCCACAGCCTCGCGACTCAAATGGCGAGGCGGGCGGCACTGCGACCACCCCGTCGCTGCCCTTGCCTGTCGATGCGATGGGCGTCATTGAGCGTGTGGACATGATCAATTTCATGTGTCATCGGCACCTGAGCATCCGACTCGGTCCTCGCATCAACTTTATTATTGGTCATAATGGCAGTGGGAAAAGCGCAATCCTCACTGCCATCACGATTGCGCTCGGCGGCAAGGCCAACACGACGAGCCGTGGCAGCAGTCTCAAAGACTTCATTCGCGAGGGCGCCTCGGCCGGTGAGGTCCGTGTCTTGCTGCGCAACCACGGCGCCGATGCCTTCCGGGCAGACGTGTATGGCGATGCCATTACCATTGAGCGACGTCTACATGCAGATGGCGGCGGTGCTTGGAAGATCCGCTCAGCGGATGGGCGCGTTGTGTCGACAAGACGTGAAGAGCTTGATGCCATCTGCGACCATGCCAATATTCAAGTGGACAATCCTATGAACATTCTCAGTCAGGATGCAGCGCGGCAGTTCCTTGGCAGCTCGCAAGCAGAAGACAAATACAGCTTCTTTTTGCGGGGCACGCAGCTCACGCAGCTGGCGCAAGAATATGAACTCATCCAAACCAACATCCAGCGCATGCGCCGGGCTATGACTCTCACCGAAGACGCACTGCCAGACCTTGAACGCGCTGCACGCGACGCCAATGCACGGTGGCAGGAGATAGAGCAGATGCGCCGCGCGCAAGAAAAACTTGACGCGCTCAAAGAGGAGCTGGTATGGAGCCAAGTCATTGCCAAGGAAAAGGAACTCGCCGGTGTCGCTGAAAAGCTCGAGCGTACGCGTGCCAAGCTTGGCGCTCTAGAGCGGCGGCGCGGGGACGATGCCGCGCAAGCTGCGTCGCTGGACGACGTGGTGGCTGAGCTCGAGCTGCGCAGTCGTGAGAGTCATGAACGTGAGGCGCAGCTTAAGGAGCACCGCGCGCGCGTCCTAGCCGAGATCAAGGAGCAGCGCGCATCTCTTGCGTCGTGTAAGACGCAGGAGCGCCAGCTGAACGAGCAGGCGGACCGCATCCAGCATACCCTTCGGCAGCTCCAGTCGCAAATCGATGTCGAGGTCCGTCGGCAGGCGCAGGACCGCCGCGCCGTGCGTCAGGGTCAGGAGGCTCAACGCGATGCACTGGTGCGTGAGCGACTGGATACAGAGCGGCGCCTAGTCGCGCTTGAACAGGCGGCGGAAGACCTCGTCCAACAGCGCAGTGCGTGCCAGGCAGACCGTACGCGACTTGTGTCAGCGCGGCAGGTGATGGAGGAAAAGATGTCGCACCTGCGCAGCTTCTTGCAGCGGTGCCGCGATGCGGAGCGTGACCGAATCACGGCCTTTGGCGGCCCTGACATGCCTCGCGTCATGGCCGCTATTGATCGTGAGACCCAGTGGCGCGACAAGCCAATCGGCCCTCTGGGCATGCATATCCGGCTCACGGACCTGACATGGGCACCGCTTGTGGAAAGTGTACTGGCCGATCCGCTGAATGCGTTTATCGTGACAAACCACGACGACCGCGCGCGTCTCGCGCGCATTTTGCGGGCGTGCCATGCGACGAACCAGATCATCACGGCTGCCCCCGATGCGTTCGACTACTCAAGCGGCGAGCCGGATGCATCCGTGCTGACGATGCTGCGGGTCATGGAGATGGACGACGTGATTGCACGTGTGCTAATTGATGCTCAGCACATTGAGAAGAGCGCATTGGTGCGCGCTCGTGCTGCAGGCGATGCGCTCGTTAGGCAGCACAAGCGTAATGTTCAGCAGTGTTACTCTGCCGATCTGTTCAAAATCACAGGTGGCCCGAAGGGCAGCTCCACGCAGACGGTGACGCGGTACCAAGGCGCGCCACGCTTTGCACGCGACTCATCTGCGCAACGGGCCGAGGCTGAGGCAGCGTTGGTAGCGCTGGATCGCCAAGCTGCCGAGGTGGATGCACAGCTCGTCGCGCTTACCGATCGCGAGCGCGCGTGGCGCGAGGACGAGCGCGTGCGTTCTGACGACATGGCACAGCACCGGCAGACGCTGCGGGAGTTGCGGCGCCGCATTGCGCAGATCGAGGACCAACTGCGCGAGGATGAGCCGGCCAATGTGGCTGCGCTGGAGGAGGCACGCGCGGAGGCCGAGGAAGACATGCGGCGTGTTCGGGCGTGTTTCCAGGAAACCGAGGCGCAGAAGGAGGCGCTCGAGGCGGCTCTTGTGGCACCTCTCGCGCAGAGTGAAGATCTGCTGGCGCAGATTGACGTGGTCGAGTCAAATATGCGCAAGGAAGAGGAGGAGCTGCAAACCAAGTACACGGAGCGGGTCCGACTGCAAAAGACGCAGGAACACTGGACACACCAGATGCAGTTGCAGCAGGCTGCCATGGACGAGGCGCAGCACAGTGAGGCGGCGCTCGCACGCCTCATTGACGTACGTTGGCGTCGCTCACGACAGACATGGACCGTCACGGCCACCGAATATTGTGCGCGTGTCGAGACACAGCGCACGCCTGAGGCGCTGGAGGAGGTACGCGTGTATGCTAACGCAGCAAATTCGTCTTATGGAGGCGCACATGGCCGCTGCGACCGAGCGCTCTGAGTTGTCTGTCGAAAGCGTCGTGCGCGAACTGCGTGCACGGAACAAGGCCTTTCAGGACGCGAAGCAGCAGCTGGAAAATACACGCGCAACAATTGCCCTATTGGATCGCGCGATTCAGCTGCGGCTGGAAAAGTGGCACTACTTCCGCCGGTTTGTAGCGGTGCGCGCCCGTGCCAACTTTGCGCTGCATCTGCAGAACCGCGGCTTCTCCGGCTCGCTGCATTTTGACCATAATGCACAGACACTCAAGCTTCGCGTACGTTGGTTTTCTGACGGCCAGGTGCACACCGGTGACAGTACACAGCCTATGGACAAGGACCCGAAGGCGCTCTCGGGCGGCGAAAAGTCGTTTGCGACCATATGCCTGTTGCTCTCGCTGTGGGAGGCTATCGGGTGCCCGATCCGGTGCCTCGACGAGTTCGATGTGTTTATGGACGCAGTTAACCGCCAAGTGTCGATGAAGATGATCGTATGTGGCGCGGCTAACCCAGGTCGATGCAGCGCGCGCATCGGTTGGCGTGCAGTACATTTTGATCACGCCGCAAAACATGGCGAACGTATCACTGGGCCCGTAAGTCTCCACCTGCTTACCACAGCGACGTGCAAGTCCATCGAATGCAGGACCCCGAGCGCGGTGTCCGCACCTAACTACATGCTGGGTACCTGCCACGATCCCGTCGTGCGCTGCGCCTTGAGCTTAACCAGATGTGTGAGCAAGTCATTGGCTGGCGTCGGAATCCCATATGCCCGGCCCAACTCGCCCAGGTAGCCATTGATATAGTCAATCTCAGTCCGTCCTCGCCGGCTGCGGATATCCTGGTGCATGCTGCTCCAGTTGGTGGCCGTAGCGCGCACAACATTTTCGACCTCGTGTAGCATTGATGCCGGCTGTAGCGATGCGTCGAGCAGTGGCAGTCCATCGGCATCGGTCTGTGTAAGTAGATCAGCGAGTGGCAGCGAGCTTAGATGCGCCACGTCCGCCTCGCTGCTTGTCTGCGCCGCTTTCGCGTCCCGCGCATGCGCTTCTAGCACCTGGCTCGCTTCTGTGCACAGCGCTCGGAAGAGTTCAAGCGCGGAGCTCGCACCAAATAGCTCGCCATTCTTGCAGTCGACAAGCGCTGTCGTCGGATTGATACACGCGTTGACAATTAGCTTTCGCAGTGCTCGTAGCTGGAACATGCGGATGCGCTCCCAGCGCACATCGAGTGGGAGCGACAGCAGAAGCGCAAGCGTCGAGCGCAGTGAGTATGTCGCGTGTGTGTCGGGGATCGCCGCCAAGTCAAGCTCAGGGTCCATGGTATTGGAACTCGACGGCAGCGGCCGCTCCACCGCGCCATGGGTGCCGGGCACTACACCCAGATAGACAGAGCCAAAACCTGCATGCACTGTGTGTAGCGGGCGCTTCAGGTAACACCCGTGCGTCGTGCTCGCCAGGATAAAGTGGGGCCGGTGTTCGGGCCGCGGCCACAAACGCTCAATGAGCTGGTCTAGCACGCCCATGCCATTCTGCAGTACCACAACCGTCGTGGCCGGCGTAATGCGTGTGATGAGGGGGCGCAGCGCTGCTAAAGTCGCATCGGCCTTGGTAGCGACAATCAAACTGTCGATCGGCGCTGGCGGCACGCCTGGCGCCTCGCGTGGCACGCCGTCCGCATCGGGCACGAGCAGGCGCGGCTGCGCCGGGTCCACAGGCGACACGAGTTCGAGCTGGAATCCGTGCTCGGTCATCGGCACGCCATCGCGCTCCACGCTGAGGTGGAAACTTGTTCCCTGTGCTGGCATCATCATTGGTCGGTCGCGCATGTGCAGTGTGAGGCTCGTCCGCGCCGGGTCTGGCAGGTACGGCGCGACATGCTGTGGCACGAGCCAGCGAGAAACGCGTGAGCGTGAGACCTGCATGAGCCGCTGCCTCACAGATGCACGCAGGTGCGTCGCCACCAACGTGCCAAGCGCACCCACGCCGAGGACATGCACATGCATTGTCAGAGCGTCCGGCGTGGTGCACCACAAGAAGGACGACGGCCACCCTGTGCTGACTCAGCCCCCCACGGCGGTCCAGCCGCGCCTGTGCGCCACTTGTCCGACATGCGGGGTCGCAGCCTGCGGGCGTGCGCCTTGGCGCTGGTTCTTTTCGTGCTGTGCTTTCGCTTCAGCGTGTGCGCCGACGACACACCCTTGTATGAGCGTGCCATCGCACGCGTTCAGCGTGAGCGCCAGGAGCTCATTGGTTACATGACTCATAACACGACGCGGCAGGGCAACTGGACGATGCCCCAACCCCTCCGCGACCCGCGCCTCGATGCTTGGCTGCAATCCAAGGAGAAAATGCATCAAGATGATCACGCATTTTTCGCCAATGTGAGTGGTTTCTATATTGGCAGCGTCGCCGCCCACAATGTCAGTCACGTTGCCAAGGTGCAGATGCAGGCGCGTGGCTCGTTTGTATGGGAAGGTCAGTCGCCGCTCACCACCCAGGTATCCTTGGTACAGGTACCCGTGCCGCACACGAAGCTTGCACGCCTATGGGGAGAGCTGACAGTGCATGCACACGACACGTCCGGCGCTCGATCCGTCACTGAGCTCGACCTCGTGGGCGTGTATGTTCCCGAGACAGGTGAAATGTATACTGTCAGCACGCCGCAGTCCTCACCGCAGAGACTGGATATCCGCACTGTGCTGGGCATGCTTCCAGAAAAGTCACCCTACCGGAACGACACGTACACGGCGTGCCTGGCTGACCTGGATGAGCGACTGCATCGACTGCAGCAGATGCTCGAGCGGGGCGACGCTGCACCGGCACCCGCCAGTCTAGGTCAATCAGACAATAACTGCACCCTCCAGCTGTATGGTCAGCTACAAGCTGCTGGCCCTCCATCGCGCCAAGCTTCGCTGGACCTCGTGGAGCGCGAGCTACGTGAGCCGACTGGACTCGCCTTGCCCCGTGCACCTACCCTTTGGGTGGACTGGGCTGGCACGTCTGGCGCATGCGGCTTGTACGTATCGAGTAAGGCGATGGAAGGCTTGGCACGGGCGCAGTTCTGGAACGACGTACGATACTATGTGCTGGGCATGCTCGTCGTACTTCTCGTCCAGCTGGTCCTTATGGCTAAAGAGTGTGAGCGGACACAAACGCACAGCGACATTGCACGTCTTTCGGGCATTTCTCTATTTATTCAGACAATGCATGACTCTTTTATCAGTGTCTCACACCTTGTCCTGGGCTTCTCGATGGAGGGCTGGCTCGGACATGCTCTCCTTGCAATGGGATTTATGGCCGGTACTCTGTCAATGGTGTTTGAGTACCGCTTAGCAATGATGATCCTGCGGCAATGGACCCAGGACCACCGCGACACGTTGCCACCGACAACTGCGCGGACGCGCGAGGCGGACGCTGCTCCCGAAGAGGACAGCGAGCAAGACGAGATGCATGTGCCGGCATGGCGCGCCTACATCGCATTTGTTCGACGTCGTATGCACATGGCGGTGGAGGGAGTCTCCCGGCGCCAAGTCATCCTCGTCGTAGGCGCGCTGGGTGTTTTTGCCCTGCTTTTATGGTCGCCTGACCTGTTGAATATGCTGCTTGTCCCTGTACTCTTCTCGTACTGGCTTCCCCAGATCATCTATAACACTCAGCGCCGCTCAACGGGTCTCCATCCTAGCACCATTATCGGCATGACACTGACGAGATGCTATGTACCGCTGTACCTCTTTCAATACAAGTACAACCTTCTCTTGATTCCGCGCTCGTCCTATGTGTGGATCCCCATCGGTCTCAGCGTCGCTCAGATGCTTCTCCTTCTGGGCCAGACCTATCTCGGCCCCCTCTTTTTCCTCCCACGCATGTGGCGCCGCGCCGAGCAGCAATGGGACTGGCATCCTTCACCAGAAGCGCTCGCTGCGCTTCTCCCATCCGATGCTGAGATGGCACCTGATCCAGCGTCGATGCCTTTGGGCGACTGTCCCATTTGTCTCATGCCTAATGACTGGGCGGCCGAGACTCATATGCCTTCCAAAAAGGGCCGCTGGCGCTCCACGACGGCGCCATCAGGTGTCATGGTGACTCCAGTATGTATGAGACACTGACATTAGTGCCACCACATTTTTCATACAGCGTGTCTTGTGTCGTGGATGGAGATCAAGCATATTTGTCCCAGTTGCCGCGTACCACTACCAGAGTATGATACCCAATTATATAGGGGACTGGGGTCCCATGGATCCAGGTAGGCCATATGGTGGGAACAGCATCGACCCACTAGCACTCCCTGACGACTGCTGGTTTGACGCATTGGTATAGTAGGTGCTGTTCGGCATCGGCATAACGCTTGGTGGGCGTACCGAATTGCCAGCTCCCGCCCCACCCCGGCCCGTCGGGTCGTTATTCTGGTACTGGGGACACGCATTGTTCGTCGACATGTGACCCACCATACCGCAGCGTCCACAGCGCCGCTTGGTGTTGGTCTTGTTCGGTAGCTTTTTGTAGTCGCCAGACAGCCCCTCGGCGGCTGCCTTGGCATTCTTGCGCTGCAAACGACGGTCCTGGTTCTTAACACGCGCAGCAATTTCCTCCTCGAGGCGCTTCTTGCGTAGCGCATCTAGAGCTGCATCGCCTGTGGGAACCAGCGACTCAGTCACAATGCTCTGCTCTTCAATCTCCTGGCGCTGCTTCACGTAGGCATTGATAACAGACGGGTCACGCACAATGTGCTTGTACCATACGCCGTTGAACTAGGTCAGTCAGTGCACACGTACCAGGCGCTTAACTAGTAGAGGCTTGGTGGCCTTCTGCTCCTGAAGCTTCTCCTTGCGCTGCTCCTCGCGCCACAGCTGCTCTTCCTTCGGCGTGACTTTGGGGGGCTCAGGGTTCGATAGTGCGGCGAGCTGTGCTCGCCAAATCCGGTCAATCTCTGAGCGGTAAATCGCCTGCTGTTCCGCCACATTGTAGCGGTGACCCGACTTGGCGCGTGCCTCCGCCTCGGCCGCCAAGCGCTCATCTACGTCCTCGCCCGCACGCAAAAAGATCTCTTTCATGGATACACGTACAAAGCTGAACGCCTCACCTCGTCCACTGGGGTCTCCTTCACCATGTAGTTTGAGCATGGCCTTGCCCTGCGTTGCATGCAAAAAGTTTTTGCTAGTGATCCATGGTGCCAAAAGCTGCTCAATCTCCAGCTTGCTTTCGTCACCATCATCTTCCGCACCTTCGGCTGTCTTGGTGAAGCCAGCATCCAGCAAATGCCGCTGCCCCACCTGCATGCCTTCCACCAGACAAATGTGCTCGGGCGTGAGCAGCTTTTGCAGCTCTGCCTCGTCAGGGATTGGTACATCCGGTTTGAGACGCCAAAAGCCTTGGTGCACATCACCCGATTTGCGGTTATACACCATAAACTCTTTCAAACGCTGCCGCATTTGTAATTCATTCTGATCAGGAAAGTACTTCATCACGCGGTGGATCTTGATGCGGTGCGCATGACTCTTTTCCACCAGCTTATAGGTGATCATTTGTAAGCGGTACTTGATGTTGTTCGTTACAAGACGCGCGTGAGGACCAGGAATCGGGGTCGTCGGGTATGTCTGGCCCACCACAAACAGGTTCGGGATGTCCCGCAGATAGTACTTTACATCTTTCTTTGTTGTACTCCGGATAAACAAGAACTCATTCTGCGACGATTTGTGCCGGAAGAGGGGGCCACGCGTCATGTTGTTGTACAACACTGGCTGCGTTTGCCCAGGCTCAACACTTCCGAACTTCATGAACGGTGACTCATCTGTCGTGTCCAACACAAATGCCTCACCCAACTCCGCGCGCGGAATATGATCGTCCTTGGCATCCTTTTTCCGGTAATAATTCACTAGTAGACTGCCCATGCCAATGTTCGAAAGCAGCGGTGGATACTCTTCCGAGTATTCACACAGGATAAAATTACTGGCATCCTTGAGAGTCAGGTCGCGTGTGCTATGCAGCACTTCACTGGGATCCTTGGACTTGCGCTCACCATCTTTGGACTTGCGCGATGAACGTACTCTCGAAAACGTGATGGGCATGTTGGAAGGAAACTGGATCCGCGGCCGGTGCCACGAGCGAGTCTCGTGCTTCGAAAGCCGCGTCTTGTAGAAGGGCAGCTGCAACTTGATTGCAGGCCAAGCATGACGTACCACTAACTGTCCCAGCGTTTGCCGCACGCGGTGCCTGTGTTCCTTGCTCAATTCGTACATGCGATCGTTTGACAGGTTGAACGGATCCAGCTCGCCCACGTACTTGCTTGACTTGAGAAGATTGGGCGGTGCGTCCGCACGTAGCAGCGATACCTGCTTTTCGGATTGTGTCTTTTCACTTTCAAGGATCATGTCCGCATCATTCATGTCCATGATCAGACGATCAAATGGTCGAAAGTTGCTGTGCGGGTTCCAGATAATATTTTCAAACCAGACACCTTTAGACAGCTCGGTGTTGCGCGGGCGGCTAATATCTTGTAGCGTAGGTCTCGGCGTAAAGGGAACGACACTTTGCTCGTCCGTAGGTGCCTGCGGTAAAACCACACGCTGTTCCCAGTCATCCACTTCAACATTGTTAATATTTTCCGTAATACGATGGGGTTCACGGTCTTCCACATCATCATCATACAGCACTTTGCATTCGATATGGGCCATCGAATGCTGCTTGCCACCCATATAGGGTCGTGCGAAAGAGGCAACTGCCGACAATTTTGTTTTTGGTTCGACATGCTGCGTCGACAACAGCGTCTGCTCTTCTGTTATGGGGGCATCAATATCGTGTACAGGTTTTGCATTCTTTGGAAGCTTGCCGACCAACTTTCGGCGCTTAAGCGATCGTGTACCAAACATTTCAGTAAAGTCCAAAATCTTCCCCGGCTGGAAGTCAGGAAACAATTTTAGAGCCTCTGACCGAGGGCTCAATACCTGCTCAGCCATCTTCTCGGTTTTCGGGGCCGTGATGGTCTCTTGCTGTGGTTCTTTCGCTGGCGCGGGCTCTCTCTCTTCTTCGTCGGCAAAGTCATCATCCTCGCCACGGACCTTAAACGTGCCGTGGCGCAGAGGTCGGATGGATGAACTTACGGGTTCTGAAGGCTCGGCTTTTTCTTCCTCATCCTCCATTGCCTCATCTCTGACTTCGTCCTCTGCTTCGTCATCAAAGTCATTGCGATAGATTTCATCGCGTTTCAGGGCTTGCGCGGAAGTCACCTTACTACTACCCAGGCCAATGCGACTCAGATCTGAGTCTGCATTGACAACGCCCAGGTCCTCGAGCAGCTGCCCGAGGGCCAGGCCGCCCAGCTGGGAGACCGCCTCGTCATGCTCCGTGTCCATCGTACAGTGGAGGAGTCGACGATCGAGCGTGTCCGTAGCCGACGGCGCGATCGGGCTTGGCACGTGGCTATAAGACTGGTAGCCGAAACAGCGCTACGGCATTTTGGTACGCGTGGGCAGCCAGCGTAGCGAGTGACACGCCCTGGATTCTCGCGACAACCGCTGCGACCTCCCCGATTTGACATGGCTCGCAGCGTCCTTTGACAGCTGTCATTGGTGACCACTTCTCGGGTTTAGCTCTCGGCGGCGAGTACACAGCAGCTAGCTCTCGCTCCTTTGCCTTGAACTCGTCCAGGTACTTGGCAGAAGCATGCGTGGGGCGGATATCGCACCACGGGGCGTCTACCATTAGTTAAAGAGCACATACCTGTCTCTAGAAGGATCCTGTGCAAGGGAATCCGCTTCACAACATCCAGGTTCTCCTGGGTCTTTAACGAGCAACCATTCACGCCGATGTAGAGTCCGAGGTCGAGCAACTCATGGAGTTCTTCTGCCGTACCCGTGAAGCTGTGCACTACACCAACACTTCCAGGACTACTTTTGTCCGTCTGTATTTCAGGTGGCCGCAACGAATTCAGGTAAGGCCTCAGGATGTCCACAAAATCCTTATGCGCAGCTCGTGAGTGCAGGAAGAGGGGAAGTCGGACTTTGGTGGCCATTTGTAGCTGAAGGTCGAAGCAGCGCTTCTGCGTTTCTGCAGAAGCAAAGTGAAGACGGTCATAGTCTGCATAAGTCTGTGGCACATACCTAGTCCACATTCACCCACAGCTACAATGCGGTCATGTTCCTGGATATATTGCTGCAGTCGCGACACAAACGCTTCAGGACCGCCTTCATAGGTCTCCATGTCTGAACTGTGTGTAGGGTGACAGCCTGCCGTACAGAAAAACGAGGAACGCATATCCGTTAGCTGCAGTACAGACGGAAGCTCTGTCAAGGCGCCAGCCGTGATAACCTGCGCCGAGACACCAGCCTGCTCGGCACGTCGAATAACATGCTCGAGATCACCTGCATAAGACCCTTAAGCATACCTTCATGCTTCTTTTTCCCATGATACTCGCCCTGAAACATGGGATCACCTAAATTAACGGCAATCTCAATATAGCGTGGCACAGCTGAAAGGTTGGCCATGGCGTGTCGGAGCATAAGGATCTACTCCACACATCACATCACTCCATGCCCCACCAAATTGTGTATTCGTTTGACTGCGTATCGCCTTGGTCCTACATTGGCTACCATGTGCTGCAGCGTTATAGTGAAAAATGGCCTATTAAAATTGATTGGCAGCCATCTAGTCTGGCATATGTGATGAAGTTCGCCAACAATCAGCCTCCCGTGTCTGTGCCCAACAAGGGAGCCCATATGATCCATTTGCTTCAAGCGGCAGATCGTATGTACGGAGGTACGTTTGCACACTAATTCAGTGAAATTAAAAATACCCTCAAAGTTTCCCTTTGTGACCTTCCCAGTGATGGGTATGCTGCGTGTCATGAAGGAAAGGTACCCTCAAAAGCTCAATGAGATGATCAATAAGTGCCTACATGAAATTTGGCACGTAGGCCATCACGAGCTAGACCGCGAGGCCCTGGAGAAAATTTTGCAACCTACATTTACTGCAGAAGAGATTAGCACCCTGCTTAACACTGCTTTTTCAAAAGAGACCCGGCGTCTTTTGGCCCAAGAGGCCGAGGCCTTAGTGGATCAGGGCGCTTTTGGTTTTCCATGGATTGTAGCCACTCGTGAATCTGATCGTGCGAGTGTTGCAGCGTGCGTAAAAAGAACTAACGAAAGGTTTGGTGTTGAGCAAGTGGAACGAATTGCTGCTTTCCTGCATGAGCCCTACTTGGGTCCCATGGCGTCTGGCGTAACGCCTCGCCTTTAAGTAACATTTATCGCACAGGAACCAACGAACGCAGACAATATATAAAATTGTTAATTCATTCTGGTTAGGCACTACATACATCCAAGTACAGCATGGAAAGGGGAAGAAACGAGGGACACATGCGCACTGGTAGGGAGTAAAGGGGAAAGATACCTTGATTTCACGTCATTGACTCAATGAGATAGCCACTTCAGTTTACAAGCTCTGCGACACGCTCTGATAGCCATGTTGGTAATGAAGCGAGGCAGACATGTGGCCCTGACCATGGCTCTTGGCGCCCTGCGACCTGTGTCCACTGTGAGAGCTCTGGGCACTGTTGCTACTGTGGCCGCTGCGGCTGCCATAGTACTGGCTCACCTGGGAAGGAGAGAGGCCTGTGTCGCCAAGGATGCCCTGCGCAAGAATATCCGACATATCGTTGCTTTGGCTTTGCGACCCCGAAGTGCGGGTGCCAGAACCGCGAGAGCGCGTTAGGCTGCCGCTAGACACCGAGGTTGGCTTAGCCGCAGACGAGCTGTTGTTACGAGCGTGTGTTGCATTGCCAGCATGGTGATGCGTAGAAGCAGACGTCGAGTCCAAAATCGACGATGACGAAGACGAGGGTTGCGAAGACGAGGTCGAGGTTGAGGACTGCGACGGCGACAGCGATGAAGACGAAGACGAAGACGAAGACGAAGACGACGGCTGCGAAGACGATGGCGACGACGACGACGTCTTAGTATCTTGGCTCGACGACCTGAAACCAGCCAGAGGGTCCATACCAGCGAACAGCGACACCGACTGGGTGATGCCGAGCGAGCTTAACGCCTCAGGCATCTGTGACGTTGACATCGTAGCCAGAGAGCTCAGCACCTCAGCACTCAGTTGATGAGCACCGCTACTGCCGGATGTACGTGAAGATGCCGATGTGGGCTTTGCAGAAGTACTGTTCGAAGAGGACGTCGGCGACGACGACGACGACGACGACGACGACGACCCAGAAGCCGTTGAAGAAGCCTTGCCATGGTGATGTCCCGTACTCTCAGCTTGTTGCTTCGACTTACCCTGGCCTGAAGTAGACGAGGGAGCACTAGAGGTGCTGCTGCTGTCGTTGCTGGATGCCGTGTTTGTCAGGTTGCCACGACCAGCACCACTGGTGTTCGCTGCAAAGGCACGGCTCACCTGAGGGTTCGCCGTAGCGATACGCGAAATGATGTGATTCATTTCATTGTCTGAACGTTTCTTCATTGCAGGCACATTGAACAGTTGAGAGGCAACATTATCCAGGCCATGTGAACCATGCGATGCGGTAGCAGACAAGGCTGACGTGGGGCTAGCCGACGCAGCCCTAGTTCCAGTTGCCGACGCGAGCGAGCCCGTACGAGAACTCAAATTCTCTGGCAACGAAGCCGAGTTCAGCTCATCCTCCAAACTCTTATGAGACGTCTTAGAGGCGTGGTTTGTCTTCGTGCCTGTGGCTGTCGCATTTGCCGACTTGGTAGAGTGTCCACGATGAGAAGAGGTCTCAGGCGACGACATCACCGATTCCGTCGCATGGCTGCTTCCGCTGGACGACGTTGGGCGAAGACCTTCGGGGATCAATTGCTGACCCTCGGACTCAAAGTGCGCCATCATGTTTCGGTCAGCACTGGTCGGAGTGCGCGTTGCAGAGCCACTAGACGTACTGTTAGGGTGACTCGCAGTATTGTTCGAGGTACTCTGAGTGGGTCGAGCATGTCCATGATCGCGAACCAAAGACTCGAGCATGCCAGTGGGGACCAGTGGCACGTACATTATGCCACCAATATTCACAGGACCACCTAGTTGCCCTTGGGGCGAAAGAATGTGGTCTGCTGCGCGCTGGCCATTCGCACTGCTCTCATCCTGGTCCTGCAAGTTCAAAGCTTCAAGGTCCGAAGGGCGCATCGAATTGCCAGCAGTACTTTCATCGAGGTTCGACTCCGAGTAAAGCTCAGAGTCAGGAACCGCTCCAGGTGTCTCCGAGTAAGCATGGCGGCGCACGTGGTACGAGCTGTCCGCATTCTCAATGGTGAAATGAGGCGACTTCTTCTTCGTCTTACCGTCAGAAAACTCGACAAAGTACACATTGGAGTTCTTAGGGTGCTTCGGAGCCTCCGTTGTGTAGTTCGTCTTGCTCGGGTTCGTGCCATCGATGTTCGAGGCGAGCTTGGTAGTCTTCTCGTGGCCATCCTGGCCGACCGACACCAGAGAAATAGACATATGCTTCCAATCCTTGGAACCCGACACATCAGGGTTCCATTGGAGGACCAGAGGAGCTCCAGGACGTGTGGCAGGCGGAGCAAGTGGCTGAATACCAGTCTCCTCCTTGTTCACAGGAGCAGCACCAGCAAGTAGACCAGTGGCAGTTACAATAGCGGGAAGTACAAAGTACTGCATTGTAATAGTGAATGGGTAGAGTTCAAAGAGAGTGAGATCAAGGAATGTAGAAGGGTATGCGATCAACGCTAATACCGAGGTGTGCCGGTTGCCAGAACCGAGGGGGGGAGGGAGGGGATGAAGAACTAGCTCGATGCTGCTTTGCTTAAAAGCTTTGCATAACGTACAGCCTTCGACACTAAGAAGTGGCGTTCAACTACGTAGAAGCTGGATTTCCTGGTGCATTGTTCCGAATGGCCAAAATGTTGGTCCGACGTACATCCACGCCTGTAAACTAGAAAATGATTGGAGTGGAGCATATGGTCTGTGCGCCGAAGCTAGTCATGAACTTCTACACACGCGTCAAAATTATAACATCACGCCACGATTTGCTATTCTAGCATGAATACAAGGGGGCAACTCTGCACGTACCTTCGGATCTCGAAATTGCTTGGTTCATATGTGCGATCTCAGTGGAGCCTTGAATGAGAGCTCGACGTAGAAGATAGGCAGTGCTGTGATCGATGTGGTGCAGCTCTAGGGATTGTGCCACCTGATCAATTTGTCCACGGATTCGCTGATCGAGAATGAGCGTGACCAGAAGGGACTCAATCTCTTGCGCAGACTGCTGTAATTCCTATGGTCAGAAAGCCGTACTTACATGTGCGAGCCGTTCGAGTCGAACGCTGCGATAAGGCTTCACGTACTCTTGAATGTACTGTACACGGAGCTCATGAAGTACATCAGGTAAATGAATACGGATAAAGTCATCTTTCATTAGAGTATCGCGTGACTCATTCACAATAGCAACAGCCTTGTGAACATCACGGCATTCATATGCGCTCAAGAGGGCCACCAGAGGAGCCATTTCCACATCGTCTTTATAAGGCTTCGTCTCTTGGGAATCGAATGGGTTGATTCCATTGCCCATAAGGATATGAGCGAGCACAAGGTATTTCAATACAACTACCCGTTGGGGACTCCCTGCTTCGTCGTAATTGTTGAACGCCTGGAAGAAGTCCACTTGAGCAGCCTGCCAGTTTTCTGTCATCAGTGCAGGTCACTTACTCTCCGCCATATGCATTTTGCCTCCATACTCTCGGATGATTGCAATTGTGCATGGGTGTGGAATTGCATTATCGATTCCAAGTGCTGTCTCATACGATTTCTTGAGTTACCACACTTTGACGCACCTTCACCATGTCGGCTTTGCCCATTTTATCGTACATCTGAATTTCCATTGAGAGTAACTCCAGCAGTGTCGTGCCTTGTCCCTGGGAATTATACTTGCCGTCACCGAACTCGATAGCACGCAAACTTTGCAGTGTCTGGGTGTCAGTCCAAGCGCCATACCTTCTCGAGTCTTGACCATGCACAACGAGACAGCCAAGATCGTGCCAGCTTGAGCTTTAACTTTACTTTAATGCGATCATAAATTGATGACGGTGCAAGTTCTTTTGGGATATCATAGAATGCCTGTAAATAATCCAGCGGTACAACCGAAGAAGCTGAAACGAAGTCTAGAAGTGAGTTTATCGACTTTTCGCTGCTGTCAACCTTATTGCACATACGCATAATTCTGAGTAACCCCTGCGTGCATGTACGAAAATAGGCTTCGGTAGGCCCCGAGTGCTTCTTCATACTTGCCTGCTAGAGATTGAATCTTCGCTTGCTGTTTCAATGCCTTGAAGCCCCTGCATGTTAACTACGTCGCATACCATTCAGATTTCGAGTTTTCTTGTTCAACTATTTCCTGAAACTCATAGAGAGCCTGTTCAGGTTGGGTAGTTTTGATGCCTTTGGTCAGGCTGCTCAACTTACTCTTCGCATTGTAGTACTTGTTCTCGATCTGCGCATCGGCATCCTCCTCCTCTTCGTCATCTTCGTATTCGAAGTCATAGTCCTAAAGTCAGAATGGAAATGCATGCCTCCTCGTCATCTAAAGTGTCTTCCATCATGAACTTTGTGTGAATTCGCCCTTCGTACCTCCTCGTCCGACATGATTGAGTGTGGAGCAAGCTCAATGTCGAAGCACGGACGCGCACGTAATGTCGTAATGTGGATTTATGCGTAATGCCCACGGTAGTGGATCGGGTCGCACCGACCGACAGAACCAAACTTAAGCATCGATCGACGTAAGAATGGTTCCGACAGTACGTGAAATCATGAACTTAGCAGCTAATGACGAGCAGGAAAAGCTATCAGTGTACCCTGAACCCGATAAGGAGACTTACGTCGTTGAGACTACCACTGAGCTGGAGCGCCAAATTTCCAAGCTCCGCCAGACAGCACAGAAGTACACGGGTGAGGCGTTCCGTTCGGTTCGCTCGGGTGTCGACTCTGTCGTGAATGTTGAACATCGTGTTGAAAGTATGTCAGCAGCTGCTTACATGAGACCGTATGACCAAACTTATGTCTAAGGACGAGTCGCTTACTCCGAATGGCCTGTATGTGGGCGTGGCTACCTTGGCCAGCATGGTCTTTACTCGCTACCGTATGTATTTCTTTGTTTACAGCAGGCGCGTTCCCCGTCCGCTGGTTTGTTCCTCCCGTGGTATTTGCAGCATCCATGAAGTACTTCCTGCCAAAGACTTCTGATAATTTGGTCGAGTACTACGAGAAAAAAGAATATCAGTATGCACCCCAGTTGAGTGAGACTCGGCGTAACTACTGGGAAAAGGCTCAGCAGTATTGGTACACTGGTGTGGATCACCTCACGATGACGGGAGACAAACTTCGTTCGTTGTTCTCCACCGGTGTTCAGGACGTGCAAAGGTCAACAGGATTACAGATTAGCACTCTGCTTCCGCAAGAGAATAAGACTGTGCCTGATAAGGTGGCCACCCCTGAGGTGTCTGGGAAGAAGATCATCTAGGTATACGATAATATACATACAAATACAAACTAGCGGCTTGATTTTTCGCGCTTGGATTTTGTGTTTGCCATTAGTCGGTCTGCTAAAGATTGCCCTGCCTTGGAAAGGCCCTGCGTAATTCTAGGTGATGGTCTCTGGGTGGTGTGTTCCAAGTTGCTGGAGAGTTTGTAGCGCCTACCATCTTGAGCTTGTCGCCAAGCCCGACGTATATCCGGGGTCGTGAATCCCGGCTCACTCGAGCTAGGTGATGCAAGAATTCGACTAGAGTCCCAGCCTATAGTTCGGCGAAAGTCAGCGTCCTGCAATTCTCGACGCAGTCGAGCTCGTTTTTCACGTCGAAAGCTCTTCCTCATTTGAGCATTTTTGGAGAATGGATCTGACCATTGTTCAGCAGAGAGCTTTTCAAGTTCTAATACGCGGTCCTGATGAACAGCTGTTTGGGTTTTGCGTAGTTTCTCTTTCTCTAAAAGTGCGAAGGCATCTGCATCTTGCTTCTCGGAAGGATCTACTGTGTCAGCCGCATATACGTGCCGGAGCCAAACACATGATCATCTTCGGAGGGTTCCCATTCTGTAACCCTCTTTCTTGCACCTGATTCAACCACATATTGTGAATTCTTGGATGAGAATTATATCAACAAACCTTAGGGTCGGTACGAATCTCGAAAAAGGCTTGACAATTATGGCATTTGCACAGGAAAGACCAAATGGGCGTTGAGTAGTACTGTGAAACCATTTTTTTAGTAGCATTAAACCGCACACCTTGAGCAATATGAATATTACAGTTCCCACTTTCGTTAGTTGTAGGCGTGGTACGAACCACCAAATATGGAACGGGATCTCAACTTTGGTTAGTTTGAGGATACTTACATCGAACTACTCGGGATTTGTGCGATATCCCTTCACTCTTCGGTCGACTGCGATGGATTTCCTCTCTCTCAGATTCTTCATTGTGAGGGCGATAGCGCCCCACTGTCCATTAGCCCTGCCATGCGTTCACCCACTGCCAAAATCCTGCATGCCGTGAAGCGGTGCAGTTACAACCTCCACTATTCTATGAGAGTAGTCGCTGCTCGCAGTAGTCCCAGTACTTAACCCGGGCCGGGTCAGTGTTGCGCAGTCGAACGAGAAGCTGTGTCAGTAGCTATTGCGTACTAATTCAGCAAGTTGTCTTTTATTAGTATCACCCGCATCCATGGCCTCCAAGGACGCGTCGAAGAGCCATTCAAGTGCATAAGGTGACGTCTGGTTCGCTTGGTCTTCCTCTGGATGTTGAGCAGCGTATGCATGGTCTTTGTTTGATAAGAATTCAGTGGCCCTTAATTCAAGATTTATCAATGGTCTGATCGGAGATAGAGATTGGTGAAGCCTAGTCGTTAGAATAAAATCACCGATGCGTACCCCCTGAGATAGTTCCATGCACTAGCATTATTCGGCGCCATTGCCACAATTTCAAGTGCATAAGAGATTTCATCCTCGCGCTTTTTTTCTAGTGAAGGATCCAACTGCTCCCTGTATTGCAATGCAGGTCCGAAAATACAAAACCAACGATGATTAAAAGCACTGTTATTACGAATATCCCGACGGATCATCATATCGGTATAGGCCAATTCAGCATCCCAGAGTTGAGGAAATTGTGATGCACCTGGAGAGGACATGCCGTGTTGGTTATCACCAATACCCCCAAAATAGACCAACACCCATTGTCTATAGGCCCAGGTATGGTAGTTTTTTGCGTCGACATTGAGTGTTGTCTCGATAAACTCCATCTCATTCGAGGGATCGCCAAGCATAGAAACAACCAATTTCCGGTGCTGCCTAGATATCATGAGAGCATATACACATACCAGACTTGATAGTTTTTCATATTTTCACGAGCAAATTCGTTCAGGAAACTGATTTCCTCTTTCAGCAAGGTCTTGTCTTGTCTACCCTCTGCCATTTTCATTAAAACTGAGGCGCGGTACTGCCAAATGGTATAGTTGGAAGGGTTGATCTGCACCAAGTGCATGGTTAGAGATAGGGCCCTCTCAGAGACCTCAACCTCCCCATTATGAAGACTGAGCAGGGCTCGGAACAGGCCCATTGCCTTCGAGTCTACAGGTTAGATAGGCAAAACGTACATTCAGGGTCATATAGGATGGGGCAGAGAGGCTCTGGGCCATCGTTAGGGGGCATAGGCTCCAGGTCTGACCAAATTGATGCAGTCATATCGAGCTCAAACATGTCTTGGGACAAATCTGACTCTGTGATGGGGATTTCTTTAAGTGCGACCATGTCACCTCCGTCGTGCTGGTTCCATGCAATGTGGAGGGCCAAACAAAGAACGTAAGTAACTAGTTGTTCAATTCGATTCCGAACAGTGGTTTGTGAAATGGGGACCAGCAGGCATCTTAAGGGGTAAATACACACGTATTCGAGTTGAATTGTATATAGATTTAGCTCCTATAATAAGTATGATCGTGATAACATTTATCAAAAGAGTTAGTGCATCAAATTTCAGAGATTGACCAAAGTGTACGTCAATTAATAATGACTTGGCGATACCCTGTGAATAGACCCTGTACGGCAGATTGACATTCACTATGTCGTACTTTAGGCAAGCTAAAGTAGAACCAAACAATCTCTCGATGTGACTCCGTCATGAAACAAACGATCCTATGGTACATGTTTCTACATCTGTGCTCAAATGTTGTAACATGGGTATTGGTTGATGAAAAGTTACAAGAGAAGCACAAGGGATGCGCAAATCGGGGCAATAACAAACAGCAAAAGCGGGATAGCCGTCTTCAATCCACTGCTCAAGAAAAGGATAGGGAAAATATTCTGGTACTTTCCTTCGCCGTTAGTACCTGAGAGGGGCCTAAATGCAGCCATCCTTTCAGGATCATTTGAATTCAAGTCAGCGCATACAGGGATCTTGCAAGCGTCAGCGGCATCAACTTTAGCTTGAATGCGGTACCAGCATGTCGTAGTCTTCTCGCCAGTACAACACGTCGTCACTATTGATTCAGTCCAACTGGCCTGCTGGTTCCCATCCAAGTCGTTGTTGAACGTACAGGTGCCTTGGGCTGTATCAGCAGAAAGTGTGGCTGTAGCACCCACGGCAGCCGAGCCTGTATGCTCAAGTTGATTAGATGCACTAGGTGTAGGACCCTGGCTAATAGATGACGATACGGTCCCATTTGTAGCACGAGCAACAAGTGGTGCTGGTATAGCGTTACTGAGGTCAATAACCAAGAAAAACATACATGTCATCGATCAGCTGTGCAACCGCATTGCCGATTAGCACAATTGTAAAACATAAAGCGGCAATATTCATACGCATCATAAATATAGTTATGATATGGAAAACAACTCTAGTGGACCTCAACACACCAGATCGCTCGCACAGCGGCGACGGGAGGAAAAATGCGTGCTCCACGTGCAATCGCGTGCCTCATACCCACCCCCACAAAACAAATGTGGGGAAGAATGGAAAATGATTGGTCTATTTGATAGAGACACATGAGGGAGAGTGCTCTTCTACTAATCGTGTCATAGCAGCCATTAGATCGGCTTTGAGGTCCTCAAAGTCCTCGAGACCCACAGATATGCGCAAGATTCGCGGATCGATGTCCGGTGATGCAAGGACTCTTTGTTCAATAAGAGATTCCACACCTCCCAGGGAGGTTGCGGGCTGCGTGTGAGTCGATCAATAGAAACGTACAATAAAGTAAGACAAGTAGTGTGAAAGATACTTGGCATACGTTTCATTGGAAACAAGTATTCCAAAAGTAGGCGAGCCACCAAGAGGAAGCTGAGAAGAAGGATCAAAGTCATGATTTTCCCTCACCGTATCTTCGAGTTCCTCATCCAGCGTTACTCGAGGCTGGAGCGATGAGTGCCACACCTGTTTGATAACGCGCCCGTGTGCAATCTCAACTGGTACATTCGCGTCCGACTTTTGGCCTTCTGTGAGACTGTACAAAAACTTGACTAGCTTTGTGGCAGTCTCGCTCTGTCGCAGGACGCGAAGGGGCATCGTTCGAAGAGAGCGAAGAAGCAGGTAAGTCTCGAGATTACCAGGCACACGACCATTCTCAGAACGTTCTTCCCAGAGATGCTTAAAATTTTTGTAGCTTTGCACT
Organism: Malassezia sympodialis ATCC 42132; assembly: GCF_000349305.1. Classification (NCBI taxonomy): domain Eukaryota; kingdom Fungi; phylum Basidiomycota; class Malasseziomycetes; order Malasseziales; family Malasseziaceae; genus Malassezia; species Malassezia sympodialis. The sequence continues at coordinate 592,734 of NW_017387807.1, read as the reverse complement.
GCTAGAACACCCATAAGAAGATCAGAGTGGCCGCCAAAGTATTTCGTGCCAGAATGCATGATCATATCTACACCGTGCCGAAAGGGATCCTGAAGAGGGGGTGGTGCGAGAGTGGCATCAACAACCATGTAGCCATTGGCTTCATGAGCACGTCTTGCATAATGTTCCATGTCTCTGGCCTCACCCGTTGGATTTAGAGGGGTTTCTACCCAAACCAATGTTGCTCCGTGGCGTCGATCCGAGTCACCAGTCGCTGGCGCCCCATCCGAAACGGGATAATCATCATCCAGATCTATGACTTTGACGTTTCTTCCTGCACAATATTTGTGAATCACAGCATGCACACCGAAGTACCCGCGGCGAATCGCGATCGTCGACGGCATATAGAAATCTAATGCCGACGCAGCAGCTGAAAGGCCAGATGAATACAAAAGTGCATGCCCACCTACCATCTTGTTGATGACTGATTCTGCACGAAGGCGCGTTTCTTGTGTGTAACGGGAGTATACGTGAATGGCAGGATTCTCAGGCCGCTCCTCCATACTAATGCCGTTCTTGGCCAGTTCGCTATCAGGATGGGGATGTCGAAACGTGGTGCTCATAGATATAGGAGGAGCTGCCGGATAAGATTCAACTTCATTGTGGTCCGGTTGGTCTGCATGGATCGCTAGTGTTTGGAGCTGGGGTGGGGGTAGATACGACATGCTCGTAGAGATGTAACGAGTCACTTCGCCCACCGTTTATGTCTGACTAAGCAGAAGCACAGTGCCAAGGCCTAGTGGCGTGCTGTTCTCACACCATTGCGAACGGACCTCGACATGGGACAAATCATTTCATCCTTGCTTCCCCCAGTTCTTCAACCAGTGCGTTCATTTTTGTAACCGCAGCACTTTCATGCAATCTACGACAATCCTGTGAATCTATTCCTGTTGGTGCTTGTTGCACCTGTTGTTTATTACTTGTTCCTGATTCCAGATGCGACATCAGAGCTCAGTCAGCCATCGGTAAAGGATGCTAAGAATATTCATTACAACAGCCAGTACTCTACGCTTCCTAATTCGCATCCAGAATCGATAGAGTGGACAAGGTACACTCCTCGTACGCTCGCACTTCACGATGGTACGACTCCTGGAGAAAATGGGAAAGAGTCACGAATTCTACTTGCCATCAACGGAAACGTGTTTGATGTGACGAAAGGAAAAAACTTTTATGGACCAAATGGCGCATATGGTAACTTTGCTGGCCGCGATGCGTCGCGTGGAATGGCCAAGCAATCCTTTGCTTTAGGTACGGACTTCATACTAACACGAGATATGCTCACTCCTCTTGACCAGCCCATTGATACATTATCCGACTTGACAGATGCAGAACGAAAAAATATGGCTGACTGGGAGACCCACTTTGCAGGAAAGTATCCTATCGTTGGAGAGCTGGTCAATGAGGAGACCTTGGCGAAATAGACGTAGGTGGAGTTCTTTCACGCCCATCATGCTAATAGGGATTGGTCCATTTATGCGGGGTGCACGTACCATCAAACTGCCGAGGTGTGCGCAGTACTCACAGCGTGCTTCGGATCAGTTGTTCCGAGATGCTGTAAAAGAAGAGAAGATCTTGCAGCAGAAACAGCGACGGGCATCCCCTGGAGAGGATCCCGTATGGACAGGGGACGAGCGACTGGAAGATGCTGTATTACGAATGCTCATGGACAAGTACAAGCCCCTAAGAAGTGGTGCTAGTGGCAGAGACTCTGAACTTGAGCGCCTCCAAAAATCACAAAAACCGTCAGAGCGACCACTATCGAGCCTGGAAGAAAAACCTGTAGCACGAGCCAAGCCATATACGCCAGAAGGACAACCTTGGAATGCTGTCTTTGTTACGCCAACTCATGCGCGCGCGGACTCACCTAAAGTGTATCGGGGGCGCTATCTGAACGTTGAGGCACCTAAATCGGCCATGGCCAAGAAACTCGATACCATGGGCCTCTCACCCACTCAACTTCCTCTCGCCAACAGGCAGGCCATGGCCCATGTTCGGCAGTCGCTTCGTCGTGTAGTGGAAAACGAGCGTGTTGAAAATGCTGTGCAAATTAAATTGAATCACAATGGAAAGGGAAGTGCTTCCGTGGAAAGCACACAACAACACCGTCCATTGATAGCTATGGTGGGGGCTGTCAAAGGCATCGCGGGACTAGCTGAACAAAAGATTGAGGAAGCAAGGCATCGTGGAGTATTTGAGCGCAACTCACTACGCGGGAAACCTATTGTTGTGGACCATAATGAAGGCAATCCTTATTTAGGGCGCGAAGAATTTTTCCTAAATCGCATGGTTCACCGCCAAGGAGCACGACCACCCTGGGTCGAGTTGCATGTGGAAGTGAAGACGGAAGAAAAGACTTTGCGACAACGAATTCAGCATGCATGGATTTGTCGAGCGCTTATGTGCCTAGATGAATCTGAGGCCTGGCACCAGTTTACTCCTGTCAGAGTGGACTGGGGTCGTGTCGATAACAAGACAGAATTACCGGTATTCTACGTTGACGAGAGCATGGATGCCGGCCAAGCGCGACTTTTGAACTGGGTCCAAGGATTTCGTGATCCAGAGTGGATTCGACGCGAGGCCAATTTTCATGCAGAAGCTGTGCACCAACTCAACCAAGTCATCCGGCGGTACAATCAGCTGGCACCCTATTCAGCCAGAAAAATGCTCTATTCCAAAGATCTCTTTTTAAAAACAACATTAGACCAAGCGTACCCCTTTTTATTAGAGGCGGTGAGTGCACGTGTGCGTGGCCTACGATTAAGTGGGACTGCAAAAGCTCCCGATGGATTGAAATCGATATCACGAGGTTGGGAGCGCTGGTCCTCTTGGCTTCCCTTTACATGACGATACACTGGCAATCAGGAGTGGTTCACATACCTCTTGTTCATCTCCAGTAGCCTGCTGAGCAATGTCACGCGTAAAGTTGGCCTGACCACCACCCACCGGACCCTGCAAATTGACAACAACAATACCTGCATTGTGTTTATCCACATGGGCATTAAGATGATACTTGCGTAGCAAGTCCTCGACAGCGGGCTTGACATGAGCCACATGATCTCGTGAGTGAATACCTTTTCCGACGATGAGCTTCAGTTGAGGAAAGTTTTGCGCCTGGGCTTTTTGCACGGCTTCCTCTGCTTTGGCTAGGGCCTCCTTTACATACAGGCCATGGAGGTCGACCGTATCCGGCGGGCTGTCAGCGTTGTTAGCAGCAAAGATCCACAAGCGCGCTTCCCTATTAAGTTGCTCCATATTTTGTTTATGCATGTTGCCCTCGTTGCTTAGCTCTTTAGCGCGTGCGCCATCGCCTTTAGCATAGGCTGCCTTGGAAGCCTTAAATGCATTGGCCATTTTGTCACCCTCAGACCTCGCTTTGTTACGAAGTTCCTTGTAATGAGGATTCTGTGCATTCTGGTTATTGTCGTCAAATAGATGGATATCTGTCGTTCCAAGAATTTGCGCAGAGTTCGCAGCGGGTCCACCAGGTGCTTCATTGCCCGGCTGAAATCCTTGGGGATAGGGAGGAGGGGCGCCAGCTGGTCCTGTATACCCATATGGCGGGTATGCCTGTGGTACATGACCTTGTGGAGTGTAAGCTTGGGGCTGATAGCCCTGTGAAGGATAGCCCTGCGGCTGCGCCGGCGCGGAAGCCCCAGCATTCGCGCCAGAGTGCGAATTGTTTCCAAAACTGTGGAACTTTTTCCGGATAAACCCCAATAGCAAGGTCTATATAAGTAGATGAACACGAACCCGTAGTATCGATCTCAAGATGCTAACGAAAAAGCCCACCACACTATCCATGTTGAAGGATTATGTGGAGGATCAGCGACCCAGGGGACCTACTTGCACAGACTGCCCCTTGGCACGCAATTGTGCTTTGTTGCGCCGCTTCATTGCCGATTTCCACTGCGCCTTACCTCCGTGACGAAGACGAATTAGAGCGCGATGTACTGCACCTTGTGTGACATCAGGGGGCACAACGGCATTAGATTCCACCCCACGATCCAATAACCGCTGCAGCGTGGCGCGAGACCTGGCTGTGGCGGGCATGGAACGCCAGCGCGCTGTACGCCACAGCCATTTGGGAGATCTTTGGTGGGCTTGGAATAGCTTAATCATGAAAGTCTCAGCTGCATGCATGGCGTGCGCAAAGTCGTCGCTCGCCAGCACTTTGCGCTTGTAGTAGGGTGACGAGGTGGGTAAGCCAGCAGCATAATCTTTCCAAAATTCGGGGTTGCGGGAGATGAAGTAACCCAACCATTGGTCCCGCTCTTTGAAGAGTTTCATGTAGGCGCCATCCCACGACCCCAGTATGTACAGATTCAAACCACAGTCTACCCACGCGAATGAAGACAACTTCTCCAACGACGATGGTGCATGGGCACTCATCGCGCGTTGAAGCTCGCGTGGATCGTCAAAATTCACAAAAATCACGTCCTGAGGGGGATCCATAAAAGAATTTGAATGGGAAGGAATATTCGGTGTCGCGCGTCGAGCATATGGAGGGGTTGCGTCTGAGGTGAGAAACAAGAGCATACCTTCCACGCTAGCTTGTACATGCACGCATTCTTCCAAGCCATACAGCTTCGGTGAACAAGCGAGTTCGTTTTGTGTGTTGCCCACCACGTCCATGATCAAACAGTCATTTTTACCTTGCGCAAGTCGCATGCCGCGTCCAATCATTTGTGAATACAAGTTGCGAGACTTCGTCGGTCTTAGCAGCAAGATGCAGTCAATATGAGGCACGTCGGCACCTTCTGTCAAGATCGCTTTAATTAGTGTACTGATACACACCGCAATTAACCAGCACAGGAAATGCGCCATTGTGGAAAGCGACCAAAACTTGCTCGCGCTCGCGATGTGACATACCGGAATGGATAGCCCGTGCATCAATCCCTCGAGCCTTGAATTCGTCCACAATTGCTCTGATGTGATGTATATCCACTGCAAAGACAAGTGTGGCCTTTCGGACCTTCCATGCAAGGTCGATCCAGCTACGCACCACCAAAGAGGTTATATCCGGCTGATTCACCACCTTGGCAAGGGAGGAAATAACGTAGTCAGACGCCGTCGACGCCACCTCGGTCAGATCCATGTCCGCACGGATGAGCGTGAAACGAATAGGGCAGAGCCTGGTCGGATGAGCATAGAAAACATACCATTGCTCGTCGATCATATCGAGAAAATCTTTATGGAAGACGATCTCTTCAAACACTTGACCGAGCGATACTCCATCATGTCGAGTAAATGTCGCAGAGAAACCAATGATGGGAACATTGCATTCTTTTTCAGATATTTTCTCTAGATTTAGACTTTGAATGTCACAATTGAAGTGGGATAAGACAGATAGGTAGGACGCAGAGGTAGCATGGTGTGCTTCGTCAACAATCACACACTTGAGGCGACGTGGGTCAAACTTACTTAGTCGCTCCGGTTGTCTTATCGTCTGTACCATAGCTACAGTCACATCTGCATGTCCTGTGGCCACATGTTTCGAACCCTGCTCCATCTCGACACGCCAGTCGGGGAACATATGTCGAACACGTTCTACAGCCTGCCGTGCCAGTGTCACTCCATTCACTAAGATAAGCGCCTGTGTGGCCCTATCATTTTCTGGCTTGATTCTTGATATCAGCTCAGTAAAGATGGTCGTTTTACCGCTGCCGGTAGGAGAAGATACGCCCATACGTCTGCAGCCGCGCTCCAACGCCTGTAGACACGCACCAACACACTCCTGCTGATAGGGCCGTAGAGTCACATTCTGTGAAAGACTACGCGTAGACAAGCGCTCGACCAAAGGTAGCCACGCTGCACGGCGGCGCATCGCAGCAGACGCGCCGACGCCGGCACCCGGCCGCCACCACATGCGATGCACGAGCAAGTAACGTCGCCTCCACTCCGCATAGGCCAACGCATCTTTGCCTCATTTCTATGCCTACCCGAGCCGCAACGCATGCAGGTACATGGTACTCTGCCGATCGTGCGTAGTATATCCTGACAATAGCACATGATCTTGGACGTATGATAAGTGAATGGCTGGCGACGTCTGCGCGAGAAGCACCGTCGTCCGACACTCCGGCCGTGGCGCAGCACCCTCTTCCCCATGGGTGCAAGGCTATTATTGCGCCGTACGTATATATCGCTGATCGAAGACACGCGGGCTATCGATTTGCAGGGCCTACTTTCGCATGGGCATACCAATGCATTGACCCAGACAATGTGTACGTGGCACATGCTAACGCAGGCATTGTGTATTTGTCCTGGGACCTTCGCACCACGCCTACTTGGAGGGCTGTGCCTTGTCACAGTTTGACACACTGGAGACTCCGTTGGGACCCCTCTCTGTTGATCTTGAGGGTAAGTCCATTGCCACTGATGCACAGTGAATCGTGTGTTGGCCAAAACAAAAATGTTTCGCAACATGTCAGCCGAGATCGACGAGGACGAGCATAGCCTAGAGATGCACTACCCTTACATCCGGCATGTATGGAGCAGACGTGATGTTCGCGTAGTTCCTATTCTTGTGGGCTCACTCAGCCCGAGCGTGGCAGAAGAGTACGCCAAAATCCTTCAGCCTTTTGCAGCCGATCCTAATACCATGTTTATCGTATCCAGCGACTTTTGTCACTGGGGCTTACGCTTCCGATACACGCGTTATCAAGCTGGTTCTCGTGAATTACCTGTGATTCTGAACGCACTAACACCACCCGATGTCTACGCAAAGTACCCTATACACGCATCGATCACGGACCTGGATACTGAGGCCATGTCGGCTATTTCGTTCTCATCCGGACGTGCTTCGATCGCTTGTCAGGTATTCCACAAGTATATACAGCATACACGCAACACTGTTTGTGGAAGGCATCCAATTTTTCTCCTATTGAGTATAATGACTGCTCTTGAGATTCATGGACAGAGCCATGAGTGCCGCTTCACTTACTATACAGTGTGTATTCTTCGCTGACATGACAGCAAAGCAATCAATGTCGTATTCTAGAAGACAGTTCCGTATCATACGCGGCGGCCTATGTGCAAGCTGCAAACAAAGTTACATAGAGATTGATGAGTGGACACCATGACAACGCACGGACCGTTCACCGCCATTGAACGTCGGAGTCCGTGTCTGAACTGCGCTTGACCGATTATAAATTACAAATGAAAATTCCCCGAAATTGAGTCAACAATAAATGATTGGTCGAAGAGGCAACATGCACTTGTTAAAACCTTGAATGGTAAACTCGTTTGGATTTAATTACGGGGTACGACGTTCCTAAAATCAGGAGACTACGTCTTTCTTCACAACACCTCTACACTGCAATAATGTCTTGGTACTTATATTTAGGTACTATTTTTTTCTACGTGTTGACTCGGCTATATGGTGTAGCAGCAGATGTCTCCATGGAGGAACAGCAACTTGTTTCTGAGCTTGGCCGACAAGACCCCGTTGCTGCAGCGAAGCATGTTCTGAAATTTGATGGTATTCTCAATCCATTTCAGCTTCCATGGCATTTTACCAATATTATTTCTGGTACAGGTGATGAAGCTCAAGTACCCTGGGCTCGTGGTGCTCAGTACAACTCGGACCCATGGGCACTCGGCTTATACCAAACTGGCTATCTCTATATTCCACAGGAGTTTGGAAACTTTGTGCTAAAACGAACCTCTCTATTTTCCGAAAAGGATAGAAAAAATGCGACTGCCCCCTTTTATTCTACGAAGTCGTATAATCCCAAAAAAATTGAACGCGTGATTATCGTGCTTCCTGGGCAATGGCGCAATTCGTGGACCTATATTAACATGATGGGTAATGCATTAAATGTCGCATACAAGTACCCGGAATTAAAAGTTAAGGAAGACTCCGTTTTGATCTTATCTCCGATGTTCTTCAACCAGAAGGACCGCGACAGTGGCTCTGTCAAAAACAACGAAATTAGTTTCCACGACGCCGGTTGGTCTGCTGGCGGGTCAGTGCGTGAACCGCGTGAATTTAAACATATTAGCTCCTTTNGGATTATATGCCTGGTATTTCCCACCAGGATTACCCCGCTATTGCCTACTACTACAGCCTTAAGCACATCTTCAGTGACAATTAGTGTAGATATAACCCAGCAAATGTTAAGGTAATACGTCTTCGAGAAGTTAAGGGTATATCGATGGTCAAAATGTTGTGGTCCGTAGCAGCTCCGCTTAGAACCCTTGGCCGTTGGAACTACACCGAACTATGTTAATGCTAGCATATCATCTACTGCATCCATGTAGGACGCGTCTCATCGCGACGACGTTTGATTTCTGATAAGCTCGCGCGTAGTGCACTGATCGCCTTATCGCCTATCGCATTAGCGCATATCCACATACCACTCAAAAGCTCATTTTTATAGACAGCCTGCACATGGGTAATATCCCGTCCTTTGGCTAAATCTTTGTCAATCCCTTCAATCAGTCGGCTGGAGAACAAGGCCTCGGTAAAAAGGGCAATATAACGCCGATTTTCTTCCACGCCCTCGAAATATGGGCGAATGTGCATATTGTGCCAATCAATGCAAGAGCCTAGCCCAGCAGTGGATTCTTCAGACGTCTCTGAAGGAGATTGGGCACGCTCCCATTGCTCGCACGAGCTCCAGTCAGCATGTTCAATCAGCTGCTCTGCACGATGTTCGAACACGGCCTGCATCTGCGACTGTTGAGCCATCAAGTCGACAATTCGGGCATCTGATGCTTCCGTCGATGCTTTCGTCTGAGGGTCCAGTGTTGATGGTGCGATGGGGATCTGTGGATGAAAGTCCACCATATCAATATCAAGCCAAGAGGACTCGCCTTTGTACATCCAGCCATCTTTTTCATCACAGGAGAGAGCATAGGACAGCAAGCCTGAGTGTTAGGAATAGCACTTACCTTCATCCCATGCACCCAAAGCTACGGTAGCTTCACGATTCTTCTCGCCGTGTGCATCATAGTGAAACCGTACCAAATGGATAGGTAACATGACAGGATAACAGGCAAGCATATCAAACTTGAGAGAATCCCAGTCAAAACGAAGATTAGCTTGAGATCCATCATTCTTTGTTTCATTCAGGTTAGCTACCTGAATCTCAACGCCAGGAAGAATGGTAAAGCGGTGGTTAATATGCAAAACAGGCCCCTCCGAGAGCATATCCACAATGGAGCTTCGTAGGTCTGCAGATTTGAATATATGCGGCAAGGACAGAGGTGATATATTGAAAGGAAGAATATTAATATCCCCCGTGATTTTTACATCAGGCTTCAAGTGTCGGGCCCGGGAAAACGATTGATAAACCATAGGTGCATCGCCCGGCGTGATAACAGACTCCTGTGATGATGGCGTATCAGTCATGCGGGGAGGAGGCGCACGGATCGGAAGGGTATCCATCGGCTTCCATGAATTGCCCGGAAAAGCGGAGTTGGTGGAAATGAATTGTGCCTCTGCTTCGCCATTGTCGCCCCGGCAAGAAACACGACAGATGGCATCCACAACCCATATGGGATAATACATAGCACGCGTTGATACATGGCGCATGACAGAATCTTCAGGCTCTGTCATCCACCCGAGCCCAAATGCTTGTGAAACGGCAAAACCCACACCGCCCCAACGCCCTTTGATGGTGGGGAGGAGCTGCTCCAGGGCAGCAAGTCGAGCGCGATAAACAGCATCATCAGAGCTAATTTTAAAATCAAGAGCAGCCACTTTAGCTGGTTGAGACAGTCGCAAGCATGAGGAGCTAAAATTACGCCCCAACCACGGCCAACGCGCTCGCAGATGGACACGCATATTCCAATCGTAGTCCAATGCGAGAACTATGCACGAAGGTGATTCCCTGTGGTCACGTGTACGGCACGGACCAGACGCTGAGTAGCACGTCACGTGTTCAGAATTTGCCGAAATTATTTGCGGCGGCGTGTATTATGCTCAAGCGGTAAGAAGACCTTCCAAAAAGAGTACGCCAAGATTAACATCCTAGTGTCTGAAATCCGGGGTGCATTTGACTTCCGGTATAAAGGAATCTTTCCAAACTTTTAGTTTTTTTTAACCGGAGTTGAAAAGGAGGACATTATTTAAGGTTTTTCTATAATCAGGACCCAGGTTCATTATGAGATGGTTCCAACTCCTGGGTGTTGGTGTCGTCTATGTTTCCATTTATCTTCACGGAGTCTTGGCACAGGCCTCTATGGACGAGCAGCAGCACATTGCAGAGCTTGGCCGTCAAGACCCGGTGAGAGCCGCCAAGGAGGTGCTCAATAATTTTGATGGCATTTTAGACCCGAACGAAGGTCTTTGGTACAAGAACGACATTGTGGATGGCACAGGGAATGGCGTCCAGGTTCCATGGGCGCGTGGTGCCTGGTTTCACTTGAATCCGATCGCTGTTGGCACGTATGCTTCAGGCTATGCCTGGATCCCGCCGGTGTTTCACAACTTTGTTTTGAACCGAACTACCGTGATTGCCAAGCAAAATGGGTTCGAAGCGATTTTGCCCTACTATATAATGAAAAATTTTGATCCGAATAAAATTGAACGTGTAGTAATTGCACTTGCAGGCATGTGGCGCGACGCCTGGGTTTACATCAATCTCATGGGAAATGCGTATAGAGTCGCGCAAAATTACGATGAGCTGAATGTGAAAGACGATACTGTTTTACTTATGGCGCCTGTGTTCTTTAACCAGATGGATCGGAATCGTGGCTCTGTCAAAAACAACGAAATTAGTTTCCACGACGCCGGTTGGTCTGCTGGCGGGTCAGTGCGTGAGCCGCGTGAATTTAAACATATTAGCTCTTTTNAGACTATATGCCTGGTATTTCCCACCAGGATTACCCCGCTATGGCCTACTACTACAGCCTTAAGCACATCTTCGCGGAAAATTGAACAGTGATGTAAAGGATTTGTTTGTACAGTGGTTGGGTTAAGTAGACCTTCATAATCAATCATCATCGTCTTCGTCCTCGCTCTCTTCGTCCAAGAGGTCAGGAGGATGTGATGGCTCCACAATAAGATTGGCACTGGGACCAAAGCCTTCCAGATCCTCTAAAGGCCTGGCGAGTGAATCTTTATTGGGCAATACGCGACGGGGGTACGTCTGGACCAGAGTGAAAGGGAACGAATGTTCATAGCCTGGCGGCGCACACACAGGTGGCTCGTCCACCTGTGAATCAATGGTATCCACATAAGCGTACAGCTGCTCCAGAGTATCTGTTGGGCGAAAATGACGCTGCAAGTTTCGGCCATCAGGTAGCTTGATGGAAACACGAATTTCGGTGCTGCGGTTAGACACAGGCTCCCTGGGGACGAGATGTGCTTGAGCCCACATACGCCATTCGGCTACTCGCTGTCGCTGCTCTGCGCGATGGGCCTCAAGAGCTGCGGCCGAATGGGCTTCATAGACGCGCTGCTTTTCCTCGGTGCGTCGTTGTAGAATGCGCTCTTGATCGCGTCGACTTGACTCAGCATATGCACGATCCTGTTCGGCACGAAGCTCCCGCTCCATCGCGCGCTGGCGCTGCTCGCGTCGGAGTTGACTTAGGTACGATTGTGTGCGCGGGAGAAGCACATCCTGGATATGCGAGCAAATCGCTGAGGCCGATAATACTGATTGGGGCGAGCCCTCAATCCGTGACAACACGGCCGGATGAAGCACAGTGGTGCCACGGGAGCGAGAGCGACGTGGCTGGAGTGCAATGAAGGCCATGAAGGGAAAAGTGCTAGCCTCCAGCAATGTAGCAACCTGGAATCCCTCGCGTGATTGGACGTCACCACCCCATACAAGGAAGTCAGTAGACTGCAGCATGCGGACTAAGGCAGTATTGGTAAGTACTTGTTGGCGAAACAAATGATTGTCACCATGGACCTGGCTCGTGAGAACTACCACGAGGATTTTTGTATTTTGTTTAGCCATTCGCAATGCATCAGAGTAGCTGCATGCAACAAAGGGTGGAAGCGGAGTTCGATTCAATGCCAAGGCATCCAAACTCACAGAACCTGCTGTGTCACGCTCCAAGATATCGATCCATCTTTGAGCTGATGCGACAGAGTCCTCAGAGAAACGACTTGAATTACCAGAGCCATGGGACTGTACTAGGTGGGTCATGCGTAAAACCCATAGAAGCACGGAACCGACCACGGAAAAGGGCCACGACCCCAGGCGCCAGAGCGCGGTGAACCACGGTTGATCCCATAGTATCATGAAAAGGTGCTGGATAGGACCATGCTCTGGTGCATCACGAGGAATGTCAGGGGCAATGGCTGCAGGCGCACTAGTAGCAAGGGGTTCGAAAGGACGCTCAGACTCTGCAGTGGCTCGACGCTCCGCGGAATACGCATCCATAATAGCGCGTGCTGCTGCCGAGGGATTGCCCCCCTCGACTTCCATCATCATCTGAAGTATCTCATCTGCCGGCTGTTGATCGCGGAGGAGACCCTGTTGGGACAACTCACCACGAAGCACGAGTATCGGATCGGCTTGCATGAGAACTGTGGGAAGGTTCGACTCCACGACCTCCACCAAAAGTAGACCCTGCTAGCACTATTTCTGCTATATATCAGTCCCGTTTTCCGGCACCGAAAATGGCCTGGAGGCCATCATCATATGAAGGATCCCAAAATCCATACGCGACATCAGAACCACTCTCATATGGATCCAATGACTTTGAGGCAGAGACGTCCGATGACTGAAGCCGCTCCACGAACGCCACGCGATTTAGATGTTCTACTTTGCGGATCGCAAAGTCTTCCTCGCTGTTGTCCCACATGTATTTCTTGACGATATAGCGAATGATCAACTGAACGATACCAAAGATCTGGTCGCACAGAACGGCACAGAGGAAGGCGGCAGCAAGAATGCTTCCAGCGTTGTCCGAGGATATAAAGTGAGAAGATACCCGGGCTAAGATCGATCCAGCAGTGCTCGTGCTTTCACGAACATAGGCACGCATCACTGTCTCCAATGATCCCGATTTGCTGTCAGGTCGTGTCTCAAACAAGTACACGAGCGATGCATTTGTAAAGACGGCAAGACGCAGAATGAGAGTCATGACATTGAGCCAGCTGCCGATCGACTCGGCCCGAAACGGAATGGGTCGCCGCATATTGATGATCAGTTTCACGGTGTCGGAGCGGAGCTCAAAGAAGTTATTGATCAGGCCAATAGTAGGCGCAAGAGGCCAAATGACAGACCACATCACAATGCTGCCCAGTTGTGTTGCCATTTCGGCGTAGTCCACAAAAGTATCGTACACTGGGAGCTGAAACTCGGCCTGGACACGAGTAAGAAATTCATTTTCGCTGCCCTGGGACACGCTGTCCTGACTTGATGGCTGCTGGATGTCGGTTTGTCGCCGCTGGGCCCATCGCCGGTGCACCTGGGTTAGGAGGCGCAGGCCAACAGGAAGGATGACTTCCGAAACGGTGTTCATGATTTGGCCTGACACACATAGAGCAAACAGCTGAGAATGAAGGCGTTGTGGGCTAATTTTGAAGTTGAGCTTTTTAGGCATCAAGAATTGCTCTTCGCCAGACACGACGCGGAAAATCTCCGTCAGGAATCCACGACGAAAGAGCTCAAGGATGATTCGCTCGCCATAAGGAATATATACATAGGCTGTGAGTACAAGACCTGCATAGGTCACTAGGCTTTGCATTCCAAATAGTTTGAGCGTCAAGCTGCCGTTGTAAGCACGAATTGTAGCATGGTTCTCCCACTTGGTCAATAGCCGGGCAGTAACATTCCAGGTCATCATGATCAGCGGAATACATGTGGAATAGAGAACCGTGGGTACAAAAGGTACGAATGCCTTGCCAGGACCATCGTAAACCTCGGCGGTGATGACCTCGGCTAGGAAATTTAGGGTCAAAATAGTTAGTAGAAGCAGAATAAAGATAAGGATGACAGGAAGCGAAGCAATAATGCGTAATTCTCGGCGCCATTCTTCAAACACCTCGGTCCGCTCGCCCGTAATCTTATCGTTCACAATTGCAGATGGCTGGAAAGAGTAGTTCCGAGCGGCGTGGCGCGACACACCCGTCATGCCCCAGCGCACAGCGAGAGCTCGCTCGCGAACCTTCCACATTTCTAGAAAAATGGTGGCCCAGATCACCAGCAAAATAGAATAAACGGCATTGAATGACTGGCCACAAGCCCAGAAAATCAGACCCAGGGTTCCAGCAGGCGCCAGGGCCTTGAAGTAGTAGTTCAAAAAGGCGAAGTATAACGCAATATGTTCACCAATGTTGTCGCGCAATTGGGCGATATCTTCGTCGCTGATACCTGACAGAAAAGAGCTGACCGATACATTTGACCAAGCTTGAATCCATGCTCGGTCAAAGTGGACATTGTGTAGCGGCATCATGTCAATGACATGAGGAAACTCGGAGCAGCGAACGCGAACGCCTGCTCCAGACATGCCACTGATGGCCACCGATTCCGTATTAGGGCCTGTAACAAGTCGATATGTATAGCGAAGGCGTTCCGCAGGGGTTAGTGACTCGGTAGTGGTAAGGCTCTTGGAAATACCCACGCCGTTGACAAAGTCGTGCAACCTGAATTAGAAGAACAGTACGCACCGCTCATTCCAGCGTGCCTGACGGAGAATTTCGTTGCTTACACGCAGAAAAATCAATACGTCGCCGCTTCCACTAGGACCAGCTCGTGTAGTGCACTGCAGATGTACACTTCGCAGCCGTGCCAGTAAACGCTCCAGCTCCGCCGCACGACCCTGCAGCAGTGCGGCAGGGGCGCGTGTTTTAGAGGAGAGGAACTTGGCAGGTACCCCTTCAAATTTGATTACAAAGTCCACCTCAGGATCTCGTGTGTTTACAACAGAGACCTCTCCATCTGCGATCATGGCGCTAGACAGTTCGGGACAGGCGGAGACTGCAATCGATCGGGAAATTAGGCAACACTATTGTATGTGGAGTATGCGACGGTGCCAGACTGCTTAGTCGGACAGCAACACTGGAGGGGCAGGTTTAGGCAAAGAGGTGTCAACGACCGTCTCAGAAGGTATTCCATTATCAGGGGCTTTAGCACCATATTTTTGGGGCTCAACGGGGTCATTCGCCCCAATATTGTTCGCTTCAGCTAGCATGCGTCCATGTGGATGTAAAATAAGATCGGGAGGCTGTTCGCCATTCCTCTCACGAGAAAAGGGCTTGTGTGCGGGGATATAGTGGTTCAGCTCACCTGATTCTAATGGTCCACTGACAATGTCAGTATTTGATGGCATTTTGTTATTCTGGGTAAAATAGTCGCCGAGCATTTGGAGGAAGGATTTGTTCTTCGAGCGCTGCTCCGCGCTATGGCTCGTGCGAGTAACGGTAAGTGTTCGAGTGTGTCGAACCACATGGGGTCCAAAGTATATAAGCGGAATTGTGACACCATGTGTAACGACAGAAGAAAAGACACAGAACAAGACGACAGGCGAAATGGTGCGACGCAGATGCTCGCGGGTATCGTCGTCTGGCACGGCTTGCAATGCAACTTCAATATAATATACTGCACCGACCCCAATAGGCCCGAACCATCCCACAAAGGCACTTTCCTGCCAAGTTTGAAGCACGGGAATGATCTTGTATGCGCTCATGACCCATGGGATGCGGCGAAGAAGAATCACCATAATTCCTAGTACGACGACACGCCATCCATTGAGCCCCAGCGCCTCATTGCTGTACTCATTCCAAGGAATTATCATACCAATATACATGAAAATAGCTGCATTCAGTAGCATGTCGATGATTTCTTGAAAGTCGTTCTCTTCCTGGCGCAGCCGGAACCAGTCGTCCCACGTAAAGGAGTTACCGGCCACAAAGCAGGCAAGGATATCATCGGTACCAAATAACCCTGCAGTTCCCAACGTAAATAATGCTAATCCAAAGCCATAGCTGAAAAAGTTGGACATATCAATGAGATTGTGTGTGGCCGCCCATCGAAGGACCTTGCGGGCAATGTACCCGAGCAGTGCACCGTAGACGCATGAAAGGAGAATGTCATAGATAATGATACCATAAAACCAGCGCCATATTTCTTGGCCAATGGATTCGCCCAGATCAGCAGAGCGGCGAGCAATGAGCAACACGGCCATAAAAAGGAAAGGAAAGCCAAGGCCATCGTTGGCGCCGCTCTCGGCCAAAATGATATGGCGAACATGCTCTTCCACATGCTCTTCAGCAAAGCGACCCGATGTGATGGAATTAGCCAGCACTGGATCCGTAGGTGTGACGCAGGACGAGATACAGAGTGACTCCAAGAACGTCAGGTCCTTGACCAAGCCCCACACCAAAAGTGCCGTAATAAACCAGGCCGTCGTCATGATAAGAATGAGAAGAACGGAGAGACTTTTCCACTCCTTCCAAAGATATTTTTCTGGGAGTGTGATACCAGTGAACAGCACTTGTACAGCAATGACCAGACGAGAAACTTGATAAGTGACTTCGTTCACAGTATCACGATCACTCCATGAAAAAGGGTCAACCCAGTTCAGTACATGTGGTCCCACAATGATCCCAATAGTCACAGCTAAGAGAGGCTCTGAAATGTACAACCGTTCACGCACGACATAGCTGAAGAGACCATAAATTACCACAAATCCACCCATAATAGCAAACGCCTTTGAGACTTGCGAGAGATCCGTCTCTACAACATCAATCATTGTAAATGCGCCGCTAGCGGCACAAAAGAAACAGATTGGATAAACGGATAAGGTAGTGCACTAAGACAGCTCACGCCTTGCCTACCCACAAAATTTATTATCCCAGACTGACTGACGATGCATACGATATCTGACTAAAAATGTATCGCCAAGAAGTGCCTGTCACGGTCATGGTAGACTGTGCCAGATGAGCACGATGGACGCATCGATCTTCTCACCGAATGAAGACCCACAGTCGTAGGATTGTCGCTCTGGAGCCCAAATAGATGAGTTTAAAACTGACGCTGACTTACACAAGGGCAAAAGGAAAGGTGCCATAATTTCTTTTTTTGTCTAGCGCAATGCCCACCTGGTGTCAATGGATTGTACGCACATGTGCACTTCAAACAGCTCGGGCGGAAACCCTAGTTGCACCTCGGACCGTACGACCGTAAGACCTGCTTCATGAAATAGACGCTCATATATACGCCTCGATCGGGTCACCGAGTAGTCCTCGTCGTCATACCAACTAGCTTCAGTGCCGTCCTCTGGATCACGGCATACATTCTCCTTTACAAAAATAATACCGCCATTCCATGCCATGGACTCATCTTCGGCAGGAAGAGGTGGACGAAGCACTTTTTGAGAGGCTCGTAAGAAGGACACGAGGTCTTTTTCAGACAGATGTTGCAAGCACCACTGGCACAGTATAATATCATACAATAGTGGCGCAAGAGGAAGAGGAGTCGGTTTTTCCATGTATGTAGGGGGAATCGAATCCGAATAAGCCGGATTTGAGGTTGGATCAGCGACATTAAAGTCCTGTAGAGTAGAGATATGGAAATGGACGGCTTTTTGTGCGTGGAAAGGAGAGTTTGCTTCCGTGTTTCGCATGGGCAACCAACTCGTTGAGCGTCGTTTCGCCTCGTGCAGAAATTTGGCGACAGGTTCCACCAGATGCACCTCATCGACCAGCGGTAATAGGACATCCGCTGTCACACGACCTACCCCCGCACCACAATCAAGTGCACGTGTCACTGTCTTCCCTTTTCCACCGCGTTGTTGAAGTCGAATCTCCAGCCAGGACTGAGGCGACCCATTGTAGGCTGGTGAGGGCGTTGCGCTCAGGTAGGGCAACGTTCGCATAAGGAACATTCGCGAACCTAGAGCGTCAACGCGAGGCAATGTACCATTACCATAGCCGCCCAATACTCCATCGACAGTTGCAGGAACACCCTCCCAGTACTTAACGCCCTTAGCCACATCGGGCGTAGGATGCACTTGCCGAATCATGTCGGCTTACGAAAAAAAATGGAGACCAAAGAAGCGGCTAGGGACCGGCTATCTACCCATGTGGAGGTAACCGGTGACACTAAGGATTGGGTGCCAAATTGAGGAACTGACGCACATGCGCGTTGAACTTGTCCGGGAATTGCAGGTGGATAGCATGGCCAGCGCCATGCCATTCACGGAATTGAGCTTTGTCCATAACCCGACTCATGTAGTGCGAGTGGCGCTCGGCAACCAGATTGTCCCAATCGCCTGTCATCACAGAAACTTTTGGCACATTATCCTGGATGGTCTTTAGCGCTGACTCCGGTACATGATGCGTTAAACAAGCGGCCATCTGACTCATCGGACCATGAAGTGTAGGATGCAAACTGAAGTAGTGTCGCCATCTGAAAATGTCTCGCATGACTTCGCCATTCGTACGTCCTGCTGGATCGAGTGGGTGCTTTTGCTTCTGCCAGGTCTTCGGAAATAGCACGTCGACAACGCGATTTACCCGAGCTTCGACACGCGCAATACCCACGATCGATTCTCCGATGCCCTTGCTTATAGCCATAAGCCCACTGAGCGGCGGTAGGTTACCTCCTTCACCTGCAGATGTGCTTAACAGCATAAGCGAGGCGAGACGAGAGGGTTCTTGGCGCGCCATTTCAAGCGCAATCATACCACCCATTGATACACCGATCAAGTTCACAGAGCGGTCGCCCTTCCAACCAATGTGGTCCATGACCTCAAATACATCCAAGGCCATATCAGAAGTCGTGTAACGTTGCATAGGCGCTTCCGTGTTACCGAAACCGCGATTGTCGAGTACCAGCACCGAGCAGGCGGGGTCACTGCCAAATTCCTCTACCTGGTCAAGCCAGCTAGCGCACGAATTGCTGAGTCCCATGATAAATGCTATGCGGTTAGGTCCGGTACCATGAAGCTCATAGTACATATTGAAGCCAGGTTCGTCATGGAGATGACGAGGAAGTACACGGTTCTTAGCAATACGAATGGGACCCTTACTAGTGAGTGTGCCCGGGTTAAAGACGCTAGGTTTATACGTTAGTCCAGCGGCTTCTCTAGCATGCTCTAAAATCTGCAGCGTAGCGCCTTTGTAGGCAGCGCCGAACGGCGGTGCACTTAGGCTCAGCGGCATAAGATCGGATTTTAAGCTGTGTCGCCTCCACAGCTATCATTTATCCGCCAGTGAAAGATACTTGTCAGAGCACGAAATGCTATCAAGCGCGCGCTGGGTCGTCACTGACGCCGTTCAGGCAGCGCTGCAGGCTGGACGTGCTGTTGTAGCCCTGGAGTCCACTATTATTACACATGGTCTTCCGCGCCCCATCAATTACGAGATGGCAGTCGCCGTTGAAGAGCAGATACGC
Organism: Malassezia sympodialis ATCC 42132; assembly: GCF_000349305.1. Taxonomy (NCBI): domain Eukaryota; kingdom Fungi; phylum Basidiomycota; class Malasseziomycetes; order Malasseziales; family Malasseziaceae; genus Malassezia; species Malassezia sympodialis. Next base: position 573,394 of record NW_017387807.1, on the reverse strand, counting down.
AGTAAAGGTGCTGAACCAGCCTCGATCGCAGTACTCGATGGGCGTATTCACATTGGCTTAACACGGAGTGAATTGGCAAGGGTGTCAGACAGTGATCCATCGCATACCGTCAAAGTAAGCCGAGGTGGGCTGGCGCATGTCTTGGCTAAAGGCACCGGCTGGGTTGGCGGTACCACAGTGAGTGGGACAATGGCTCTAGCACGTCGTGCCGGGATCAAAATTTTCGCCACAGGGGGTATTGGAGGCGTGCACCGCGGTGCCGAGTCATGTACGTGAGTTGCCACTGACGCGCAAGCTATGGATATTTCTGCAGATCTCGTTGAACTAGGACGGACACCTGTGGCAGTATTTTGCTCTGGAGCCAAATCAATCTTGGATATTCCGCGAACACTTGAATATCTCGAGACTCAGGGTGTGCCTGTGCTTACATTCCACCCAGAGGGTCAATTTCCCTGCTTCTACACTGCTGCATCGGGCTGTCGAGTGCCCACAGTGGCAAGCATTGAAGAGGCAGCTCATACGATCGCTCGAAATGAAGAGTTGGGGCTTGAAAATGGGCTGGTCTTTGGCGTGCCCATTCCCAACGAATTTGAATCGGACGGAGCAATCATTCAAAAAGCCGTGGAACAGGCCGTCCAAGAAAGCAAAGAACTTGGCATTGATCGACAGGGTAAACTGGTCACACCTTGGCTGCTAAAGCGAGTCAGCCAGTTAGCGAAGCACTCTGTCAAGAGTAACGTGGGTCTTGTTCTAAACAATGCACGGTATGCAGCGGAATGCGCTGTAGCATTGAGTGGGAAGCCATCTTCGCAGGTGGCCTATTGGAACACACCATCTCCCCAGGTACGTACGCCATGTCCTTGCTTATCCTGCAGATTATGGTATTTGGGTGTGCAGCGATGGATATCACGGCACAGCAGCGTGTAGATTCTCCGCACTCTACCTCTCCAGGGACTATACGCTTTTCCACAGGTGGTGTGGCTTTCAATGTCGCTCGAGCAGCGCACGCCATGCTCTCTAGCGACACTGATGTGCTTCTTTGCGCGCCCTGTGGTGAAGATGTTTTCGGAAAGACCTTAGTCGAGGAGGTAACAAAGGCGAGTATGCGGACCGATGCACTGGTGTCAGCCAAGAAGACAGCCGTGTGTAACCTGCTTCTCAATGCCGCGGGAGAGCTTGTTACCGGTACGGCGGACATGGATATGGTGGAACAAACAATGACGCCAGCTATGGTTGCGGGACAAATTCGACGACACAAGCCACCCGTCGTCTGTATGGATGCAAATATGTTGCCGGAGACACTGGCTACTGCACTGGATGCATGTGCTTTTGTTCGTTCCATTGTGTTATTTGAGCCCACATCCGTGCAGAAGTGCGGGCGTCTGGTAGAGGCTCTGACCCTTCAGTCCCATCCAAAGCGTGTGCATTTCATCACGCCTAATCAATATGAGCTCAGCATTTTGGCAAAACTCGTCCGCACACGGTTGCCGCATGCACCACATCCTTCGCTGAGTAACGTACAGACTTTAGCAACTAGATGGGAATTACCACCAGCCTGGCTCCAAGATGCGCTAACAACTGCTAGACTGGCGCATACACAGTTCATCAAGCTTGGAAGTCGTGGAGTCTTGGTTGTAACGCATGCTCAGTCTGAAGAAAGTCCTCTTATTCTACATATGCCAGCCAATACCCTCGACCCCGATCAAAAGATGAATAGCACGGGAGCAGGCGATAACTTTCTCGGCGCAGTACTTGCCAAGATTTCGAATATACCTAAGAAATTTGAACATTGGACGCTATCAGATATGGTGGATTTGGCTCATGCAGGACAACAAGCGGCTCAGCGCACTTTATGCAGCCCTGAGGCTGTCTGGCGCCATGCTTGAGCGGCAACTGAGTCACGTGGCTGTGGCAGGCCCAGCATATTAAGAGCCGTTCGCACTCCCAACCGCGCCTGTGGCAATGAGCTCTCGGTTTATTAGGTTTTTTGTTCTAGCGCTCTTGTTATTGCTAATACCTTCTTTTATATATCTATCGCACACGCGAGTGGGTTTGGTACGCAATCCTCAGACCGGGGAATGGATGGTCGGGGGTGCTATGCAATCTAAGCAGGGCTACGATCCAGTGTGGATGAAAGGTCCTGCTACAACCCCCTACTATGATATGGGAGGGTTGGATAAGATCATCAAAAGTATGCCCAACCCTACATTGTCTGTGACAGAACAACCTAACCCCCTCCCTCCCATTCGACCGGTGGTAGAGCGTCCCGTGGATGGTGCTTATGCTCCTGAAATGACAAACGCTACAGCAAAGTATGTGTGGGTAACAGTTAACCATCAGGGCTGAGCTTGGCCGCTCGACATGGCGCTTCCTTCATACAATGATGGCTCGATTTCCCGAGCATCCTACAAAAGAGCAGAGCGAGAATTTGCGCGAGTTCCTTCATTTATTTTCACTCTTATACCCATGCGGCGATTGTGCAGCACATTTCCAGCAAATGCTAAAGGAATGGCCTCCTCAGGTGCTTTCACGGAAGAATGCGGAACTATGGCTATGTAACTTGCACAATAAGGTGAACAAGCGGCTTAAGAAGCCGGAATTTGACTGCGCCAAACTGAATGAGACATACGACTGTGGATGCGGGCCCGAGCAACCAGGGAGTGTCTCGTTGGTCAATCCACAAGAAGCGACTGGAATGGCAAAAATTATGCCGATTGGGGTTGCATAGTGCGCACGGTTGTATTTACAACCCAGTTTCCGTAGCCCCGCAGTAGCGCCTCACGGAGCAATGACATACGAGTTATGTAATAAACTTTTGGATTGGTCCGTGCTTTGGAACGTGTGGTGCGACAGCGGATAATCACGTATGAAGCGCACAGCGCGGGGACATATAAGACACGATTTTAAGGCTGTGTTCTTGACAGTTGACACCTATCATCATGGACATGCTTAACAACTTGACCGGTGGCAAGGGTATGTTTGGGTTGGATGAACGGAATGCTAACAGTTTGCAGCCGGTAACATTATGAACAAGGTTTCGGACAAGCTTGGACAAAATTCTGGTAACCAAGAAAGCTACGGCTCCAGCAACCAGGGCGGCTATGGTGGCTCTAACAACTACGGCTCCGGCAACCAGGGCGGCTTTGGTGGCTCGGACAGCTACGGCTCCGGTAACCAAGGCGGCTATGGCGGCTCTAGCAACTACGGCTCTGGCAACCAGGGCGGCTTTGGTGGCTCGGACAGCTACGGCTCCGGTAACCAAGGCGGCTATGGTGGCTCTAGCAANTTCCAGCAACCAGGGTGGCTTTGGTGGCTCTAGCAACTACGGCTCCGGCAACCAGGGCGGCTTTGGTGGCTCTGACAGCTATGGCTCCAGCAACCAAGGAGGCTACCGTGGTGGCTTTTAAATCTTGCCAAGATTTAACACCTCCCCTCGAGACTTCAATTTCACGTGTGGGTGAACAATCATAGTATAAATATCTTCTGTTTATTATAGCTGTCAAATCGTATTGTGAATCTGCGTAATGTTAGAGGTTTAGAACTTACGGCTGGAGCAAGTTTAAGCAGCCAATTATGGCAAGTTTGTATGAAAGGATCGCCACCGACATCGATGGGACCGTCGGGGTTCCAGATCCAGAAAAAAGATTCTGCCGGATAGATGGGGCTCAAAACGAATTCGCGTGACATGATAGGCCCGTCCTTTGTGTTGGTCGATTCCTTAATGTATTGTGGTAGGATATCAGTTCCTTCATCTTCAACGTCTTCTTCATCAAGTGAAAACCTAGAACCTCTTACAGGGGCACGAACGACAGGTTTCTTTATGCTAGATAGTTTTTCAGCAGATCCGCTATCAAAGCTGTGATTGCATAAATGACAAAACGAAATTTTGTAGTTATCAGGTAGTCGCATTAACCTACCATGAATATAGCGACCACGGAACGATGCGCTTGATTCTTCGCTTAATTCAGCATGAATATCATCTTCAGTTGGCAAAGTTTCATACCTGCGGTTAGGTGTTTCCGTTGGCCTCATAATAAAATATGTGTCAACGGGTGCTGGACCGCTGTATGCAATACTAAAAGGCATAAGATGTGGTGTCACATTCTCATCGGATGAGGCAGCGCTCTCTGACGTTTTGAGGAAGATGCCGGGTGGTAGATCAGCAGTCGGGTTTAACATGAAGATGTTTCCTAAACGATGTGGAGACAATACGACGATTTTCGACCAACAATAACTATAGCTACAAGTCATCATCCACTACTATACGAACATCATCCCAGGAAAAATGTTGAGCCGAATCCAACTCTTGAGAGCTATGCTCATCTTTTGGAAAAATTTCAGCATTGTCAGCGAGAAGAGTAGCCAGTTTGTCTTTAACATCATCTGGAATATCTAGCTTATTCACCAAGGCAAAAATTTTCGAGCTCTGCTTGTCCTTGATATCCAGGGCTTCTTGGCCGAACAATGCTTCACTTTCAACTTTCTCCTCATTTGATAGCTCCTGGTTATCCAAATTTGGTTGCTGTGCTCTCTGATTTGCTCCAATTGCCTCCATATACACCATGCGACTGTTTTCATCATCCGGAACGATCAATCGACAAAGCACTGTATTCAAGTTATCCACGATGGCAGGATCAAAGGAAGGATCCTCACATAGACTTGGTGTATGAATCACAGCCACACTGCGTGAGTAATAGTCACACATACTAATCGCATGTCATTACTTCCGTCAACATTTTTATAGTTGTAGTACTGCCACAATAGTACTGTTATTAGAGCCCTCTTAGCACTTACGCGAACAGTAGTTTGTCTCGGTATTCCATTGAGATTACAAATGCTTCCATTTTTCCATACTTGCTGGATAAAAAATTTAGAGTTATGGGTAAGAGGTCCACTCGGGGTGTTAGGATCCGAGGTGGCCGAACCGAGTAAGGGCATTAATTGGGAATTCTGTATATTTTCCTCCAAAGTAGACCCGTTGGGCCACCTTCCCAACATATAGTAATTTTTTCGTAGAGTCTCAGGTTTAGAGAAATAAGGGAAACGGTCGATCTGTTCATATATGTAGAAGGCCTCAGCTGCCGGCGCTTGCAAGATATTCCTCCCATAAAAGAACATGTTCAAGAAATAGTTATTCTGGATCCATGGGACCTCATCGTAAAGACTGTCTAGCCGGTTCAATCCCCGCGCTAGTATCTCAGAAGCCTCGGCAGTGGAAAGCTCACTGGATAAATTTTTGTTTACATCTTTGATTGGAAAACGACAGATATGAGTTTCATTGGATGTGACCCGGAATGGCTTGTATGTTGCGCCAGGTTGCCAGAACGAAGAATTATCATATTGCAGTCCATCCTGTTGGAGTTGATTAAATGCTTCAGAATACGATACAGTGTGATTTTCAAACATGATATCGTAGGATTCCTGTGCAAGTACTTCATAAGGAATAGAATTAGCGATACAAAGCCGCACAAAAAGCGGTATCAGCCCCAGGGGCCATCGCATGCTGGTGGACAGTCGGGTTGGAGTGGAGGGCAAATACGTAGTTGGCTATCGAATTTCGGTGTCTCCGAAGCCGGTGCTGTTATGCGACTGCGTCCCTGATGTAACAGTATTGCTTTGTAGCTGGGTTGCAGCGTCACCGTAATATACACCATGATGTGGCATTGTTCCATACCCAGGGAAAGGCATGTATGGGTCATTAATGGTCGACGGTACTCTTTGGGTTTGAGTTCGAAATAAGTAGCCTGCGACAGTACCAAGTCCCACAGCTGTCAGAGCACGAGTGATTGGGGAGCTAAATCTTCTTGTATCGTGCTTTTGATAGGGGGGCGGTGCTCTCGGGTCCGTGTTATTGTATAAACCTGGCTCATCTTCCGAGCCCAGACAGGTATGGAGGAAAGACAATACGATGAATGCGAACAGAGCCCAAAACCCAATGGAAAATAAGAGGGCTTCCATACTGCCACTCATTTTTTCGTTCGCTGGGAGCAATTCGAACCGCAGGGCGCAAGATCCCCTCAAGACATATGGATCCTGTCTATTATCCCATCCTTCACATGATACCTGAACGGCACCAAGTTGCGCCCAGAGCGGTAGCTGCGCCTCACATTTCCATTGTCCATCTCCGCGGTTTTGACACTGAACAACCCGCGGAGTAACTTTCGAACAAAGTTTTCCTTCACATGTCAATTGTGGCACAGGGTCCAAGCGCCGCGCTGTCGTCATCTGTCCCCGGTGGAAAGTGAGCGTCTTGATATGATCAAGCAGGATTCGATCTGATGAAGCCTTCTTTCCTTGGCACAGTACAGTAAGGCATGCGAGCCCCAAGATCAAGGCTCTTCCTACCTGCATGATCACGAAGAGATGAGTAGGAGTTTGCGTGGGGAACCTCTTGCCACCTCCACGTGGCATGAGCACAGACCTCCGCTGTCACCCCCACTGGTGTGGTATAACACTTTATCCGTTGCCATCATGAGCGGCAATAGTGTAGAGTCTATGTCACTTCCTGAACGCCTCAATATTCAAGCCAGGAACCTTGCAGCGTACGTACACCATTACTTACAGCCTCAGTAAATACCAGCAGAACTTGGAAAACTACGAGCGTAACACCGGGCACAAGCACCCGCTTGCCAAGTCCAAGCCTGAAGACCAGGATCAAGTTCAGAAGCAAGCGCAGCAGAATGCTCCATTGCAATTTCCTGAAAAGCGTGACGAGCTTTAAGCTCTCATGCAGTTTATCCGTGAACGATGACATATCAACCCCCACAATATTCTTCATTCCTATGGATCAATCGTATCCTTGAGGGGCATGAAGCTTTTAAATAGAAATAATTACGTGGGGGAGAGCGTTATGCCGACCAAACAGGCCTATGACACTTGCTTCTCCACCAAATGATAGGGGTTCGCCCGTCACTCCGTTTTGCCCGACATTTTTCGATTGCCTGTCCCGTGCTCCGTATGAATTCTATGCCAAAGAGTGAGAAGGAGTGGCGTGCTATTTTGAGTCCCGAGCAGTTTCGTATCTTACGTCAAAAAGGAACCGAGCGTGCCGGTACCGGTGAATACAATAAGCACTACGAATCAGGTCTCTATCATTGCGCCGGTTGTGCTGCGCCTTTGTACAAAAGTACAACTAAATTTGACAGTGGCTGTGGCTGGCCTGCCTTCTTCGATGCGGTGCCAGGTGCAATTGATCGGCACGACGACTTCTCGTTCGGCATGGTACGTACGGCTCCATCAGCTTACAGTCAAGCGGCGAACGGAAATCACCTGCAAGAACTGTGGCGGACATTTAGGCCACGTTTTCTACGGAGAAGGCTTTTCTACGCCAACGGATGAGCGTCACTGCGTTAATTCTATCTCTTTATCATTGTACGTGGTACAGACTTATAGCTGACCGCCAGCGCAAAAGAGGGATCGGAAAAATTGTAGAGATACATTTGCTATAGACTAGGGTATAACTTATGGTACATCGGTCGTGCTGGTCCCCGAAACATCAGTAGCCATCATGGTCACAACCTGTTCGTGGACTTGGTGAGAGATAGGGCTGTCATCACTGAGCAAGCCCTCTTTATCACCATTGCGACATAGTTCGCGCACTAACTCATCGAGGTAAGGTTGTTGATCAAAAGCACGCATCAAATCACTATGCCTCAAGCGCGCATCACGATAAACCATTCGGTCTGCCTCTGCCATGACATGATCCTTAAGAAAGACTTCGAGCTCTGCTCGGAATGCAGCATGTTGGTCACTTTGCAAAAAAGCGTCGAACAGCTTCTTCCGGATTTGGTCGAAGTGGCCTTGCCGCTTAAATTCGTCCACAATTGTTTCAGGCGTAGAATAGCTACTCTCGGAGGCACTCATTCTATGGTTAGCATGCTCCATCTAGCAAGATTCAGAAACCGATGAATCCTCAACGGCAAACATCGCGACCCCTATGACGCAATTGTACACGAGCGCCGAGGCTGGCTTTCGCCAGGATGCTGCCGATTCGGTCCGCCCATCGGAAAATATCATCCTCCAAAAATTGGAGTTGACACGTACATATCTGTATGTAAGCCTGCTCAAACGCTGGGAGGGAAGACGAGGTCAGACAAGGCTGAAACTGATAACTAAGAGTATGTCTCCATCTTTGCATACAGGGTAATTCTAGAGCTTGGTTCTTAGGTTCATCATAGAAGGGAAAGAATGGATGGGGGCAACACTTACCAGTCACAAACAGACGAACCAGCCAGTCATGGCCGCACAAGGAGAAGCACTTCCGACAGTTCCCTACGGCTTGTCTTCCGTTCGTCATCACGTGACGACCTGGTCGGTGCAGGCGCTAGACATAACCAGGGCTCCTGAAATCGGATCGTGCGTACCTATTTCACCATGGACTCTTGGCAATCCCCGCTTTCGAGCCGCTATGCAAGCAAGGAAATGTCGAATCTATTTTCCAATGCTGTACGTATTTCTTTTGTAATATGAGACTCGATTTGGCACATGGCGTCAGCTCTGGCTCAATTTAGCCATCGCTGAGAAAGAGCTAGGGCTTCCTATCCCTGATGAGGCAATTGAGCAGATGCGTGCGAACCTGGTGTGTACTCTGTATCTTACATTAGACTCTCGATGAAGCGCAAATGAAAGTTGCTGCTGAGGAAGAAAAGCGCCGTCGTCATGATGTCATGGCGCATGTCCACACGTTTGGCACCGTTGCGCCTGCGGCTGCTGCCTTCATTCACCTGGGCGCTACGTCGTGCTATGTCACAGACAATGCTGACCTTATTTTCCTTCGTAAGGGCCTTGATCTACTTCTGCCGAAGCTGGCCCTGGTTATTCACCGTTTGGCGACATTTGCGGAGAAGTACCGTGATCTGCCTACACTCGGCTTCACGCATATGCAGCCTGCGCAGCTTACAACAGTCGGCAAGCGAGCTACGCTGTGGATCCAGGAGTTCCTCTGGGACCTCCGCAACATCAAGCGCGCCCGTGACGACCTTGGCTTCCGGGGCGTGAAAGGCACAACTGGCACGCAGGCCAGTTTCCTGCAACTGTTCGACGGCGACCACGACAAGGTGGAGGCGCTGGATGAGCGGGTGACCGAGCTGTTTGGCTTTCCATACGCTATGCCCGTGACGGGCCAGACTTACTCGCGCAAAGTGGATATTGACGTGCTATCGACGTTGTCTTCGTTCTCTGCCTCGGCTCTGAAGATGGCTACAGACATCCGCCTCCTATGCCACCTCAAGGAGATTGAAGAGCCTTTTGAGAAGGACCAGATCGGCTCGAGTGCTATGGCTTACAAGCGTAACCCCATGCGGTCGGAGCGCGTATGTGCGCTATCGCGCTGGTTGGGCAACACACTCAACAACGCTCGTGAGACGGCTGGTGGCCAGTGGATGGAGCGCACGCTGGATGACAGTGCCAACCGACGCCTCTCAATCCCTGAGGCCTTCCTGACCGCGGACGTAATCCTCACGCTTTTGCAGAACATCAGCGAGGGCCTGGTGGTCTACCCAGCAATCATCGCTCGCCATATTTCTGCTGAGCTGCCATTCATGGCGACAGAGAACATCATCATGGCCATGGTACGCAGCGGCGGCGATCGCCAGGAGTGCCACGAAAAGATTCGTGTTCTGTCGCACCAGGCAGCGCGTGTGGTGAAGGAAGAGGGTGGCGAGAACGACCTCATTGAGCGCGTGCGTAAGGACCCGTACTTCGCCCCCATTACTGGCCGCCTAGACGAGCTTCTGGACCCTGCCAGCTTCACAGGCCGTGCCCCGCAGCAAGTGGACAGCTTCCTTGTCAAGTGGGTTCGCCCTGCTCTAGAGCCGTACGCGGCCTCCTTTGCCAGCGCGGGCAAGGCAGAACTTTCTGTCTAATCACCAATAGTCAGGGCAGCGTGGCTGGACAGATCTCTGCTCTCTGGATGCATGCAAGCATATATCCAGCCATGCATTCATGCGTGTTCGGTTTAGGGCACTGCCAACGTTCACCGTGGGTATGACACGCTGAGGATGGAGCGTCAGCAGAAAGGCCATAAGCTCATAGAATGATGAATGTTCCGAGTATGGCACGTTAACAAGTCGAAGAGAGGCTGTGCTCGACGCGGCGCACACGAGGCTTGCCAAGGTAAACTCGGGTGGTCGGCTCGCTTGCATCAGCGCACCAACATTCCGCGAGGGTGTCGGTGCTGACCCTGTCGAGCGCTGGAACGTCCACCCTGTTGGTCGGAAGGCGGTTGTTCGCGTAATCCGCATGCCCTGTTGCTGGAGGGTCTGGACGTACGAGGAGACCGATTCGAAGGAGATCCAGTGCAAGGAAACCACATGCACCCGCGCCTCTTGCGGATTACGTGTAAGCATGCCCTGTAGCTCGGGATCATCCAGCTCCAGGAGCGTCTCATGTCGAGAGGCGTGCGCGCAAAATATCGAGGTTTGTAAGCTTTGTGCGAGTTGCTTCACCAGACGTTCTTTGCCCAAAGAGTATGTGCCGACTAGCACCAACTGCTCGAAGGCCTCAGGTTCTGAGCGGCCGCGCCAAAAGTCGGAGAGAGTGGTGCTTGGAGCACGATTCAATAACATAGCAGAGCAAGCTTGTATGACTTGTGCCTGGGCGGGGAAATTGTACCGCGGGTGTAAGTAAGTTGTATCCAAGTAGACAATATCCACTGGCCGTTGCAGGGCAGGATGCGCTGTCTGTGCAGGGCATGCGCGAAAGTCTCCGCAATGTAGGTACCGCACAATGCGACCCGGTGCATGATTCCCATATACATGCACAGTCCGAGGCCCCTCAAAAAGAAACAAGCACGCGCCGGGGCAATGATTAGCATCGATGCAAGTCACAGACACACCGCCGGACCGCGGAATGAGTTGAGGTAAATTCATAGGAAGAGGTCGAAGCCAGGATGGATCAACCTTCAGCCGCTTTCTCACCAAACGCGCCGTTTCTTCCGAGCAGTATATTAAGCCGTGCTTCCACCGAGAAGACAATCCCGCATAGTGATCCGAATGGAAATGAGTAAGAAAGTATCCTTCACACCCGTCAATTGCTCCGTAACGGAACGCGTCCACAGCAAGTGGCATGCCTTCGAGTATTTTGTAAAAGGGCACTCTCCCCGTGCGCGAGGCTGGCTGTTTTTGCCGACCCGGTAACAAGGCCGCCCATGCAGATGTCAGCGCAGACGGCGACCCACGTGTACCACACGACTTGGGTGAATTTTCATGCAGCATCTCATCCTTGCGCGTAGAGGCACGATCCGCCGAAGGGCCTGGTTGATCCAGGCACGCATTCACATGCCGATCGATATCCACTTGTGCAAACGAATGGCCGCACACGGGACAAGGAAACACAGCCAGGCTTGCCTGAGTCGCCTGGAAGAGCTGCCACTCTTCTTCCTTAGCATCTCGCGGCTCAAGGGTGGGGCTATGCGGCGGCGACGCCTCGATGCTTCGCTTCAAGCCCACCGTCATGCATGGCCCCAGGAAAGTAGGCCTCCACCTGCGATGCAACGCTTCAGGCGCCCGCCTTCATGGGGTGATGGCGGCCAACTATTGGGAGTCGTCCCAATGTAAGCGCTGGCTCCTGCGGCATGCGGACGTTGAGGCAGCTCGTGAAGAGGATCGCAGGTATGTTGATCCGCTGGAGCTGGAGGGCATTACAGTATGGTGTATCAATAGTACGTCGAAACCACGCTGACGAACAGTCATCAGTATGTTGGGCCAGCGGCTGCAAACTCGACAGCGTGTTATTGCGACAGGCACTGTGTACTTTCAGCGTTTTTATTCTAAGAACTCTTATGCAAGCACAGATCCGATTTTAGTGCTGGTGACATGCATGTACCTAGCGAGCAAAGTGGAAGAGGCGCCAGTGCGAATCCGTGTTCTCTGCGCCGAGGCGAGCAGAATGATGCAGGAACTTGGCTACCATGAGCTTCCGAATCATATCCCAACCATTGCAGAAATGGAGTTCTACTTGCTCGAGGAGCTGGATTTTGACCTACTGGTGTTTCACCCGTACGATACCCTAATGACACTCTGTGACGCATGTGTGGGCTATGTCAAGATGGATACCAACCATCGTGACGAGATGCAGGCAGCCTTGCGCCAGGCGAGCTGGTCCATCGTCAACGACATGTATCGATCTAGTCTACCCCTCGAACAGCCGCCGTATGTGCTGGCCGTGGCGGCATTGTATTTGGCCCTGGTGGTCGTATTGCCAATGGCACAGGAGGTCCAAGCATTAGTGCGCGATATGGCACCTGGAGGCGTTACATTGCTCGATTTTTTAGCGGGCATGAATGTGTCGTTGCCGATCGTTGCCGATACTGTGCAGGATATGTTGTCGCGCTACGATTTGTGGCGCCAGTTGACACATACCCCGCATGGTGGACTCGATATGCTACATGATCATGCGGCTATGTTCCAGCGGCTTTATCACATGCGAAAGGCCTACTGCCAAACACTCGTCACACGATCTGAGATAGAAGACACAACCGACCGCGACCTGCGGACGTACTGACCCCGTAGCTCATGCACGTGTGACCATTCTTCCTCCACTTCGTCCATGGAGCCGATGATGGAAACGGTCGGCAAGCATTGCCAAGGACCGTTATGTACGTGTACCTGACTCACGGGAGCGACGTTCCAACGCTGCATACTGGCCAGCAAAGGAAACCAGGCAGAATGCGTAAAGGAACAACAAGCGCTGGCGGACTGTGCAGCCCAGGCCGTGCCCCTCTTGCAGACGATGAAACAGCAGTGTGGGCACCTTATCCGTGACTACGACGAGTGCCTTTTGGTGAATAGGCACGCGTCCGATGAAGAATTAACAGGCAAATGCCTGGGTAAACTGCAGGCACTTGCTGACTGTACCAATGAGGTGAAGACACATGCGGAGCAGGCCGGTGGTGCGACGAGCACCTAGGTCCTAAATAGCGAGACCTCCAAGTCCTAGCCGCGCGAGTAGCTGAGAAAGGAATGGCTTGGCAGAGCGACCTGGTGTAACAGGGGGCGGACGCTGGGCATGCACCTTGGCAAATACAAATCTCGCATGGTACAGCGCCACACCGCCCAGCCCCCACAACATGCCCTGCCAAATCGGAGAGACGATCTGCTCCCAGAAGAGTTGATACAACAGTGGCCACCTGCGTCAGTGAGTAGTACGCACCATGCAATGTGTGCTACACGCTCCCACGCTGTGTTGGGCGTGCCATGCTGGTCAGCGGCGACCCTATCATCCAAAAATATATGTCCGCGCAATGTGGCTAGAAAAAACTGCTCGAGACGCATATCAGGCAGAGCGGGCAGCCTCTCTGGGCCGTCTGCGCTCTTGCCTGACACTTCGCTCATCGGTGGCCGCCCGACGCGATCGATCGGCACTCGTCCCCGCCCAGGGCAACGATCACGCTGACTAAGCTACTACATCCACGAATGAGCGGGGCACCGACACCACCGGCTGGAGAGCCGACAGCCTTGCTACCAGCCTTGCCGGACCCTACCCATACCGTGTCGATATCAGAGTCTCTGGATTCTCTGTCTAGCATACATCTTCCGCAGACACAGCGCGCGATGGACGAGCTGTTTAATCGCATGTATGTACTCGTACACTCACCCCAGTACCTACTCACTGGCGAACGAGGCCGACGCGACTAGCGTCTATGGCGCACTCGACCGAGCTGAAAAGCAATTGGCGTCGCTAGCCCAGTATCTCACCACGTCAGGACTTGCAGGCCTTCCTGTGTGCAAGGATCATGAACTCTCGCTTGACGATATAGTCGCAACATCTCGACGGCTCTTTGAAGAGCGCGCTCGTATGAACGAAGCGACGACTCTCGTATCGAGCATATTTTCGCCACTCTAGGGCTGGTACTTCCATGCCACTATGGTATCAGGCTCTAGGGCAAGCGTTTGAACAGACTGCCAGGCCGACTGATCCGACAACCGCGTTGTATACCCATAGCCAAGCTCCCCCACAACGAGAGGCGACACGGTAACAATCACCACATCAGGTACGACACGACTTTGCAATAGACTGTCGATAACGCCTGAGCCGCCCTCAACCATAAGCGCATGTACGCCTTCAGAGGCTAGAACCTTGAGAATCGCGTCCCAGGCTAGCGTCGTACCATGCCGCGGCACAGTGCGTATATGTGCGCCCGCTGCCTCCAGAGCATGGCGACGAGCATTCCATGCATCAGCCTCATCTGCACGAGGCTCAGCTGCGATTAGGAGGGGGCGAAGGGGCCTAGCTACTTGCAGCAGCCGGCAGGAGGGTGGTGTTCGCAGGTAGCTATCCAGCACCACAGGCCGAGGCGAGGGTCCTTGGTACCCATCCAGACGCACTATTATTAGCAGCGCCACGTACCATTTAAACGTGGGTTATCCATAAGTATCGTACCTATGCCCACAAGAATGGCATCATGCGCAGCGCGCAGTTTGTGTGTCATTTGCATACTCGTGGGGCCGCTGAGACGTAGTGGTTGCTTCTGTGCGCCGGCAATTTTGCCATCCCGAGACTGTGCAAAGGTCAGCGTGATCCAAGGTCGCCCATCAACACGCGCATTGGGTGCATGCGCCGCTAGAAACGCGTCCATCTTAAGGCACGCAAGGTGTTGGTAGCCGCGCCAGCAAGCGGTATATGTGGAGGTAGGACTGAGCGTGATGGCTTGACGCTCTGCTATGCTGACGACGCTGTATGTTGTGCGGCATGCGCACCGCATGAATCACAATATGTTCGGATTGGCGTCGGACGTTGCACGCGATCCTCCGCTTACGGCGCGTGGCGAGGAACAGCTAGAGCACTTGGCCCACTTCGTTGCTGCTATGCCCGCCAATGAGCAGCCGCAGCTCCTCGTGTGCTCGCCCTACACTCGGTGCCTGCGGACGGCGATGCCGATTGCTGACGCACTGCCAAATATCGCGCTCGTAGTTGAGCCTGGTCTGGCTGAGTGGTTTGCACCTGTCTGGCCCGCTTCCACCGGACGGCATCCGAGTCCTAGGGCGCCCGAGCATGTGGTGCGCCTATTTCCACGCGTTGACACGCGTTGGACGCCCTTACTGTATCCTGATCCGATGGGTGAGAGCCAAGAGCATCTTCATTTACGTATGAGAGAGGTCATGCACCGCATCGAAAAGCGCTGCCAATCTTGGAATGTCGAGCGCGTCATGTTCGTGACACATGCGGCGCCAGCCATTGCCTTAGGGCGCATGCTCCAAACGAGAAGCTCGTACGAGGATGTCGCACATTTGGAAGTACGTGCGGCGACCGCGAGTGTGAGCAAGTACGTACGCTCCGGAGATATTTGGCGGCCGATATACCACGGACACACATCGTTCCTACCGCATGGCGAGGAGCGTCCATGGGACTTTTCCTTCGTGCCTAGCAACAACACGGAGCCTGGCATGGGTGCAGATTGGCGCGATCCGTATGCACCTGATGATTCGTCCCTCCAGTTCCGAGCCAATCTGTAATCTACCTAGGCCAAGGGAGCCGCGATGAGGTTTGGGCCCACGGGCAAGGGCAAGCTATATCAGGCGCCCGCTTGTCAAGGAGGGCCAGTGCCTCGGACACAGCCGATGTGCTCACAAGGATGGAAGACCGCTCGGTCTTGAGCGCATCTTGCGGCCCTGCCCTGGGGGCATCGCCAACTGAGTCGTGCGAGACAACTTCTGCCAGTATGTCGAGACCAGCGCGACTCTTGGGAAAGTTTGGATGGCGCTGAAGTCTCTGGAAAGCCGCTGGCACACTTTCGTGGGCCTGCGTTCCACGTGCCGCTGACACGGGATGTTGTGAAACGGATCGGCAAAACTCCTGCAGCTGCGGATCCGATTGGCACGCGTCGCACGTCTGTGGATCGCCTGTGCACGAACGTGTGGCAGGCCGCGTCATCCATAAGTGTGTGAAAGGTTTTGCAGAGTTGTGCGTGCGCCGTCGAATGCGCACATAGCCCGGATGTGGTGGCGACTTGAGTGAGGACGAGGCCGGGGCTGGAGGGCTGGGGCGGGGTATCTGGCCCGTCGAGTCCACTGTGTACCATAAACGTTTCTGTGTCATGGATCGGACCGGTAGAGCAACGGCAGACGATGTTCCTAGCGTGGGACTCGCGTCGTCCACAGGCAAAAGGGCATGGCCGCGGCATACGCATTGGCTCTTGCCCGGACAAAATATACAGTCAATATCCAGTACGTCTTCCTCATCGTCCGCCAGCGGACGGGGCAAAGGCAGAGCGGCTGGCACCGGTGCCCTTGGCGGGGAGGGCGACATGGACGCGCGCTTCGCTGGGGAGCAGCTCCTAGACGATTGCGGCGCCTTGCGAGTGTGCGGCGTACTGCCTTCGTCACTCTGGTTCTTTACGGTGTGCTGCAGCACTTGTACCTGCTGGACGAGTTCGCGGCATTGCTGTGTGAGGCGCGCATTGTCGGCTCGGAGCGCCTCAGCTTCCTGGCGGTACTGGAGTGCGATGTGCTGCATCTGAATATTAGCCTCGACCTCGCGGGCCTCAAACTGTGCAACTTTTTGCTGAAGCTCAACAAGGTACGCATTCTTGCGTTCGCGAAAAGCCCGTTGTGAGGCGCGATTTTGCGCCTTGCGCTTGGTCATGGGCACATTGTTCGAGAGCTTTCGACCTGGCTTGCATCGCGCTGGGAGGACCCACTCCTTGGTAGGCTGCACAATGTTCTGCGGGTCTGTAGCCGGAAGAGGCTGTGGCTCTATCATCGCGCTCTCAGAGAGGTGCATTCTCGTACGCAGAGAGGGCGCGCCACCCCCGCAACATGGCCACGGCGGTGGGCTGATGCTTCATCAGATAACGCATGTGTGCACGTGATGCGACGAGCGTACGACGGAGATGGCACGCCGACGACGGTATGAGTGACGACGGTGAGACGACGCCTGGCGACTGGGCGCTTTTTGAAGAGCCGGCCGGCTTTCGGCCACCGACGCCGCCGCCCACTGAGGCGACCCATACCATGGAGAATGGCACACACGTGCGACTGCAGCTCGTCGGCTCGCATCCCCTGTGGGGCCACTACCTGTGGAATGCAGCGCCCACACTCTCGCGCTTCCTCGAGACACATTGCACGTGTGTGGCCGGTAAGGATGTGCTTGAACTAGGCGCCGCGTCTGGTCTACCGTCCATCGTATGCGACAAGCTGGGCGCACGGCGCGTCGTATCCACCGACTACCCTGACCCTGACTTGATGAAGAATCTCGCGCACAACCTCGCACAAAATGGGTGCACGGCCCCACGTACCGTGGCGCAAGGGTATATATGGGGCGCCGACGTAACACCCCTCCTGGCACATGCGCCGCAAGGCTTTGATTTGATTCTCATGTCCGATCTCATTTTTAATCACCAAGCTCACCCTGCTCTGCTTGACACGGTCGATCGGTGCTTGGCCGCGCGTCCTAACGCGCAGGTGCTCGTCTTCTTTAGCCATCATCGCCCGCATCTTGCCGAGCGCGATCTCTCCTTTTTTCCCCTGGCCGAGGCGCGCCACTATACGTATACCAAGCTGGAGGAATGGCTTTTGTCGGTACGTCTATTCACCTGACCGCAGCCAATGTTTCCTGACGACCCGGGAGATGCTCACGTACGTGCAACCGTGCATGGCTACGCTATTCGGCGTCCGGGATGGCCGAACGCGTAACCTCCTTAGCGGCCAAGTCGCGCCGTAGACGCGACAAGGCTTCGCCCGCCGCGGCACGCTCACCGAGATCGTCGGGAGCCTGCTTGGCACGTGCCGTGCCACGCACACTCAGTTTGGCGATCGCATTCGTCAGGTCGCGCGTGCTAGGCAGCATACTCGCTCCGTCGGCATCTGCAGTCGCACTCTCATCGTCAGGAGGCGCATCCGTGGCCTCAGCAGACTGTTCTTGAGGGGCCACGGGGAACGGATACTCGCCAGGCACGGGCCCTGCACGATGACTTCCCACAGGGGCAGGAGCATCGCGGTTCGCAGTCGTGTGCGACACAGAGCCTGTGCGCGCTCGCGGTCGCGCTGGCTGCTGCGACCAGTGAGGCGTAGGCGGCAAGACGCCGGTGCCGGCCGGCATAAAACCACCCACGCCCGGGTGCATGTAGCTCGGTAGGCCCATCGATGCATCCGCCGGGCCGCCAGGTGCCGCACTCACGTAAGGCATACCCGCCGGCGTAAAGGCGACGCCGGGGCTCATCATGTAGGGGTATATGGGGGGCGTTTCTAGCACTGAGCGCATCAGGAAGCTGGGCATGCCGGGTGTCAGGGGGACACCGGGCGTCACAGGTGCGGGCGTCGGGAACGAGAGTGGCGGCAGTGCAATCCGTCCAGGATGGGGCACACCGGCACCGCGCGGCGCAAGATCCGATGGCGGCGCAGCCCAGGCGTCGCGACCATCGAGCATGCCAAGGGGGAGCGGCGGCCCATTCGGCCCACTCGCGTGCGTCGTGGGGCCCGCCACTTGGAATGCGGCCGTGTATTGCGACGGGTCCGTGGGGACGCCGGGCACCGAGGGGCCATAGTGTGCGTGCCGGTCAAAGTGGACCTTGAGCGTGCGCCCACTGTACTCATACCCGTGATATAGGCGTACGGCCGTCTGGGCATCCTCTGGCGACGCAAAGAGCACAGTACCAAAACCACGGCTGCGGCCCTCGGCGTTCAGCGCGACATCGGCACGCTGTATGTTGCCGGCCGCACGAAACAGATCTTTCAGGTCCTGCCACTGGCAGTGGAAGGGCAAATTACCGACAAACAACACGCGGCCAGGGAACGGCAATGACACCGCAGGCCAAGCATCGCCCGATGCACGGGGTGGCAGGCCATGCCCTGGCGCCAAAGCATCGGGCATACCCGGGGCACCATCTCGTGAAATCGGCTGGGCCACAGCAGCCGTGCGGGCGACAAGACCCTCGGTCTCTAGACCCACGCGTGAAGAACGACGGTCCGTCTCTGACGTCACAAGCTCGTGATCGAGCACGACCTCGAGAATGCGTCCATGCCACGTGTATCCATGGAGTGTATTGATCGCGCGATGAGCGTCTGACTCGGTGGCAAAGAGCACCGTGCCGATACATGCGCCTACACGTGGATCTGGATTCAGATGGACATCGGCGCGGAGCACAGTGCCTGCGCGGCGAAAAAGATCCTTGAGGTCCTGCCAACGCACATGCGGCGGCAGGTTGTGTACGACAAGTTGCGTGCGCTCGTCGCCAGCGGCGTGCGCCCCAGCTGCGGCCCCATGAAGTGTCACACGCGACGGGTCGTCTGCCTCCTCGCGGCGCGTGCGGCGCAGGTACGGCGAGTTCGCGCGTGAGAGGGGAGCAGGGCACGTACTGCGGGGGGATGTGTTGTTCGTGGACAGAGTATGCGACTCTGGCCGGGCGAACGACGGGGCGCGCATATCCGCGGCCGAAAGCGGCCGAGGCGGCAGGGTCACCGACTCGACGCCGCCGTCGGATGGGAGGAATAGCATGGCATGCGAGGGCTGTGTAGAAAGATTGGAGCCGACAGGCGCAAACGCATGCCACGGGACCGAGCTCGTCTGAGAAGCCGCCGTGACGAGAGGGTCGCTCGGGCGCCGATGTGCGTCGCTCGCTGCGCCATCGAGCGACCCGGCGCGGGCCATATGCATAGGTTGTGTATTAACCTCAGGCGCAGTCGCCAGCCCCGCGCGCAGTGGCGGGGAGGATACGGGTGTATCCTGCATGGGCTCGGCGCCAGGGTCAGAGACGATGACAGCGTACCCAGCGGAGGGCTGTCACGTCACGCCGTGTGTCGCGTCACGTGAGGGCCTTCGTCTTCGCGGCCGGCCGCCTTCGCAGCGAGCCCCACGATGACGCTGCTGGCGCAGGGGCGTGGCTGGGCTGCGCGTGCTGTGGCAGCTGTGCGGCCCATGGTGCGGCACGAATCGACTGAGGCTACGCAGGTAGCTGTGCGCAAGACGGCGCCGTCCGCGATGCAGCGGGCGCTGCCGATTCTCTTCACCAAGTGGGACCTGAAGGAGTTTCCGCGGCTACTTCAGTCGCGCGATCGCGTGCTGGATGGGCCGACACACCATGTCAAACCTGATGAGGTGAGCCCTTATGGCGGTAGTGTGACACTGTACAACGACGAGCAACGCCACTTTGCGACGCCCCCGCCGGCGATCCAGACGATGATGCAAGCGGGCGGCGGCGGCGGCGAAGAAGTCAACTCGGAAAGCTACCTGAGTTCCGTCACACCGCTGAGTGCGAGCGAAGTGCAGGCGCTGCACCGCTACAACATCCAGCTAAAGCGCGTCGTGAACATGACCGGCAAGGGCCGAGTGGCCAGCTGGTACGCCCTTGTCGTGGCGGGCAATGGCCGCGGGCTTGTGGGCTACGGCGAAGGCAAAGACGCTAATGCAGGGCGTGCGAACAAAAAAGCGTTTCATGCCGCGGTGAAAAACATGGACCTCGTCTCGGTGCACCGCTCCAAAAGCGGCGCGAATACCGTCGAGACGCCCGTCGAGGGGCGCTGGGGCGCTACGCGCGTTGCGATTCGGCCGCGTCCGGCCGGCTTTGGCTTGCGTGTGCCGAACGTGATCCACCCGATCGCGCGCGCCGCCGGCTTCACGGACCTCGGCGCCGCCGTGTATGGCTCATCGAATGCCATGAATGTCGTCAAAGCCACATTGCAGGTACTGTGGGGCGGAAGCGCTCCGATTGGCATGGGTGGCGGCGTACGCGGCCCCATGCGTCGCGATAACCGCGGGCAGGGCGCGCGCTCGCGCCGCGATATGGAGCTGAGCCGTGGCCGGCGCCTCGAGGAACTGGATGTGTAGTGAATAGACTACGGATCAGCGCGCCACGCGCGATGCAACTGGTCGACACATGCGGCAAAGCGCCCTTCCGGTACGGGCTGATGCGTTGTGCCGGCGAGCGGCTGGACCTGCTTCGCGTCATCGAGGCCTAGACTGAGGCGCACCACCGCGAGGTATTCGGCGGCCGTGTACGGCGGCGGCGTCGGCAGCGCGGCAAGCCACTGCTCTGGCTCCTTGGTGAGGAGCTCCCAAAGGCGCTTACTGCGCTCCAAGTCAATACGCCGCGGCTCGTCGACAATATTCTTGAGGTTCTGCTGCACACTCAGGATGTTGCGCAGCATCTTCGTCACGCCATAGCGATTGATCGCCGGCAGGCGCGTCACCGCTTGCGTGAGTAGCGCATCCATCAGCACGTCAAGTCCGTCAAACACAAACGCATGGTGCTCAGGCAGCATGGCCTCCTTGAACATTTCGTGGCACGCCGCGAGCTCCGTATTGAGGTCGACCACGTGCACGTCCGGCTCCAGGTTGTGCACGTCCGTCACATACGCGCCCTGCATCGCCTGTGCCATTGCCTGCAGCGTCTTGAGCCGCAGTTCCACACGCAGCGTCATCAGCACCGTGTGCGCGAGCGTCGTGTACATGCGCGGCACATCCGCCCACGTACTCGCTAATGCGGGCGTCGCGGGCAGCGGCAAGCCATCGCCCACCTCACGTTCGTCGCCCACGCGGAACTGCTGGAGGTGCGTGCTGAGCCAGTGCAGGCTGTGCTGCAGCGCACCTAGCGCCAGGAACCGCTTACGAGACGTGATGAGGTCACTGCGTCGAATCTCATACGCCTCTGCGAGACGCAGCTCGTTGCGCGCCTCGGCGCGCCGACAGTCGGCTGCGCGCACGCTCGTGGGGTCCGCCTCCAGCGCCGCAGCAAGGCACGCATACATCTCGGGGCGCTGGACCCAAACAGCACTCAGCATGCATGGGCCACCTAGCACCTCGGCGTCTTCGGCCACAAGCGCTTTGTATCGCGCATTACATGCCTCATAGAATGCCAGGAACGCCAGAATCACTAGGCGCGTGTAAGACGCGTGCTGGAACGGCGCCGCTTGCATCATAGAGTACAGGCTGTCCACGAGCGACACGAGCTGCACGGCACTGCGCACTACCGGCCGCGCCGCGCGGACCCGCGCACCAGGCTCTGCATGGAATGCGTCAGGGGCATGCGATAGACTCTGCACAAGAGTCTGCACCTGGCTGCCTAGCAGCGGCAAAAAGCGCTCTTGCACAAACGCTTGGAGGAACAGGGAAAAGTCGCCGCCAGTGGCCACGTCCGAGGGAAGGACTAGCGCCGCGCGACGCACAAATGCGAGCGTCGGGGGAATGAGCACCGAGGCGGTGAATGTAAACGGCGTGACAAGACGTCGGTGACCCGTGCCAAGGTGCTCGTCGCCGCGCGCGCGCGGCTCTAGCACCGCCTGCTGCGACGCGTCCTGTCCAACGAGCCCGGGCACATTCGCATGCAGCGCCGCATCGACCACGTCGGCGGCCGCCTTGATCGAGCCACTGGGCCGCGTCGGCACACGCAGGCGGAACAGCGTATTGCGCTCACGCTCGTACCGCGGCGCCCGCAGCACCACATCCAGCGGAACAACGGCCTGCGTAGTCGGCGCACGCTCCGCGTCCTCAGCCAGGTAATCAATGAGCAGCGCCTGGATTTCGTGCTGCACGGCGTCCCAGACGCGCGCGAGTGCAGCGGGACCCGTCTCGGCACTCGCGCGGTCCGCGGCATGCCCATCGTCAGGGTTCGCGCGCGCAATGAGCACGCCCGCGACCTCCTGCACGGCGCGGTGCGCACAAAGCACCGCCTCGAGTTTAGAAAAGAGCGTCCAGAAAAAGTCGCGCATCGTCTCTGTGTCGCGCTGGAGCGCCGCCAGCTCGGTGCTCGCGTGAATGCGGGGCGGAGGCGCACCGCGGAGCGAGAACGAGCGCCGTGGATGCCCATCGTCCAGCACCGAATGCGTCGCGTGCGGCGCAAGCAGCACGGCCTCGACCCGCACAGCTGTCGAGCCACTTGTGCGCGCCTCATGGCGCGCTTGCACTTCCTCAATCGTGGCGTCGACGAGCTGGTATAGCTCCATCGGCACAAGCTGCGCCAGAGTGTCTAGCGCGTATCCCATCTTTCCAAGCTGACTGAGCGACTCCAGCAACATGCTCATGTACGTAAAACTGTCCTCCTCGTAGCTCGCCGCAGACGCTTCAGGGGAGTCCGCCTCCGCCTCGCGTGCCTCGTCCGCGCGGCGTATTTCGGCTTCGTTGCGCGCAGGATCCTGGTACGGAATACGTGCGCGCACCGCGCCCAAGAACGGCAGCAGCTTCGACGGAGCACTCGTACTTTCCGGGGCATCGGCGCCCAGCACCACGTCCGGCAGGTCGTCCTGCCCCGGTACATAGGCGCGCCACCGCGTATCGCACCAGTAGTTCTTCAGATACAGGTGGCTCTGCAGCTCCTCAATCAGGATATCTAGGAGTGCATGCTCCTGTGTGCGGAGATACGCACGCAAGTCGGCCGTAGCGCCAAGCTCGGCCAGGTCGGCACGCTGGATCATGCGGAGTGAGCGCATGAGCAGCTGGGTCGCGTCTAGGAACTGCTTCGCAGTCATAAGCGACTCTAGCTCCTCAGGCACGCCGCGCAGCTGCTCAAGGAGACCCAGCACACGCATCGCCTCTTTGACGCTTTCGAGCCGGTGCCACATTTGCTCAAAGTCGGCGCGCCGTGCACCCAGTGCATCACGCGCATGTTGCAGCTTTCGCCGTGTCGCGGCTATACCGTCTTGTGACGTACCAAGCGCCGATATCATACCGTGATGCACTGTGATTGCCGTCGCAAACGAGTCGTAGTGGTCGTCCAACGTGCCCTGCAGCGATGACTCGATTAACGAGGCCAGCGACGCAAATTCGCCTGCGTGCGCATGCAGCGAGCCAGTCGGCAGTAGTGCCAGTGATAGGCGGACTGGATTGAACTCAGCATCGAGCAAAAAGCCCCACTCGTTCGTGAGCTTGCGCAGCACCGCATGCAAAAGCCGGAAACGCTCCTCATCGCTTGCGTCCACATACGCGCGAACAGACCGACTCGCTTGGGGCACCATGCGGTGAGGAACATATGAGCCACGTCGCTCCCGCTCAGCTTGTCGCAGTAAGCGCAACTTTTGCTGTTGCCGCGCATCAGCAAGCGCACGCTCCTGCGTGAGTGAGCCTACTCGCTTGGCCTGCACTGGCACAGGCGACTCACGCATGGCCGGACGCAGCCGATCACGAGCTCCACGGTTGTGCAGAGAAGGCGAGGCATTCGCGGCGCTGGCATCAGACGAGAGAGAGACACGTTGCACAGGTGCAGGCGAGTGGTCGCTCGCAGTCTCCTTGGGCACCGGGGGCGGCGGCGGGTGGCTCTCAGCGCTTGGACCACCCACAGGTGCCGACGTGGAAGGCACGCTAGGCGAGTGTCGCGGCCAGGGCACAGGCGGTGGTGTGGGGGTTGCCGATACAGGCACCGGCCGAGGCGTCGGCGGCGCCGGCAATGTGGCCGACACATCTGGCTCGGGCTCATCAGGTGGCAGAGGAATTGGCGGCGCATGCCCCATAGGTATAAAAGGCGCCGATGCGGGGACCGCATTAGTCGGTGAGGGCGCCGCAGGAGGCACTGCGCCTGGCTGCACGGGTGCTGAAGGACCGCCAGCCGCATTTGCCGGCGACAAGCCCACTGGCGCGCTGGGAAACGCATTGTGGCCAGGTACGATAATTGGAGCTGACGTCACACCTGCACCACTGCCAAGCTGCACATTTTCATGGCGGATGACCGGGCGCGGCTTCCTTGAGCTGCCCGACCGCCTCATCGCGCGTCACAGACCGATCGCTGCCGACCGCGCCGCTCGCTATGGGGCTCGGCCGAGGTGTCATATTCTTACGCACAGTCCACCTGTGTGACGCCGTCCATGTCCGTGGCCGCGCGGCCCAATTTTCCGGCGGCACTCTCGCTATGTCCAAGCGCGCCGCGGTCCAGCGCAGACACGGAGGCATGGTACCGTGATTCTGCAGGTGATATCGCTACGTACGGCATTGCCGGGCGTATATGGTCCGTACGATGCACTCATGGTAGGGAGTCGGCCTATTTGTTTCTGGCGTACTTGGCCGAGGGCACTGGCACATGGGACCCGCCGCGCACTCTCCTGCAAGCAGACGAAGTAACTGTGCTGGAGCTCGGAGCAGGTGTAGGTACGGCCGGCCTGGCGACCGCGCAGGCCCTCGATCGGCAGGGCGGACGCGGCACCGTCGTGCTCACCGACCTCCCGGACGTGTGCCCGCTGCTGGAGCGCAACGCAAGTACTTGTGCTTGCACGCATGTTGCTATACATGTGTGTGCCTTGCCATGGGGCGACCATGACGCGGCGCATGCCGTCCTTACCAGCACCGCGCCGCCCACACATATTCTGTGCTCGGACCTCGTGTATTTTCCGGAGCTCCTTGCTCCTCTTTTGCGCACGCTGATCTCGCTGACCACTATATCACCCACCACAGAGGTGCTCATTGCTTACAAAATTCGCTCGTTGACCAAGGAACAGCCATTTTGGTGCGGCCTGTCCGCCTGGTTCGAGCTAACACAGGTTGACTACCAGCGGGACCCCCGCGCACCGAAGCAGCCGTTCGGCGCACACACCTCGCATTTTGGATCACGCGCCCCACCATGTACACCAGACGGCCAGCCACTGGACGACTACTTTCTGTTTGTGGCGCACCGCCGGCCAGAGACTCATGTGTGGGCCGTGCCAGAGAGCGACGCCGCGCTGCTCCAGGGGCAGTATGTACGTGAGGGGCAAATGCGCACGGCTCTGACGACCGGTACCTTTGAATGGCTTCTCCTAAGTCGCGCTACAGAGGACGTGTAGCTACATTAGGTATATCGTGGCTGCTTGCCAGGTGGTGTGTGCCCGCCAGAGGGTGCCGCGCGCTTTGCGTCTGCGGGGGGCCCAGGCATGCCAGGTGGTCGCGCGCCACTCGCGCATGCTTGGAAGAAGAGCATCTGCTGGAACTGCAGTTGCATTTGGGCCTGCATTCGCAAAGGCGGTGGTAGTTGAGGATTCTGAAGCATGGTGACCAGTTGCTGTACAAACACTGGGTTAAAGCCACCGGGAGGGACAGGCGGCATCACAGGGGTATCGGAGGGTGCAGCGGACGCCGTAGGTGTAGCGGGCGCAGCGGGCTTAGCAGGCGCCGGCGCACTATCAGGCACGTTCTTGTCATCTTGTGGCGCCTCGGACGCCTTCGACACGGTCCCTGCCGCGGCAAACTCGGATACAGCCGCCTGCTGTGCCGCTTCGTCGTCGACGCCCGTGCCCTGCTCGAGCGCCTCTTCGCTGCGCTCGATGGCCTTATCAATATATTCACGCACGAGTTTACGCTTGACATCGTCGATCTTTAGCATCTCAAGGTCCGGGATACGCTTCTCACATTCGGGACACACAAAGTCGTGCTCAAATAGGTAGGTCTGGACACATTCTTCACAAAATGACGTCTGACAGCAACTCGTCTTGACGGCCTCGCGCAGCAGTTTGCTACACAACGGGCAAGCTAACGATGGATCTGACGGTACCGATTGGTACACATCCGTTTTCGACAGTGGTCGTGAGCGCGCGCGGCTCCGCTGCCAGGAGCTTGCGTCGGGCGTCGCAATCACATATGAGCCATCAGCCGTGACCATGACGCCAGACATGGTCTCGGCTGTCGATTGCTCCACCGTGCGAAGCATGCTCTTGGGAATACCCGTCGTCCGCTTGAATCGGCGGTTATCGTACTCGGGGTTGTCATTCGTTGGGCAGTCTTGAATCCAGTGCCCTTTTTGCCCACAGCGGTAGCAGATAAAGCCGGGCGGCGGCGGCGGGCGCTCGACCGCAGGAGCCGCGTAGCCACCCCGACCGGGGGGCGGGCCTCGGCGTGGCATGCCACTGCGTTCCCGGTAGGTCGCATTGGCCATACGTGCTTGGGTCTCTTCCCATTGCTCGCTTGAAGCTTGAAACATGGCGGCAATCTTTGATGCCTCATCCTGCTGGCTATCGATCGCCGATGATGTAATAGGCGCAACATTCGCAGGCTCATCATTCCCGTCGAAGCGCTTGGTCATCGGGCCCCGGTATGGTGTGCTCACGCTCTGACCCCCCATCGTTGAGATGGACGAAGCCTCTTGTGCAGCACCCGCGACCGGTGCCTGGAGATCAGCCACATACAGTTGTGCAGTACCTCTGCCTGGTTTTGAAGGAGGAAGTCGCCGAACAGTGACATGTGATGCACGGGGGATCGTGACATTATCGTCCTTGAACTCCTCATCGGTATCGGCGTCGTACACAGCCAAATCAAAGTCCGCTCCCTTCCCCATTTTGTTTTGAAGGATAATTTCACGTTTCAAGTCCCATACACTGATACCAGTTCCGTCGAACGTGAGCCGCTGGGGCTCGCGCTGCGAGCGGAACTTGTAGTACACCGACGACGTCGCCATCGTCGGCACGAGCAACGGCCACCGTGCACGCGACGGTTGTATATCACGTGATAGAGACTGTCCACGCCGCCGCGGTCGTCTTTTTATTTTCAACCCGTTTCCATGTAGGCCGGCCATGGGTGAGTCGCCCTGGGCTTCGAAACTGCTAGGGGCCCCAGTCTCTCATGAGTATGTATCTGGTCCGACCAGGTTAGCGGATGAGACTTTATTCGCAAAAGTGGGAATCTCTCCTATCTCTTATGAGGATACAAGTTCTTTTGCTTCCTGATGCCAATCATGCCTGTGAGCAGGCTAACTACAGGGATCTCGATTCCATCGTGCTACAGTACCTGATTTTGCATGGTCATGAAGAAGCGGCAGAGAACCTGGCTGACGATGCCGCTCTAAGTATGCCGCAGGACCGGCATGCTATGCAGGCCCGCGCCTACATACGCGATGCGCTTTTACATGGCGACGTGGACCGCGCCATGCGGCGCATTACTGAAATCCATCCAGAGGTATGTTCACTATGGCAGGCGAAAGGACGAGTCTTTTCATGCACCACGCTGAGCTTTGCGATGCGGAGTCAAAACCTAATCACCATCTTTCGACTGATCGCCATGCCTCTTTATGATGAGCAGCTGACACGCAGATTTTAGATACATGCCCATTTTTGTTCTTTGAGTTGCAAAAACTGCGTATGATGGAGCTGCTGCGGCAACAGCTGCTGGACGAAGCACTTGAGTTTGCCGCGGAGGAACTTGCCCCGCTTGTGGAAGATCACCCGGCGCTCCTGTATGAGCTCGAAAAATGCATGTCCCTCTGCCTACTCGACACACGCATGCCGATACCCACTGATGCGCCGGCCTACGCACATCTATGGCTAGATCCGATGCACAGGTTGCATGTGGCTGAAGAGGTTAACATGGCTTTGCTGGCAGCACAGGGCGACCCTAGCGAGGCCAAGCTCCCTATACTGTTGCATTATCTGCAAAGGGGGGACGATCTTGTGGGATCGAATGGCCTCGCGCAGTTGGACGACTGGTCGGTACTATCGCTCGACGGCGAATGGCCGCCCGTACCGTGGGACGAGCCTGGTAACTTGTAGATAACCCTGTACAGTGGAGGTACATAGCGTTTTTCGCGCTGGAACGTGCGTTACGATCATGCTATCGAGTGTGCCGTCCGTGCTGACAGAGATAGTACCCTTCTTGCAGCGCGCAAAGGAGGTAGAGCGTGTGGATCCTGTAATAGCATATTGGTGTACGTCGATACGGCTCATTCCAGGCAAGTATTACGCGGCTCAAATTGGCATTGAGAAGGGCACCGGGCATGCAGAGGCGCAAGCCTTCTTGCTCCAATTTATGGACGAGCTTGAGCAGGTATGTCTTCCGCCCTCTGACCCAGCTCAAAGGAACGCTGAGCGAGAATGAAGCGGTAACGAACGATGCCATCGGCCAGACCTATATCGAAAACTTTGCATTACAGATCTTCTTGGGCGCGGACAATGAAGAACGTGAAGGAAAGGCTTCTCGGTACGTATTGATGGTCTAATTTCAGGTCAACAGCGCAGTCATTTTTGGCAGCTTCCAAATTCTTGGAGCTGCTCCAGGTATTTGGTCCGCTGGAGCCCGACGTACGTGTGCATGGACTAAAGCAGATGCAAACAAAGATCAAATACGCCAAGTGGAAAGCCGCCCAGATCTCAAAGGCCCTGCGTGAAGGTTCGGCGCTGACACCTGGGCCGGACAAGACGGCTATGGAGAGAGAGGCAGCGCAAACATCCAGTGATGATGCATCACAAGCTGCGCGCGTGAGTGATGCAGAGGAGGCGACCCAGTTAAAGTGGCCACAAGTACCACGCGAGACAGATGCTCCCCAGGTGCACGTCATGGCTGCACGCTCTACAGACCAGACGTCGAAGCCTCCCGCGGAGGCCGGGCCACTCGCGGCGCAGCCTTCGGACTCAGAGGACCGCGCGCCGGAATCGGGCCTATCTGTGCGTGAGATTGCACACGCTCAAAAACTCTGTCGCTGGGCTTCTAGTGCGTTGGACTATGAAGATCTTGAGACAGCGCGCACACAGCTGCGTCAGGCCCTTTCGCTGCTGGACGGCACAGGCCCCCCAAGATAGTCTCGTAGCCACGCCGGACGGCGCTCGAGCCACGTGTGTCAGTGCACGTGATGCGTCCCGGGCAAAGGCTGACCAGCTGGCAGGTGCTTGCTCCGCTGAGGTTTCCAACGTGCCGTGACACTGCAACTCCCAATGATGATTGGCAAGGCATCTACCAACGTGCTCCGCGGGTTCCAGCGTGCTGGTACGTTTTTGGACGCTCTTACATTTTTTAGCTAGCTCGCGTGGCCTGACGACGTCGGCGGTGCGCCGCAGCTATGAGGACACCATTAAGAACATTTACGTGCAGAAGGACTCGCGTATTATCTGCCAGGGCTTCACTGGTAAGACCGGCACCTTCCACTGCCAGCAGACCCTTGACTACGGTACCCAGCTGGTCGGTGGTGTGTCGCCCAAGAAGGCTGGTCAGACGCACCTGGGTCTCCCCGTGTTCGGTTCCGTGCAGGAGGCCGTCGACAAGACTAAGCCGGCCGCATCAGTGATCTACGTGCCGCCGGCTGGTGCTGCCGATGCAATCATCGAGGCCGTCGAGGCGGAGGTGCCTCTGATTGTCGCCATCACGGAGGGCATTCCCCAGAGGGATGAGATTCGCGTGGCCAACGTGCTCAAGCAGCAGAGCAAGTCGCGCCTCATTGGCCCCAACTGCCCGGGTGTGATCAACCCTGCTGGCTGCAAAATCGGTATCATGCCCGGCCACATCCACATGCCCGGCAAGATCGGCATCGTGTCGCGCTCGGGCACCCTCACTTATGAGGCGGTCAACCAGACTACGCGTGTCGGTCTGGGTCAGTCTCTCTGTGTCGGTATTGGTGGCGACCCATACCCTGGCTCGACCACGGTGGACTTGGTGAAGCTTTACCTGGAAGACCCCAAGTCGGAGGGTCTGGTGATCATTGGTGAGATTGGCGGTAGCATGGAGGAGGATGCTGCCGAGTACTTGGAGAAGTACAACCTGTCGCGACCCGACCCGAAGCCCGTTGTGGCTTTCATTGCTGGCCGCACGGCGCCCCCGGGCCGTCGTATGGGTCACGCCGGCGCCATTATCAGCGGTGGCAAGGGCGGAGCCGACTCGAAGGTCAGCGCTCTCGAGAAGGCAGGCGCCATTGTCGCAGACAGCCCCGCGAAGATTGGTGAGCTGATGCTGGAGGCTATGAAGAAGGCTGGCAAGGCCTAGTGTTGCGATGTAGGCACATAGAGAATTACTCAATCCGCTGAAACTGCGTCGGGTCGTTATTGTACGCGATCTCATCCAAAGCCACGACACAGCTCTCCCGCACTACCCGGGGCGCCGCCTCGTCATTGGCATACTCACGTAGCACGTCCATGACCTCCATCGCTTCCGTGTCCTGGCCACCCTCCTCCAAGACAGCACCCAGCGCCTCCGCCGCCTCGTGGCGTACCATTTCGTGCTCTCCACTATCTTTGAGCACACGAGACATGGCTGGGATGCAGGCAGGGTGACACAACTCGCCAAAGACGAAGCAAATTTCATGGCGGAACAGAGCACTCTTGTCCGAAAGGCCATCGACGAGGGCCTTCACTGCAGGCACTTGTGCCTCCTCGCCGCCTTGCTGCACCGTGTTGCGCAGAGCGAACATGGCACGGTAACGCTCAAATAGGGACAGCGACGAGTCTAGCAGGACCTGACGGAAATGAGGCACATTCTCCAGTGTATATACCGAGGAGGTCTTCTCATCATTTGGCATATGCACAATCGCAGGAGCTGGATCAATAGGTGCAGCGGCCCGCGCAGCAGCAGCGATTGCATCACCATGCTCCTTATCGCGCTGGGCCTGCAAGGCGCGCTCCGCGCGCCCAGCTTCGGAATTGTCAAGCTCAATTTTGTGAATAGCCAGGTGGCACGTCTCGCGAATGGCCACATCTGGATCCTCGGAAACATATTTGCGGAGGATTGGCAGAGCGGCAGGACTGGAGATAGCGCCCATCGCCTCGGCTGCCTCATGACGCACCATACAATGCTGATGGGTGTCGTTCAGGACATCCTCTAAGTGGGAAAGCGCACGTGTGTCCTTTAGCTGGCCCAGCACATACGCCATTTCGTGCTTAAGCAAGGCAGAATCATCAGCAAAGCCCTTCGCAATAATCTCGATCACGCGCTCACACTTGTCTTCAGACAAAGCGGCCAGACCTTTAAGAGTAAAGAGCGCACGGAATCGCACATCGAGCTTTACTTGCCCAGATACGTTGAGCAGAGAAGCCTCTAGCTCATCTAGGTTAGGCAGCATCTCCGCGGCACCCCAACCAGCGTCGAGCTAGCCGCTGAGGCGGCGTCGACACCGCTGACAAAGCATCAAAAAATTCAAGTTTTGCCGTGCGGGCGAGCCACACAAAAAATCTTCTCTTGACCGCTGGCTAGTATGGCACGTACGAAACGTGCCAAGGTGGTCTCGTTGACACAGACTAAAGCCAAGACTAGGGAGCACAAGGAGAATATTATTGAAAATGTGCGTGATGCGGCCAACCAGTATTCCTACATTTGGGTGTTTGCGGTTAGCAACATGCGCAATGCCTACCTCAGTGAGGTGCGTTCGCTGTGGAATGGCTCGAAGATTTTCTTTGGCAAGCTGCGTGTAATTGCTAAGGCATTGGGAGAGACGCCGGAGGAGGAAATTCGTCCAGGTATCGGCAAAATCGCGCAACGTCTCCGTGGAAATGTGGGCCTTCTCATGACCGACTCGCCGCCAGCGGAGGTGCTCGATTGGTGCAGCGACTACCGCCGTCTTGACTATGCCCGAATGGGAAACCGCGCAACCGAGACCATTAAGCTATCGGCAGGCCCAGTGCATTGCCGGACAGATCCTCCCGAGACACTTCCGCACAGCATTGAGCCACAACTTCGCGCCTTGGGAATGCCCACACAGCTAAAGATGGGTGTGCCTACCCTTCTCGAGGAGTTTACCGTGTGCAAGAAAGGCGAGAAACTCACAGCAGAGAAGGCCCAAATCTTAAAGCATTTGGTAATCCAGATGGCACACTTCCGCCTCATCCCCTTGGTATACTGGTCCGCTGTCGGCGCACCAGGCGAGGACAGTGAAGGCGCAGTGGTCGACCTGCCCCTCTCAGAAGAAGATCGCGAGCTTGTGGAAACCTCCAATGCCATCCTCGAACCAAAGGCCAGTCGCGCCGCGGACGAGAGGAAGCACATGGACGAAGATGGGGACGAGGATGAAGACGACGACGGCATGGACGAGCCCAACGAATTCGATGCGATCGAGGCCCGCGACAAGGCAATGATGCTCCCGGAGGGCATGCAGTTATAGATGTATTCGTACTTATAGGAGAATAACTACCTAGTCGGCAAATCTCCGCGGCGACGATCCAAATAGACCCGCCTGCACATGGGGGAACGTGAATGAGGGATATCGATGTGGAAACGCTGGTACTGGTACACACCGCGCTCGTCCTTGACGAGTTCCACATGCACCTCACCTTCTGTAAACGTACCAGGTTCAGGGCGTAGACCCGCAGCCAGGTCAAGCTTGGACAGGCCAACGGCATCGTTTGTGCTCCCGATAACTTGACCAACCCCATGGACCAATCCTCGGAGCTTCTTCGTGATCCACCAGGGCTCAGAAGGGGTGGCTATAGGGTCCGTAGCCACCGTCGACGAAGATAAAGTCGATTCGTCAGGATGTGACGACTGTTGCCACCATTCATACGCTGTCTCGTAGCTTTCCAAGGCCTTGTGCTGAAGCCACTGCGCCCCATCCAAGAATCCGGAGCGAACGTGTTGCCAGTAGCTGAGCGGGCGGTCTTTGTCACGGGCCTCCATATAAAAGTGCATTACCAGCTTTTCGGCCCCTGTACGAGGATCCACGTAGCGCATAGAGTGCACTGTTTGAGATGGACGGTGGGGGTGTGACGGAGGGTTCAAGGGAGAGAAATCGGCGCGAGTAGTTGTCAATGATGTTTGGAAGCGGTATGGTTCCAGCAGATATTCATGCACCTTGTCACTTTTTTGAATATGCTTGCAGGCCTCATTGAAGATGACTGTGGGGCTGTTGCGAGCGAAGAGCTCTGTAGAAAGGGAATAAGCAATAATCAGTGTGATCAAGGCGCCAGCACTAATCACAAACAAACGAGACGTGCCAACTGCGGCGCGTGCGACTGTCTGTGAGCTCACCACCTGTATGCTCACCTTTTTGTCGACCACTGAGGTCCTGCCAATTTTTGCCCAGGCCGACCCATTTGTCGATCTTGCTCGGTCCAACTCTAGACCCTTGCTGAAGGGCTTCACCAGCTAGTCCAAGAGGCACCTCATTCTGCAAAGCCCTTGACTTTATCTCACCCTCGCGCAGCAAACGCAAGAGTTCAGCCTGTTCTTTCGAAAGATTCTCATGCGGCTTCGGGTGGGGTTCCGTGGCAAAGCTGCGCGTGAGTCGAAAGCAGAAAGGCTCAAAGATGGTGGAGCTATGGGTCCATCCTGCCTGTCGGATGCTAGGCACGCGGAGGAAGCGTGATAGTGACATGATAGCCAACTTAATCCCAGGATGATGCGAAGGCCTGAGCTGAGAGGCTGGGAGAAGTCACGTGGTATGGCCCGAGCACGCTATGGATGCGGCAGTGACAGGTGAGGATAGACACGAGGCGTGTCTGTGGGCCTAGCAGCCAGGGTAGAAACGAAATGGGATGGAATCAACGCGTCTACTTAAATTCTGCCCAAATATATGTATGTAAAAATTGCAAGACGCATTTAGCTACCGAAGCAAATGTCATAAGTAAAGTAAGCTACTACAATCTGACACGACGCTAGGACTTTAGTGGCAAGCTCGGAGAGGCCTACTTAATGTGGCAGGTTGTTAATTCGGAAGAGGATGAATTCGAAGAACGCGAAATGCGTACAGGCAAACATGTTGTGTGCGACATATACTGCTCGCGTTGTCGTAACTATGTTGGATGGAAATATGTAAGTAGACATATCTGACAGACAGTGTTATGCATTCTTGTCTTCTGAACGTTACAAAGAAGGCAAATACCTTTTGGAAGCAGCTCGATTAACCAGATCAGGATACGATAGAGACGATGACTAGTTTTACCTTACCGGGATGCCATGGCACGCCCTATGCCAAGCCCAGGCAATGCACCCCAGTTCCAGGGGCAAGCAGTGCACGTTCAATCAAAATAGGAAGAGGTTTGGGCCACAACTGTGATTGGATTAGTTCAGCTTCGCCTAGCGTACGCCTATCAACCTGACCCTAGGGTCCATAAACACAACCTATGCGACTCCTCATTTGCTTTATTGATGCTTCATTGCTCTAATGCATCATTGACGCACACGTTAACTAATCCTTATCAATTAATGCGAATGAGTGGACAATGTGTCCCGGCAACCTGTAAGAGTATGCACAATGTATCCCGTGCATGTGACATAGGTGCAACTAGGCCATTTCACATGATGCAGGGGGAGACACAGCCTCCAGCGCCCAACCGCGGCAAACTCGGCAGGCCATGAGCGCCAGGCTATAATAGCTAATGTTCGAAAAAACAACAGTAACTTCATCCCTTCCCCTTCCACTCTCGTCAGAGCGCTAGCCGCCTGTTTCTCCCTCAAGTCTTTTTGCATATCCTCAAGTCTTAAAGAATAATGTCTCGCTTTGTTCAGTTTGCTCTTTTTGCCTTTCTCGCTCTAGCCACTTTCGTTGCTGTTGTCCGCGCAGAAGACAAGCTCTTCGATGATGACGGTAAGGAAATGGTCTTCTTTGACTCTGAGGTCGGTGACAATGAGTTCGAGGATGACCAGCAAGAAAAGCGCTCGCTTAACATTCGCGGCAAGTCGAGCTTCGGTATGAACAAGCGCAACCTGAAGGACACCCAGGAGCTTTTCACTCACGGCCCTGCTGAGAAGGAGTCGGTCTGGGCAAATGGCATTAAGATTACTTGGTACGCTTCTCAAGACTTGAAGAACCCTGCCTGTGGCAATGGCAAGTGGGACCCTTCGAACTCCAACCACATTGGTGCTGTTTTGAAGGGTTGGGACCATGGTCCTTCTTGCGGTGATTTCATTCGTCTCTGCAACCCGAAGGTTTCTCGCTGCGTGCGTGTCCGTATCGTTGACGAGTGTGCCGGTTGCAAGCAGAACCACATTGACCTGACGAAGAGTGCCTTCAAGCGTCTGGCCACTACGGGCACCCTAGACGAGGGTGTGACAACTGGTCTTACCATGTGGTACAGCAGCAAGCCCAACCCTTGGGATCTGTCGCTTTTCGGTCCTTTCAAACTGCAATAATCACGCTGCTTGAAAGGATGAGTTTGCTGATGATACCAAAGACCAACATGTGTGCCTGGTGCATACCCGAGGTCCTTGTGCCTCATACTTACGATTCTACTTTTGTTGTTTTTGATAATGCTGTGCACTATCAAGGACCCGTTTTTGGCTGTTGAACCTTTGGTTCTGTTTTCGCTTATGATGAATGTCTAATGACTAGCCGGTTCTAGCATCCTCTTTAGATTACCTTTTGTATAACGTTTATTTGTACACGCAAAAAATGATAAAAAATACTATGAAACTGACAGGCCGTTTAGGTTCAAAATGAAGTAGTGACCAATGGTCTTAGTATTTGTGGGGGTGTCTGCCATTATGACCATTGATGGATCGTTATGGTGTCAAATGGAGCTTAAATGACAACGGTGTAAACACAACACTAGTCCCCTGGGTCGGACTGTCAAAGCATTTAGGCTTTTATTTATATGGTGACGACTCACTAGAGATCCAGCGTACGTAGCGGATCAAATAGGGTCGGGCTGCACTAAGAGGCTGTCCCGTGTTGCATGAAGTGGAGGTATTAGACCCCCGGTCGGCCCTATTGGCATCTCGACATCGTAGTGTGGCCTTGTGAACTAGAGATTGGTCTAACGTCGTTGATCTAGTGACTATACGCCTCGGTGATTATGTCTTTCTCGTTGAAAGGGAGGTTCAATACAAATCAGACTGGGGTACAGGATGCTTCGAATACGCAGCAGTCGAAATTGGATAGGCGGCGAAGTGTCTCAGGTGCTTTGACCCCCGGGCAAGGGCCGAGCTCCTCGGCGGCCTCGTCTGCGACATTAAGCTCGCCATCCTCAAAATTAGACTTGTCAAATGTCAAGTCCTTCTCCAAGTCGCGTGGTCCGATGAAGATCTCGCCACTTAATATGCAGCTGCAAAGCTCGAAAATGTCAGGACCTCGTACACCAATGACGGCTACGCTGGACTCGCCCATTGGTGTGCCAGGGAACGTAATTATGCCTTCTTCTTATGCATCGTTTGGGTGGACACCCACAGAATGGTCTCGTTGGGGTACAGACAAAGGTCGCTCCATCCACTTGGGTAAGAAGAAGTCGGTGTTGCTTGGAATGGAGAACTTTGGCAATACTTGTTATGCCAATTCGGTTCTTCAGGCTTTGTATCATTGCAGACCATTCCGTGACGCAATGATGGAGCCAGAAGAAGATTCAGCAGAGCAGATGCCTCCAGTGTCGACACCAAGTGCACACTCCATGCAGCATGCCTTGACAAATTTGTTCCATTCAATGGCATTGACGGCGTCTAGCTTAGCATCCAACCCGCGGAATGGGCATATCAAGAAGTTTCATATGCCTTTGGAGGGCCGCACTGCAGCCATCATTGGCGATAGTGTGGAACGTAAAGCTCTTGAGTCTTTCTTGGGTTCCTTGCGGAACAGCAGCAACTTGTTTGACTGTACCATGCACCATGACGCGCATGAATTTTTAAATTTCTTGCTTAATCAAGTGGGCGAAGATCTGGAGAAAAAGCAGTCCAAGAAACAGAGGAAGCAGTCGGTGACATCCCCGACAGGTGATATGAACAAGACCTTTGTTAACCGACTTTTCCAAGGTGTGCTGACCAACGAGACGCGCTGCCTGTCGTGTGAGACTATCACTAGTCGGGACGAGGAGTTCCTGGATTTGTCCATCAATGTTGCTCCCTACACGTCTGTATCATCGTGTCTGCGACTCTTCTCTGAAAGCGAGATGCTCGCCGGGCGAAATAAGTTCTTCTGTGACACTTGCTCCAGCTTACAGGAGGCAGAAAAGCGCATGAAAATCAAGTCGTCGCCTAGTATTCTAGCTTTGCACTTGAAACGTTTCCGCTACGACGAAAACATTAACGCCTATATCAAACACGCATGCCGAGTGGTGTTCCCACTAGACCTCCGTTTGTTTAACTCGTCAGATGAAAGCAATCACCCTGACCGTCTGTATGAGTTAGTGGGTATTGTGATTCATGTGGGCTCGGGTGTGCATCAAGGACACTATGTGTCGATTGTAAAGATTGGCTCGCGTTGGGCCTTGTTTGACGATGAAGAAGTGCAATTCATTCCCGAATCAGACATTTCCAAGTACTATGGCGATGCACCAGAAATTGGGAGTGCCTATGTCCTTTTCTACCAG
This sequence comes from Malassezia sympodialis ATCC 42132, assembly GCF_000349305.1. Classification (NCBI taxonomy): domain Eukaryota; kingdom Fungi; phylum Basidiomycota; class Malasseziomycetes; order Malasseziales; family Malasseziaceae; genus Malassezia; species Malassezia sympodialis. The sequence goes on along the minus strand of NW_017387807.1, from coordinate 535,589 downwards.
ACAGTGTCAAAGGACAGGACGGAGCGTGATCGCCAAGAGATGACGACACCAGGTACACCTCAATCGGATATGTCGTCGTCTGCGACGTCTGCCAACTTCCGCAAAGCGGCTACCATGGCGCGAGCAACTTCGGCCTCGTACAGTGTAATTTCGTCGTCGCCTTTGTCGCCACGACACAGCTCATTCCATCCTCCTACAACCAAAGCTGCAGTTAGCGGAATGACGTCGCCTTCTTCGCTTAGCAAACCTGTGTCACCGCCGGCGACAAACGAGGCGTCCGTAACTATGATGGATTTGAAACCCACAGCAGAGCCTGTGGCATCTTTACTTTCAAAGAATCAAGAGCATGCGCCACCCATTGTTCACAGCGTATCCGTGAAAGAGCCCCTCTCCTTGTCTTCAATGGCCGAAACAACTTCCTCCGTGCCCACACCTGCGATTGCACCTGCTCCCTCACCCACAGTGACAGCCCGTGAGCCACTAGTGTCTGGGGCACCACCTTCGACGGTGAAGCTGTATGAACCAGTCACGGGTCTTGGCCCACCGACCACAAAGGCAGGCACCGAGCCTTCCGAAAAGACCCATTTACCTACTTCTCGGCTAGAAAACAAAGCCGGACCAGAGCCGGTTCCCGGGGGAGGTTCTAGTACGCTGATCAGAGAACCAAAGACGACCGCTTCGCCGCCATCCTCGAACGTGGAGACGATGATGGTTCCAGTGGGTCCTACCCCTTCAGCTCCAGAGCCCAAAATTCCCGCGGCAGTCCCCGCAGCTCTTTTAGGCCCAGCCTCGGATATGTCACAATCGACAAGGGATAAGCCTGTTTCTGCTCAACCAGCTAGCCGCGACAGTGAGCTGGATGTTGTCACAGTTGGTCCACCGCAAACCAAGGACGCCGAAGAACCAGCTAAGAGAAATTCAGTAACACAGCCATCGCCGTCGCTCTATCGATCTGGCTCTACGACGAATTTAGTGCCAACGGTGTTGCCCTGGTCGCAAGACACGACGGCTTCATCTACGTTGACGCAGACGCCCCAGGCATCCTCAGCGATAAATAAGGTGCCGCAGCCAAGTCAACATGAACTAACTCTTCCTTCTCCTATGTTGACCGAGCCACAAGTAAAGCCAGCTATCTCTCTAACTAATGCTACGAACGGGTCCGAGGAAAATGCTACTTCCAGCTTGGTCTCGCAACGCCGTCCGATGTCCATGTTTGGTTCCATGCCGATCCGAATCTCAGGCCAATCCAGTTTATCGACATCTCCTGGTGAGAATGTGTTGTCTGCGTCACCAACCTCTCCACAGAGCATGTCGCCAGCAAACCAGCTAAACTTGCCGACGCCACCCATGACGCCGATGAATGCAGTTCACCCTATGACCACTATTTCTGGCTCTCAGGATGACGTCGCTATGCGCCAGGAGCCCCCGCTTAGGCCGCGTCGCTCTTTGATGCGCCAATCTATGGCTTTTTCGCCCTCTATGACGTCCATTCAAGAAATTTCTGCCCCCCGACATCCAGCTGAATTACAGGCTAATGCTAAAAGTCCTTTGGTGAATACTGCGACATCTGGGCCAGTATCGGCTGCGACTTTGACGGAACCCAAGGCACCATCGCATGATTCTCTGTCTGCGACCTCGGCACCTCCGGAAAAAACGAGCAATAGCTCCAAGCGTACCTCGTGGCTGGGTCGATCTAAGTTTGGCCGCTTTCTATCGTAGTTTTGGATTCGCTTAATTTCGCAAGTGGAACGTTAATAGGACCACTTGTGCTATACCAATCTAGATGCTCCAACCGCTAAAACGTGTGCCTTTATCAATTGAACCATAATTGGACTGAAGCAAAGCTTCACGCTTTTGCATGACTGCGCGAGAGCGTTCCTGCATGACCTTTTTTTCTTCTTCTCGCTTGCGGCGCTCTGCCTGTTTAGTATCTGAATGAGTCGTTTCCTTGCGGGGTTTGCCTAATGACATAATGGATCCCGACGTGGGGAGAAAGTGCGATTGGAATAAGGAATTACTGTTCATTGACCTGTCATTACTGGAATTGGATCCAAAAGACAGTCCGGTTATTTTGTGTTCTAACTGGTGCTCAGGATTCGAGTTTAGGGATCTTGGTCGTAATAGACCCCATAAAAGCGGGGATGTCTTTCTTGAATGCAATCTTTGTAAACTCACAGTGTGACTTCTGGAAGGATCAGATTGGATATTGTCGCTCAAATTGGATGAATTCGTAGAGGTCGTGACTTCGTTCTCTTGGTTCTTAAACGAGTCCGTGGTCGTTTCGGTCAAATGTGCCGCCGGGCTTCCTTTTGATGTGGGCAAAGAAGTATCTCCCGTCGTCTTGAAAAGGCCTTCGTCTGACTCCATGCCCAAGGCAGGGCTACCATGGTCAGACAGGTTTTGTCCGTTTGACATCTCTGGAGTTACCGGACCCGCCGATTCCTTACCCGGCATAATACATCGTAGAGGCTTGATATGGGACATTTGCACCGTAAAAAAGGGATGTTGTAGGCATTGCCTCATTGTATATCGTTGGTGAGGGTCATAACGGAGCATCATATATAGAAGATCCACAAGCATGGGATAGGACGACGATGTGACCAGCGATTCGAATGGAACGCCCGGGCCTTCCGGTAGCTGGAGATGAAGGCCCTGCGCAAGGGCCTGGGCCTCTTTCCAAGGTCCTCCACCAACGTGCAACGTCGTATGCTGCTTCGGAAGCTGTGGCACGTCGCCAAGTGTCCCCAGCACCCGAATGATGCAAGTGAGCTGATCGAGCTCGTTGGCGCCGGGAAAGAGGGGCTCTAACATCACCATTTCTGCAGTAATTGCAGCGAGGGCCCACACATCAATGGGGGACGAGTAGGAGGGCATGCGCAAGAGAACTTCAGGCGCACGGTACCACCGAGTGGAGATGTAACCCGAATAGGGCGGCTGGCTGTCGAGTGAGCGGGCCAGGCCAAAGTCGGCGACTTTGGCGAGCACGAGTACATCTTGTCGGGTGGCACTGGCGCCAGGTATTGGATACTCTCCGAGGCCCAACGTTGTGACAAGCACATTTTCAGGTTTCATATCACGGTGAAAGAAGCCATGGCTGTGTACATGAGCAATCCCACGGAACATTTGTTCGGCCAAGGAAGCGACTAGGCCTGGCGCCATGGGAAGACCTTTGCGCGACTTGATCAACTGGTACAGGTTGCCTTCCATGCACTCAAACACAATGTGCAGTAGGTTTCGCTCTCTAAAGACATCGTACAGGGCGATAGTATTTGGGTGTGCGGGTATACTTCGTAGAGCGCGCAGCTCATTGAGGCGAGTATTACCGTGAGTCAGGGCGATGCCAAAGCGGCAGCGCTTGATCGCCACGATGCGTTTACCAAAAAAGGCTGGGCGCGTGTAAGGGTGCTGCATTGCCGGGACCATGGTGCCGCTGGACAGGGGGCTGTGCCAATCAGCGAAATAAACCTCGCCGAACGCACCGCTCCCGGAGCGCCTAATCACTGTATATTGGCGACCTGTGTCCAGCGTATTCGGATCGAACAAATCGGAGCAGGATTCGAGATTATGCTGCAACGAGGACGATCCGTCAGAGGGTGTCTCGCCATTTTCCTCGGCAAGAGCACCACGCTGCAGTGCCATGCCAAAGCACGTTGCGAGTGGGCTATAGCGTCTAGACCCAGGCGTCGTACGCTGTGATGGGGGTAGTCTACCTACATAATCCAAGTGGCGAGGCTTTGGACAAGGTCGCTGCTGTGAGCCAATCATATTAAATGGACCTGTGTCGCCGCCGGTCCAAGTGGAGCTACAGGGTCTAACATGTGAGTACTCACGTGCATGAAACGTACACGGTGAATTAGCTCCGGATCCTCCTGGTATGCTTCCGCGGATATCCACATCTACGTTAGTGCGAGGCACGAACCTTGCGAAACGTGCTTAGCCCGGCGAAAATGCTCCCACCAATCCAAGTGGAGTACTTTCGCTCAGGCGGCGCTGAGATCTTGATTTTCATGTCCGGGGGGGCGAGGTGCTTGACTTCGTATAGGAGGCGCTCGCCATAACCTGACGTGAGTGGTTGGGCCGATCGTACCTTTCGTGAGGGTGGTGCCGCCACTCAGAACAATGTTTCCGTAGAGCTGACGCCGTAGATCGAGATCGGCGCGCCCAATCGCGTCGATCAGGACCTGGTGCGCGCCTACATCTTCATGTCCGATCATCTCCGGGCGGAAGAGCGCCTCAGGCGCACAGAACCGCTCGTGTCCCAGCTTGATGAGGTTGCCATCAGGGAGCGTAAACTCGATGGGTGGCTTCGCTTCGCTGCTTGAGCCCTGCGTCTCTAGCTGGCAGCACTGTTCCTTGATCGCACGCACGATCTCCTTTTCTGCAGAGGTATGAAAGTAGTACCCTGAGCGGCGCAGCAGCATTTGTAGGTGCTCCGTAATATCGCGACCGGCCACGTCGATGCGCCGTATGGCATGCGGCATCGCAAAGCCTTCGTACACGGGGACAGCATGGGTTACACCGTCGCCCGAATCGAGCACGACACCAGTGGTGCGGCCGGACGAGTATAGACTGAGCAGCGCCTGAATGCTCACATACATGGCGGGCACATTGAATGTCTCGAAGAAGACCTGTGCCGCCGCCTCCCGGTTCGCGCGCGAATTCAGGGGAGCCTCAGTGAGCAGGACGGGATGCTCCTCTGGGAGCGTCTTGAGCTCTTCCGTGTAGATGTAGTTCCATATCCGTTCCATATCCCCCCAGTCATTCACAAGTCCATGCTGCATGGGGTATCGTATCCGCAAGAGCCCACGAAGCTCCTGCGCCCTGCGGCCAATAAACTGGTCCCCCTCCACGGCGCCGGCCATCGCACGCGTGTGCTTCGGGCGCCCTACACTAGTGGGAAAGAAACACTTGGGCGTATCCTGCCCAGCAAACCCAGCCTTGATGGTCCCAGAGCCATTGTCAATGACCACAGGCTGGTTCGTCAGCCCATCACTAAATTCCGTGGCCATGCGCGTGCAGGCCCTGTGCTGGCGCGGGGCGCGGCCAAGGGCGTGGTGCGGCGCGCTAGGTTCTGCTTAGTCAGCACCAAGCAACACTCCGGGGCGGCCGCCGCTGCGCCGCGGTTCGCTACAATGACGCGGGACGGCGGCGCTGGCGCAACCGGCCCCGCTGCGCGCGGTGTTCTTGACAATGAGCTAGATATTGATCGTGCCGCAGATATTCCTTTGGGCTATGCGCATGCACGAAGGCGCGCGGCCCGGCCGATGCCGTCGCGCTCGTCACTGGGCAGCGGCCGTGAGCCGCCCTCTGTGACAAGTCAGGCCCGACGTAAAATGTCGACTCCTCGGCTACTGACGCATCGTAAGGATGAGGAGGTAAGTGAGGGGCGCATACCTAGCGTCGCGCGGAGTGTCTCGCGAGCGGCGCCGGTGGCCAGCAGTCGCTCAGGCGCCCAGCGTGCACTGAGTGAGGTGCAGGGCCACACTGCATCCCGCGTGGCACCTGAGCGCGACATCTCCCTCTCGCACATGCGCAGCCCCCCCCTAGACAAGCCAGACCCTAGCGTGCGCGCCATGTCGTCGAGCTCGCGCGTGCTGTGGTCCGCCCGTACCGACGCGCTCAGCGACACTCACACACACGATCGCATTGCGCTCTGGCGCGAACAGAGCGCGCGCGAAGTGCACTCACATGAGTCGCGACGGCCAATCCTCTCGACCAAGGACGTGGCGCAGCGCGCTACCGATCCAGAGACCGAGTCGCCACTGCGTACTGTGCTGCGGTACCTGGCACACGAAGAGCTCAGTGGCTCCGTGTACCTGCTAGGCTGGCTCATGGCCGTACTGCTGCGCTGCGCCGTGGCACTCGGCAGCTGGAGTGGACGGCGCGCGCCGCCCATGTTCGGCGACTTTGAGGCACAGCGCCATTGGATGGAGCTCGCGTTGCACCTGCCCGTGCGCCGCTGGTACCGCTACGATCTACTGTATTGGGGCCTCGACTACCCGCCCTTGACCGCATGGGTCAGTTATGCGTGTGGGCGCCTCGCGACGTTATTTCCCGCACTGCGACCGGCGCTGGCACTGCGCTCGTCGCGTGGTTCCGAGACACCTGAGATTGTGTTGTTTATGCGCCTGAGCGTGCTCGTGCTCGACGTACTCGTATACATGCCCGCTGTCGCCTTGTTCGTGCTGCGGCGCCTGGACGCTCGCAGCACGCGAGTGCGGCACATGGCACTGTGGACCGTGTGGTGCCAACCCGCATTGATCCTCGTTGACCATGGGCACTTTCAGTACAATGCCGTGATGCTAGGCTTGGCAGCGCTCAGCTTCGCGCTCCTCCTCACCAGGCAGCCCAACGTGTATACGTCCGCCGGCGCCCCCGCCGAGCTCCAGCACCTGTTGCTCGACACACTCAGCCGGCATGTGAGCCTGCAGTATGTGGCGGCCGCCGTGTTCTTTTCCCTGAGCTTGTGCTTTAAGCAGATGGCCCTGTACTATGCGCCCGCCGTATTTGCCATCATGCTCGGCCGCTGTGTGGGACTCGCCCGCACTGACCTCCTGCGTGGCGCGGCGCTGTTCATCGGCTTGGCAAGCGCTACTACGGCTGTATTTGCGATCCTCTGGCTCCCGTGGCTCGGGCAAGTCACAGAGCTCGGACAGGTCTTGCACCGCATCTTCCCCCTGGCGCGCGGCCTCTTTGAAGACAAAGTTGCGAACGTATGGTGCGCGCTAAGCGTGTTGCCCGTCGGCGCACGTTGGAAACTGCCGAACCTCTTGGGTATCCCAGCCCTTGCCAAGCTGAGTCTTTTGGCCGTGCTGCTGGCGATCCTCCCGTGCTGCATCTTGCTCTTTGTCGCCTCTGTCGAGTCAGTGCGGCGCGAGTCGATTACCGACGACGCACATGTGGACCAGGTTGTGGCGGATCTGCGGCGCCGCGCGGGTTCTGTGGTCTCAGGTACGACACGGCGCACAACCGGCGGCGCTCCGTCCCTGCACGAGTCGAGTCGTGGCTCGGACCGCCGCTCTGTGCGCAGTGGCTCGGCTCTGGCCGGCAGCACATCAGCGCGCCTACAGGAAAGCGGGCAGCGAACGCGCCGCCCTTCCGCCACGATCCCGCCGGCCGCCGAGCTCCTGCTGTATACCCTGGCGTCGACGTCCCTGGCCTTTTACCTGTGGGGCTTCCAGACGCACGAGAAGAGCGTGCTGCTCCCTTTGTTGCCACTCACGCTTCTTCTCACTGTACAGGGCGACCGCACGGGCGCAGGCGCCGCCGCTGCCGACTGGGAGTGGGGCGTTTTTGCGAACAACGTGGGCGTCTTTAGCCTGTGGCCGCTCCTGCAGCGCGATGGGCAGTTGCTGGCATGGGGCGTCCTGCTGGTGCTGTGGAACTACCTCATCGGGTACCGTCCCTGGGAGGTGCTGCGCGCGGTGCGCGCGCCACCTGGGGCGGCCGTGCGCGCCGTCGCGCAGGCTGCGATGCTGGGCCTCGTGGCCTTGTGGGCGACGGTGCCGCTCGCGCCGGCCCTGTGGGCGCCAGCGCTCCGCCGATACCCGGATCTGTTCCCCGTGCTTACAGTGCTGCTGTGTATGCCTGCGCTCGTCCTTGTTTGGCTCTGGACACTGAGCAAGCATTGGCAGATTGCTCTCGCCTCGGGCCTACTGTCCGCGCGCCATAAGCACAAGTAGGTGTACTATAGATGCGGTCAGTTCAGGTCTGCGTAGGGCTCAGGTGTCGGCTCCACAGAGGCCTCTTCTGTGGGTGGCGGAGGTGCGCTGGGTGTGTCCTCCATCTCCACGACCTCCTCGCCCTTTTTGCCCTTCCGTTTAGTGCGGCGAATCTTCTTCTTGGGCGGCGGCACATCCCAGGCCCAAAGCGGGATGAACGACTCAATCACACCGACATCCGCAAACAGATTCGGGAAGATCCAGATGCCAGGCGGCACAACCACGATCGAAATCACCCAAAAGATTAGGCGCAACACTGCAATCACCATGAGCAGGCCAAACAGGCCCAGCACGCCAAGCGACAGGTAATACACACCACGGCGGAGGAACATGGGCCACAGTGGGAACATGACGGCAGCAAGCAGGAGCGCAATCAGCCCCAGGCCGGCGAGGCGCTGCCAAAGCTGCGAGCCCTCGTAGAGCCACACATAGTGCATATCCTTCTCAAACATTTGCATGTGGATCACCTTGAGGGGACGCGGCGCGGCGTGGTCCTTGGAGGTACTGGGCGGCGCAGGGCCGCGCTCCACGCGCAGAAAGAACGCAAAAGGAAGCAGGCTATGCAGCATTCGCTCTGCCTCCTCTTCCGTCTCGACCTGCGGCACGTTTTTCAGTTTCTTGTATTCGGGCGAGAGCACGGCCTTGACGGCCGCACTGCCCTTGAAGTAGTCGGCGCGCTGCCCGTTCACCACGCCGGGACGCGTCTTCATGCCCGACTTGTTCCGCAAAAAGTGGACGACATTGCGCGCACCTGGCGGCGCCGTCTTCTGGCGGTCCTAAGGTCAGCACGCCCTACCCACCATCGTCGTCACTGGACACGGTGCGCCGCCCCCGGCGCCGTTTCTTGCACGTGACCAACGCGCAACAAACACCTCGGGGCTCCTGCGCGCGACGCTGTGCACACGATGGACGGCCCCGCGTTCGTCCTCGCGGACGCGCTGACCAAGCTCCAGGAGGACGACCTGGACATCGAGGATGAAGTGTTGGTCGATGCGCAAGATGCACAGACGCAGCTTGCGGCCGTCACACGCGTCGTCGATGCGGTCGCGCACTCGTGCACGGCCGTGCAGGATGCGGCTACGTTTACGTATGCCCAGTCGTGCATCAAGTATGTGGGTCACCTCGAGCCAGATACCGCTCACCGTCTCCTCGATGCGATTCTCAGTGGATTCAGTGGTCTCCTTGATGAGCTGGCCGACACGGATGCGACCGCCACGAGCGCCCTGGCCGAGCCGCTCGAGCGCTACGCGTTCCTGCTCCAGTGGCTTATCCAGCTGCTGGAGAAGCACAGGGACACTTTTGCGCGCCCCAAGACGTCTGCGCGCGGTGCGCGCACGGATGGCGCATGGTCGTGGGCCGCGTCCCTGCCCACCGTGCTCGGCGTGCTGGCCAAGGCGCTGCGCACCGTGTCGGAGCGCCTGTGGTCCTCTGCTGCAATGCGCGACACGTTTGTTTCCCGCTGCATCCTGCGTCCCGTGATGCTGCTGCAGGAGAACGAGGCGTATCTTAAAGTGGCGCCCGTCAAGCTGGGCCTCTTCAAGGTGACGTGCCTCGCTGTGAAGCTGCACGGTCAGGCTTTTAATGTGCAGACAAGCATCATGCAGTCACTCCAGTACTACGAACACCTCGCGGAGCCTATGGCCGAGCTTCTTTCGGTCCTGCGCGTCGAATTTGACGTGGCACGCCTTGGCGAAGATGTGCTCCGCGAGCTCGCCGCCAAGTCGTTTACCGGCCTCGACTCCAAGAGCCCCCGCAGCTATGGACGCTTCCTCGTGCGTATGGCTGAGTTGAATCCACACAGCGTGCTGAAACAGATCAGCCTGCTGCAGAAGCACCAGGACAGTGAGTCGTACCCAATGCGCAATGCGATGATCGAGGTACAGGGACTGCTCATCAAGAGTCTCGCGCTGCATCCGGATCTCGGCGCCACAGACGTTCCAGCAGATGGCGACGACGATACGCCTGCGCATCGCAAGCAGATCGATGCGTTCTTCGAGCGCCTGCTCGAGCGATTCCTCGATGTCACAACGTTCGTGCGCACCCGCGCCGTCCAGGTGTGCAACGGACTTTGTGATCTACCAGCCGCATTTCCAGCGCAGCGCCTGCGCATGACAGAGCTGGCCGTGCAGGCGCTCGAGGACAAAAGTAGCCATGTGCGGCGCCACGCAATCCTCCTGCTCGTCAAGCTCATTCTCACGCACCCGTATGGCGCCCTGTATGGCGGCGAGCTCAGTATGGACGCGTGGTCAGAGCGCCATGCAGCTGTTCAGTCACGCCTCGAGCAGGCGGAGGCGGTACTGACGCGCCCCCTCACCGACGAAGAGGGGACTGCCGAGGCTGACGTCTCCCAGTCGGACCTTGCGCCACCGGCCATGTCGTCCGCGGACCAGGAGCAGCTCGTTCAGCTGCGGCTTACACACACGTATTGCACGGACGCGCTCAAGTTCATGACGTGCCTTGAACGCGGTGTGCCGATCCTCGTTCAGCTGCTCGCCTCGACGAACAAGGCCGAGGTGCTTGCGAGTATGGAGTTCTTCCGCGTCGCATACGAGTACAAGATCCACGGCGCCATAGACGGCGTACGGGCTATGATTCACCTGATCTGGACCAAGGACCATGCGCTCGTGATGGACGATGGCAGCCAGCTAAAGGGCGTGCGCAGTCGTCTCATTGAAGTGTACCGTGCGCTGTACTTTGAGCCACAGGCAGGTGCGCCGCCCGCCGAGAATACGGCGCGTATTGCGCGGAACATGATTGAGCGCACGTTTGGCGCGACCTTGGCCGAGCTCACAAGTCTCGAGCAGCTGCTCAGCGTCATGCATGGCGAGGGCCTCGTGGACCGTGCCGTCATTGATACGCTCTGGGACGTGTACGCGACAACCCGGCCCATCGCGCGTGCTCAGCGGCGCGGAGCGATCATGGTCCTTAGCATGCTGGCCAAGGCGGACCGCGGCATTGTGGCAGACCACATCGATACCCTCCTGCGCATCGGGCTCGGCCCCTTCGGTGCCAAGGACCTGCTTCTCGCGCAGCATACGTGTATCGCACTGCAGCGTGTCAGTGGCAGTGCAAAGAAGGTCAAGGGCGCGCTCTCTGACTCCAATGTGCGGTACCCTATGTCGCACCCCATGTTTGCGCGTCTGCGCGCGGTTGTCATCATGCCCGGCGAGGCGACGGGATGCGATGCAGCATGGTTCGGCGTCGCGGAGCATGCGATCGAGGCGATATACCTGTTGGGCGAACAGCCCGATGCGCTGTGCACGGAGCTTGTGCGGCACAGTACCCTGCATGCCTTTAGCGGCGGCCCACATGCAGCCTACAGTCTGGCGCAGGCCCTCTTTGTGGTGGGGCATGTCGCACTCAAACAGATTGTGTACTTGGAGCTCGTGGAGCGAGAGTGCAAGCGGCGCAAGGCTCAGAAGGAGGCTGGCACGGACGGTAAGCCGGCATCCGAGCTCGACCAGGTGGCCGAGCAGGCTGAAGACGACTTGGGCGAGCTGTTCGGGTTTATCCGAGACCGCGAGCTGCTGTATGGCCCCCAGAGTCTGCTCGCGCTGTACGGCCCGTTGGTCACGCACTTGTGCTCGACAATGCGTCAGCAGAGTTATGCGCCGCTGCGCCGCGCCGCGGCTCTTACGCTGTGTAAATTTATGTGTATTTCAAGTGAGTACTGCGAGGCGAACCTCGGGCTGCTATTGCACCTGTTGCGCGCGTCGGAGGACGAGGTCGTGCGTGCGAACGCAGTGATTGGACTCGGTGACGTGGCTGTGTGCTTCGGCACGCTGGTGGACGAGAACAGTGAACGGCTGTACGCGGGCCTCGGAGATCCGGATCTAGGTGTCAAGAAGAACACGCTCATGGTTCTTACACACCTGATTCTGAACGGTATGATCAAGGTCAAGGGGCAGCTCGGTGAGTTGGCCAAGTGTCTTGAGGATGAGGAGCCGCGCGTAAGCGATCTTGCCAAGCTATTCTTTAGCGAGCTCGCCATGAAAGAGAACGCCGTGTACAACAACTTGCCAGATATCATCAGTCACTTGTCCAGCGGCGCGCACGCCGTGGACGAAGCAACGTTTGTGAATACGATGCGCTTCATCTTTACGTTCATCGACAAGGAGCGGCAAGCAGAGAACGTTATCGAAAAGCTATGTCAGCGCTTCCGTCTTACGTCCGAGGAGCGGCAGTGGCGCGATATTGCGTACTGCCTCTCACTCCTCCCGTACCGCTCAGAGCGCTCGATCAAAAAGCTGCTGGACGGCCTGCCATACTATCAGGACAAACTATATGTGCCAGACGTGCACCAGCGGTTCTCTGAGATCCTCGCCAAAATGCACCAGGGAAAGGCAGGCGCCCTGGCAAAGACGGGCGAAACGGACCTCCGCGAGTTGGAGGACGTCCTTGCACAGGCCGCCGAGCCTCGTGCTGAACCACACGAGGAAGAGGCGCAGCCAGAGGTCCAGCTGGACGCTCAAGAGGCAGACGCGGAGGCCCAGTTGGAGACTCAGCCGGAGGTCAAGGTCGAAGTCAAGCCTGAGCGCCGCCGCACACGGCGCCGCGCCGCTGCCTAGCCTACCCGGTCACCTGCTCCGCATACTCCGCAAATACCTCCTTAAACTCATCGCACTCCGCCGCCTCAACGTCGGCAGAGCGCACACATGCGCGCCAGTCAGCGCGCCCAGGCATATCCAGAAAATTTGCGAGTGTTTCCCTGCTGTGAGAAGCGAATACGTACCGTGGAAATTGCAAGTTGAACCGCTCGCTGCGCAGCAGAAGCAGCCGCTTCCTGGCCCCTATTTCCATGTAGCAGTAGTCTTGCCTGTCCTGCGGCGTAAAGTTCGCATCTTCCTTCTCCCACGTAGAGGCCACCGTCTCGCTCTCCCACGCTCCGTGCTCGCGATGTAGCGTCTCAGTCATAAATGCATCAAACGCTGCTGCATGCTCGGCGGCCAACGGCACCACCTGGGTCTGTGTGTGACCTGCGCGTGTGCCGCGGCGCACGACTTGCCACGATACCGGAACAGCATCGTACGCCGCATAGCACTTAGTGAGCGCGTCGCGCCACGCTCGCATCTCGCGCCGCAAAGCCTCAGATGACTCGGCAGCGTACACCGACGGCGTATGCGTGATCGGCACAATCAGGACATGACCACCACCTGGTACGGGCGTAGTGGCCTCAGATGACACAGGCAGCTGGCCCTTGGGCAGCGCCACATAGCACTCCATGCCAACAGAGACAATCAGGTGCTTCTCCAGCGATGGATTGCTCAGGCAGAACCAACACTGGTCCGGATCGACCGCTTGAATCTTGCGCCGCCGCCGTCGACCGCTCTCTGGTGCCTCAGTCGGTTCATGGCGCTTGTGCGCGGGACGTGGCGGAGGTGCGGGTGCTGCTGGCACCACCCACAGCGGAGAAGCCGTCAGGGGATGAGGGCGCGGCGTGCCGGCCAACTCAACCCGCGGCAGGATGCGCAACGCTGTGAACCATCGCCGCTTGGCACTGTTCGCCGCGCGTGCCAACGACACAAAACGCGTGATGGGAAGTACATCCGGCGGTGGCAGTGCCGCAAATGGCGGATGTTCGTACGGCTCCCGCTCGAAAAAGGCGCCATGCTCATCGGCAGCAGGAGCACACGTTATGTGGTACCGCGCACGACACGATTCAGCGAGGCGCGTGATAGGAGCACGGCCCCACGCCGAGCACGCATCCGGCTTGGGTGCCTCGCTCAGCGCATCCATACCGATCGGCCACGCATTCGTCAGCAGGAGATCCACGGGTGGCCGTGCAGCCAAAGTCGACGCATCGCGCTCACATTGAAACTCAAACGCGGCCTGTGCGTACTGAAAAGCACGTGCCTGCTGCAGGCTTCCTGGGTCCGCAGGCGGTGGCGGCGCGCGAGCTTCGCCAAGCGTTAGCGCAGGGTGGCGCAGGAGCTGGCGCAGTGCGTCACACGACGCCTCGGGCGTGTCGAGGGGCTTCCATATTTGCCAGTCGTCAGCCTCTTCGTTAGGAGGCTCGCGCGCGTGCCAATCTACGCCATTGCTTGTGTCCCATAAGCCACCGCAAAAGACGATGCGCACACCGTGCATACATACGACGCCGGCGCTGCCGAGATAGAGAAAGTTTGGCGCGAGTTCCACGGGGCCACGGTGATCGGCAGGAATGCGTTGCTGCACATCAGCGGGTATGTGTGTGCCAAAGAAGAAGTAGGTAGGCATAGGCACTGAGTCAGCTGGTAAACGTACTCTGACAGGAGCCATCTAGGAACGCACGCTCCTCGTCGCAGAGCGCGTCGCATTTCGCAAACACGTCACCCACAATAAAAGCCGCGTCGAATGGGCCATGCTTCGCATGGATAGCCATCGTCTTGTCCAAAAGGGCTCGTAGCTTCCCCTCGGGTGGCCCAAGAAACAAGCTGTTGTGAGTGCGTCATACGTACAGTTTCGGGGCGCTCATGCTAGGTGCCAAGGCGCGTCGCTTCTGTCGCTGCCCTACACACCTCCACCTGTGGACCGAGCGCGGCGCAGGACCATTTGTAACGCGACTGTCGCCGCCATGTCGCTGGATCCCACGCCATCGCGCGTCGCGAAGCGCGGCCCTGACCCTGCTCGGTATGTATATCTAGTGACTTATGGTAGTGGAGTCTACATCAAGCTGGCACTCTTCAGTGTGGCCCTGTTTGTGGCCCCTATTACGGCCTACTATCTTGCCAAGGACCGCTGGCTCGCTGGTAAGAGCGGTCTACTTACCACAGGTAATACTGTCTACGCAGGTGGTCTTGCAGCACTTGTCGCAAATTTAGTGCTGGGTGGCTATATATTTGCTGCTTGCCTCGAAGACGACGGGCCCCGTGCTCCGCCCAAGGAGACAAAGAAGACACAGTAATCGCTATAGAACTTTGGCAGCTGTCAGCAGAGCTATTTTGTTTCAATTTTCAAATGAGTAGATGATGTGTTTGGTCACAGATACGGCATTTTATAGCTACGAGCTGGCCGCTCTCCGCGGGCTCGACAAATTGCTCTGGGGCTTGGGCCGGCCTTACTACCTCCACCGGGGACTGAGCGCGGCGGAGTCCCACTCAATTGCGCAACTTGAGTCATTATGTTGTCTGACCCTTTGCCGCCGTATCTCGAAGAGTGCGGTTCGAACCCTGCCCATTCATAAATCCAGTAACTCTAAATGACAGCGACGTAAGTCAAGTCTTACACTCTGTATTGTTCGCGACCGTCATCAATATTGCCAACCTTACACAAATTATCTTCTACTTCTTCCCGAGGGCAACCAGCATAGTGTTGCAAAAATATTGCTGCCATTATAAGAGTATTCCATCTTGTTTGTATCTTCATTTTGTATCGCCGCGATATTGACTGGCTACATATATATATTACGGCTCGATCGCCGCACCCTTGCTCGACGGTCGCAAATCGTGGGAAGACAGTTATGACACGGCCAAGTCACCAAATCTAAAGAACTATGGTAGAATCTATAGCCTAAATTTTCGCTCTTATTTGAGCTCCTGCTTTTGGCGCCGATCGTTGGCTGCTTGCTCGCCACGGACCGGTGGCATAAGGTATAATGTACGATTGACCTCGGGCAACGTGGCTTATGGGTGTCCTCTCGCTGTGATCGACAGAAACATGGTAACAGGTGGATAAATTCTTTCTGTGTGCTGCTCGGATGATTATCCATGCACGATACCTCTTAAATTAAAAGTGGTATTATAGGATCATGGGTGAACGGATTGGCGGGAATGTGCGTTGTGGTGGCGGTTCAGTCGGCGTGGGGTGGTGCAGGCACACGAGTACCAGCCGGAATGCGTCGTTACCTGTTGTGAGCGAACAGTGCGCACCATTCATATAGAAACGATAAAGCCTTTTTTCGCGGATGAACCCACAGTTCTCGTACAGGCGAAGTGCCGCCTTGTTGGTCACTTCCGTCTCCAAGACAATCTCACTTGCACCTCCGTGTACCATTTTATCGATTGCCTGGCGGACCAGAGTTTTGGCTGCATGAGTCTAGGCTTACGCACCAATACCATGACCACGACAATGTGGCTCCACACTCAACATGGCGATATAGCCGCGCCACAGCCGCGAGCCGCGCAGGTGCCGGTCTAATTTGCACACAATGACACCGACGGCTTCTTTTTTACCATTTTCTAGCTCCTTCCATGCCTTTTGTTAATTATTCAACGCACTAATAGACTTAGCTGTGGCCTGTCGTTAGCTAGGCATGCGTACCATGTACTAAGGAAATATCTGTAGGTGTAGATATGATAAGGCTCACTGAAAATTAGTTCAGCGACCTACCTTAACTCCTTCTCGATCAAACGCATTACATCTTCTATGTCTTGCTCTCCACGATAGACCTCGTACTGGATTACAGGCGCACTGCTCATCGCCCGCCGCGGCCCCTGCGTCAATCCGCAAGTGCGCCAAGCAGGTCCCTTCGTGCTGACTCAGCATGACGATAAAGAAAGCCCGCCCCACCTCGCTGTCGTCAACCATCATGCCCCTTCTGCGAACGATTTGGTTCTATGCGACTGCCTATGTGTTGCGAATCTTCGATTATGTGAAGATTTTTTGGTATCAGTCTAAGCGTTCCATTGATAGGAGCGGGGTTACGATCGAGTATATCCGCATTCCATCGCGCGATCAGGGACGCTCGATTCGCGCGATTCGGTACTCACCAGTTGGTGCTACGGGACCTCTACCTGTGCATTTGAACTGGCATGCATCCGGTTGGGGTACGTATGATTAGCTTATGTCAGTGTTGAAGCGCTTGGGGTTGGACCGGCACATGTGCGTGAAGCTGGCGAAGGATCTACAATGCATTGTTCTGGACTGTGACTACCGCAAGGCACCTGTGCACAAGTTCCCTGCTGCTCATGAGGACACTGAGGATGCTGTTCTATATGCAATTGCCAACCCGTCTTTGTACGATGCAAAGCGTCTCACCGTCGGTGGATCGAGTGCAGGTGGCAACATGGCCCTATCGATCAGTGCGCACTTGGGACCGGAGCGTGTGAAAGGATGCTTTGCTTTGTACCCTGCTCCGAATGTGTGCCGTATTTCCGAAGTTGACAAAGTCTTCAAGTGCACAGATCCGAACTACCACAGCGGTATTATCATCCCGAATGAACTAATGGCCTTCTTTATCGAATCATACACCAACTCTGACGAGGATACAGAAAACCCGCGTCTTTCACCGATTCGATACCCTCAGGAAAAGTTCCCCAAGCATGTCCTGATTGCCTGTGGCTCAGCCGACTCTCTCTTTGAATCGTGTCGCCAGATGCTGGACCACCTGCACGACGGGGTCGATGAAGAGTTGCGCACGACCCGCTCCTTCTTGTCGATTCCGCAAGAGGCGCATGAATTCAACAACTTCCCTGATGCGTCTGCGTCTGTTGAATGGCGGGATGAAATGGAAGAGGCGGCCAAGGCTTTGATCCGTGCGTCGTGGAGCTCGTAGGTAGCTAGAATCTTATCTTGCATACGATTGGCTTATTTTTGGAGCCGTTGAGCTGCAAGCGGACTCTACTCGGATCTCTCCGTTCACGGCCATGCCGCGCGAAACAGTGGATTCAGTAGGCCGCCTGCATCATGAGTGGTCGTGGCGTTATATCAGCCTTTGGCTTCATGTCTTTATTCTTCGCCTGCTAGCCGAGGTGGAAGTGGCTATGACCGAGAAGCTGCGTCCGCCAGTGGCCCCAGACGTGAAGGTCACAAAGGTCCGCGTCCCATCGCGCGATAAAGGCCGATCCATTGTAGCCTTCATCTACGAGCCTTTGGATAAGCCGGAAGGACCTCTTCCTGTAAATATGAACCTCCATGGTTCCGGCTTCATGGTCCCCGCCTTTTTTGGCAATTCTCGCTACTTCAACTCCCTTGTGGCATCCAAGCTTAAGTGCTACGTGATCGACTCGGACTACCGAAAAGCGCCTGAATATCCATTCCCATTTCCTCTGCATGATTGTCATGACGTGATGTCGTGGATTTTTTCCAATGCAGAAGGCAAGTTTGATCTCGATCGTGTCTCCATCACAGGTTTTAGCGCCGGTGGCAACCTGGCGCTGTCAACTGCCAATGTCATCGGGCCGGAGCGCATCAAGGCGGTGGTGACGTTTTACCCTCCGACTGATGCCACCTCATCGGGTGCACCAGTGGGTGACCGCAGCAATCCCCCATGTGAGTTCCGCAGCGGCGTGATTTTGGAGCCATGGGCCTTTCGTGTTATGTACTCGTCGTATGTGCCGATGCAGCTGGATCCAGCAATCCCTGAACTCTGTGTGGTCAATCTTCCCCTGGAGAGATACCCCGACTACACAATGTTTATCGCGGGGCAGGCCGATGTTCTCTACCTGGATTCAAAAACCTTTTACGACCATATTATGAAGAATGGGTCGCTGGCGCAAAAGCAGCGTTCTCGCTTTATCAGCGTCCCCAATGAAGCGCACGCCTTCGACGAGCAGCCGAAGCATCCTGAATCGGTTAAGTGGCGCGATACCGTGTACTATGAAGCCATTAGGATGATCGAACAGGCTTGGTACCCTGACCGCGAACCCACCGTGTTGCCATACGGCTCATAGATCAGAAGCATCACCACATAAACCTTTGCCACCCAACCTCCCGGGGCCAGCGGAAGGGATACAGACAAAACACAGTCATGGTCACCGCGTTAATACATATATGACAAGCAAGCTCCAGCCACTGCAGCTGGAAGGGTGGATCTGGCGCATATAGACGCAACAGCAGGTAGGATACCAGGAAGTAGCGTGGCTCAATCAGGGGGGATGGCACCACAGTGAGACTTGTAGCAATTAGCCACCCAAGTATCCAGAGAGCATTGCGAGTCCGGGCGAGTGTGCGCATCCACAACATACCACTGAACGCGTACACAAGAACCAAAACATAGGGCATGGCATCATGCGCCTTGACAATTCGGCGCCATACATAAAACGTGTAATGGCGGTTATCTGCCAGCAAGAAAGGGTGCTCCATGGTACCAAAGTGAACAGCCAAAAAGCCGGCCAGTAGTAGCACCACTGCCAGTATGCCATGGTGGTAGAGCCAAGGTCCTCGTAACGACGAAACCACAGCAGGCCAGCCAAAAAATAGAGTGAATGCGAACAAGTAGCCGAGCTGAGGCAAGTGCATGGCCAGCTGATGGTGGGATTTGTCTCCCAAAACGACAGAGCCATCATTCCACCATAGGTAGGCAGCGAAACTGACAAACACGGGTAGGAATATCGCGCCGGTACGGACCAATTTGGCCCATGTCGATGAATGTTGAACCAGCGTCAGCATCGGAGGCATCTTTTCTGCAGGTGTACTAGATAGGCGCTGAAGCTCCTGCAGCATAGATGCACCCATCATGAAGAGCACCCATACGATATTGTTTTGTCGGAACCACAGCGAAAGCCATCCGAAGAGAGCCGCCATACCGTAGCGACGCGATTCCATTGCTAGCATGCCTGCCAAAACAGCCACAGTACTAAGCACATCCGTGTAATATAAGAATCCGAAGAACCACAGAGGTGGCAGTGTCGCACAGATCCAGGGAGCCAGGCTTGCACGACGTCGGCCTTGTCGCTGACGTATCCGTAAGCACAGCCACGGTATTATGCTTAATACAAGCACGTTGGTGAAACGGATCCATCCAGTTTGTGTGCATTTCGCAAATCCAAAAGGGTATAATAGGACGTGAAGCCCAAGTGTCACCAAGTACAATCCCGCAGGCGTTGTTATCTTCGGATCCCAATCCATGTGTCGTTCGCAATAGCGGGAGAATTGCGGCGCATGGAAAATTTCATCCTACATGTAAGTATGTTTTTACCTACCATATATGGATCCGGCACATACTGATTGACGAAAAAGGACGTCCCAAGCACCAATGTGGTCCACAGGACCCACTCTAGTCGCTCAGCCCCTGCAGGGGACATGGCGATATGTGTCAATGTGGAGAAAAGCAACCTAGATAGTCTATGGCTTGGACTGGCTTGTATGTTCATGAATGAGTGTCTGGAAGTTGGTGGCAAGAGCATCACCCAATGGAGTTGAATGGATAGATTCTGATGCATTTTCAGTTGATTTCACAACAGGTACATAGTATGTCTCTGTTTCGTCCGCCAAATTGACTTCACCGGGATCTTCGTTCGCAGAGGTCCGGTATGTTTGCGATAGCATCTCTTCAACCTCGTTCTGAGAAGGGGTCTCAGAGCGTTTCGAAGATGTGATGGAGTTTATCAATTGTTCTGCCGCACGTCCCAACTGTGAAACATCGACACCCGGCATGACGTTGGCGTCGGAGGGCGTGTGCAAGGCCGACATAAATGCCGTTATGTGCTTCAAGGGAGGCGCTGCTTGCTGCAAGTATGGGTGATTGAGAACATCGCGTCCCAACCCCACAAGTTGAGAGGCGGCGCGCAAACCAGTGACAAAATCGAATTGTTGTGTCCCTGTGCCTGAAAATGGATCTTCTGGGAGCGGCGGATCGTCTTCCTTCTCGACCACTTCAGTAAGAAGCAGTGCTGTCTCAGGCTCTTCCACCTGTGGAGTAATCTTCTCGTTTACCGATTTTGCATCAGGATCCACACCTGTCGCATATTTGTCGGTAGCGGCCAGCGATGCATGCTGGTCTTGGCATACAGTGGCATGTCCAAAGATAGTGCGAGCCCAGTCCTGTTGGTTTAGTGGCCTAGGAATCTTGACAAAAAGGTGTGTGAAGCCATACTGAGCTTGATGCGTAGTGTTTGGATCGGCTTCACATGATGCACACAGATCAAAGTCTGGGCATAATGTACATTTGAACCGAGGGCCTATGATGGTGTTTTGACATTCTGGCGGTCAGTATGTGCTTACGCACGGTCACAGTGTACATTTGGGTGCGTACACCACTGGTCTGGATATGGGTTCTTCGGCATATGATTGTCGGGGAGGACATGCATCAGCTTATGGCCTGGATGTCTAACTGATGCCACTGATTTACATGACGAACAGCAATCCCAGTCAGGACAGGTTAAGCCTTTGTAAGTTATTCAATGCATACATTTGTATCTATCATTCCCAATTGTAGAGGTACATAGGTTACACCACACTGGAACGTCACTAGAGGGTGGCGTCATGATGGTTGGTGGCAAAGATTAAATTTTCATTAACGCTGCTATGGGAACCGAGTGTTCAAACTCAATTTGAAATGTCAAAAAGGTTTCCTGCAAGAGATTCTGAATCACCTCTTCCGTGTTCGACAAGGAGCGCTTGGGCCAGTGCTTGGGCCACCGCGCTAAGCCATGAGATCTATCTCCAGGCGTTGTCCCGTGACAATTATCCCATTTTCGATAAGTTTGATAAGTGGAGGGCCAAAGTGGGGGGGTAATAGAGTGCCGGAAGCATCTCATCTGCCTTCTCCACGCCAACCGTCATTGATGACTTGACAATGAGTACAACGGTGCCAATTATCGATCTCGATGCGGAGGCAATCGTCTCGTCCCCAGAGACTACAGAACCCACACACCAACAATCGCTATCGACATGTTCCAAAGATTTACTCCGTGAGAAATCCAATGACCATACACAAGGTGACTATGAAGCGGATCTTGTGCTCTCAGGAATCCTAGGGGTTCGTGATTTTGCATTCGAAACAAATGACGAAAGATACTATGGGCATGGGTATGTGATTCCGAGCAAGAACCAGGAAACGTCTCAATCTTTTCACTGTGTTGCCATCTACGATTTTGCACCTGAGGCCGACAACGAACTACCACTCCAAGCAGGTATACCTGTGGAAGCCTTCCCCCCTGAGAAAGACGGCTGGATCCTTGCAAAAAATCCAGAGCAGCCCGATCAATGCGGCCTTGTTCCTTATACCTATTTGCAACCTGTCGGATAGCGTCTCTACATCGGGGTATCTGCCAAAACTACGTGGGTGGCATCGATGACACGCCGCAAGCGGGGAGAGTCGCCTAATTTCAGTGCATAGATATCATCCACAAGTCTTGCATATACTGCTTCTTGGCCTTTTGTGCGTCGAAGGAGGCGGAGCAGTGGCACGTACATGCGCGCTGGCGGATGGTGGTCATACGTGCTCCAGTGCTCTAGCAACCATGCATACTCCTGTAGAGCCACCCTGCAAAGTCGCTGCGCGCGCCCATCGTATTCGCTCCCATCAGACTGTGATTGCTTTTTGGACCGACGTGCAGCGTGCGCAAAATAAGTCATGAGCACGGTGCCTGATTCCGAGGCCACCATCTGCTGTGTCACTTCACAGTGGTCCTTTATGAGCTGCCACACTTGCAAGGCTAAGCCCTTACGATTAGAGCGGGCAGCAAGGTACAGTGAGGCAGTGAATATGCGGGGGTCACATGCAACTCGTGAGGATTGAGACGTCTGCCTTTGACGCAACTGAGGATAGAGGCGCCCGAGGACCTGCATCGCAGGCACGCCCCCAGGTCGTTCGCAGCACTGGAGCCAGCTCTGCACGAAGTGGTAGATAAGCCCCTCAACACGGAAAGTGTTCTCTTCACGCAACGCATCATCTAGGTGAGCGAGCAGTCTCTGCGAGCTCATCTCTGTCGGTACAGATGGCTCGTCAGGGGACAAGGGGCAAGCACCCCATTCTAGAGCATGTAATGCCAAGTCGTGCATATGCCGCTTATTCGCTTGCTGCAAAAGGATGTTGGCCGTCACATTATCTGGAACGATGGGTGGATTCCGTTCATGCATCATGTGTTCGAGTACAAGACGGCACCATTGCGGCTGCTCTTCATGCTGGAGAGCATACTGTACGAGGACATTGTAGGTGCGCTCACTGAGTACAGGCAGGAAGAATTCCGCGCGGTCAGCTTGGCACGATGGCTGCGGCAAGTTCGGCCGCGTCTTGACGCTGGCAGCCTCTGGGTCTCGACCACATGGAAGCCGGTGAAGAAATTCGGGCAATGCGCGATAAATTGATGCCTGGGCACCGGACGTACTCGGAACATCGTATTCCAAGGTATAAAAATGCGTCAGGTGTTTCACCAACCAAGTGATGTCCTCTTTGTGTGCCGGCACCAATGGCAAATAGTTTTCGCTAAGAAGCGTCCCTAGCATGGCCAGGGCTGTCGCATACTCTGCGTACAGGGCTGGCGTTGCAATGAAGCGCCCCGGCTCGGGAGGCGGGCGCATCCGCAACACCTGTTCGACCGTCTTCATCTGGATCATGACTGTGTGCATGAGCCCGCGCGAGGGCGGCGGTACACCATGGTGCCAATGCTCTCGAATGTGCCAATCGATAATATACATTGCCTCAGATAAGCGATTCATCAGGACCAGCTTGCGAGCCGTTCGGGCGGTATCCTTTGCGGCAGGTTTGCTCAAGCTGACTAGGCTAGCGAATACCGACTGGATCGCTCTTGGCCCTGCATCTTCGTTACAGCACTTTGCAAGAAGGCGGAGTCCAGATGCTAAAATACGGGGCTCTTGATACCCTTGCGGCAGAGCCAGTGTGGCCAGGTTCTCAAAGACTAACCGGGCCTCGCGTGCAGGACTCGCTTCCAGCAGGTCGAGATACGTATCGACCACATCGTGCCAGATTTTTGATTGTGCAGGGAATTTTGCATCTGCAGACATACGCATGAGCTCAGTCTTGATGGCTTGCGTCGCTGCTGGGAGTTGGGTATGAAGTGGTGAAGATGCGCTTTCGGCGCTTTTCAGGCAGGCCCGCACAGCATGAATACTAGCAGTTAACTCCGTATATTCGCCGGTGTGGATAAAAGAAATTGGAACGAATGATGTCCCACATGTCCTGGTTGGCATGCGCCGATATGAGCAGGCCTGCCCTGGCTCCCACACGCGGCGCAACACACCTACGCGATGGCTAGGCGCGAAGGCTCGCCAAGGGGGCCTTCGAAGGACTGGCGGTCGTCCACGCATATGACATGCGCTTATTAGAGAGGCGCAGGGGTATATGGCAGCGTGGAAGTACGACTCGCCGTGCTCTAATCTAGCGCTGTCTTCTCGCAAGGCGCACGATGGTCGGATGCCGATGCCGTCGGTTTGTCAGCACAGTGACATGTTGTATACCCTTGTAGGTACAGAAAATTCTGGCGCGACAACCTGCGCTCTCGCTGGTTTTTTGTTTTTCTAGCTTTCGTCCATTCTATGGTATGTGTCCCCTCCCTTCCGCCCCTTTCAAGGATGACAAACTTTGCCATCGGCTCGAGCTCTTCGGAGCAAAGACTCTGTGCAGCCATCAGTCATAGTTACTCTGACTCCCATTCTCTTCCCTCCGCGTTTTGAACAGACTAACAAGTAGATTCTCAGACCTTGTCTATTTTCGCTGTCATCACCTTTCTCCCTACTATAGAATGTCTTCGCTTGACATAAATCTAGTCTATGAGCATTCTTATTAGGGGCTAGGCTCGACAAACGCACGTGCCATGATGAGTGGTTCCGAGGCGTCTACCGTGAGCACCGTGTTGGCCGCGACGAAGAAAACGCGACCCATGCTGGCCGGCACACTCTCGCTGCCTGCTTTCAAAGCGCCTGAGCCCTGGGTAATTAGCACGATAGAGGGCCCATTAATCGCGCGGTGTTCCGATTTGGCACCGGCGGCCACATTGGTCATCAACATGGAGAACTCAGGAATTGGCGGATCATACAGGAGGGTCGACTTAGTAGCATCTCCCTCCCATAGAGGCGACTCAAGACGCTGCTTCTCAGCACTGCAGCTCTCATATGTCAGCATATCCACCAATACATCGACGTCACGGGCTTTGGGGGTCAGACCAGCTCGGACCACGTTGTCAGAGGCGGCCATGCATTCCAGAATGTTCCCGGAAAGGTAGGCATGAGGCTCGTTGGCCTTGAGGAATATGGCCTCTCCCTTCTGCAGACGCACATAGTTCAAGAAAAAGATGCACAGCACTCCCACGTCCTGGGGATATTGCTCGTTGAGTCGCTGCACTAGCTCGGACAGCTCAGAGGGCACGGCAGCATCTTGACTGGTGCGTAGCCGCTTGTCCAAGGTGGCCACAGCTGGTGCGTATGTGTCTTTCTTGGCATGCATCAGTGCCGAAAAAGCGCCTTTCAATGCAGCACGCACGGTCTCTTGCACCTGGGCATTGTTCAACTGAACTTGAAGTTCCGCAGCTTCTTGTAGGCGCGCGCACATGGACTGGTCGGCTCCCAGTACATGACGGAGCTCAGGAATGGTGCGCACAAACTCGGCAATCTCCTTCAAAGGCCGGAAGCCACAGAATCCCTCAAATGGCTGTAGAGCAATGGCCATTTCAGGCTTGTGATTATCGTCTGATGTTAGTTTAGCGTGACCGTACCCTTGTACATATTAGGCTTCTCCGCGTTTAGCTTTTCTGCCAGCTTCTTGTCGGGGTGGGCCTGTATCGAGAGCGCCTTGTTAATGCTCAACACCTTGAACAAGAACGGGAGCGCACCCCGCGTCTTGTCCACGCCAAAGATATGCTCCACATCATGTCCAACCTTCGTGTGGTCTTGAACCAAAACATCATTAAGAAGGGGTGTGGTATGGTCCTTCAGAATGGCACGTGCAGGCAGCGTAGGGTGTGTGCCCATCCACAGCTCCGCATAGGGCCTGTCCATCTCACGAGCCAGATTCAATTCGGGTGTCCTCTCCGCAAAGTTCGCCACCAAACAGTCATCACGACTACCAGGGATCCCCCAGTCATACGACTGCACACCAGGGACTAGCTGGATGATAGACATGAACCGAATCTCTGTACCGATCCGCTGTTTTAGCCCAATTTCCTATACGGGGTACGGTTCTATTACACCGATCTCCTCCACACAGCGATCCACCTATCCGTAGGGGCCACGAGAGCCACGTGGACCCGAGCGCTGTGAGCCACTGCCATACCCACCATAGGGGGGCTGCGGGCCACTTGCGCCGTAGCCACTCTGGCTATGCCCATAGGTTGACCCATACGCTGTTCCCGCATGTCCATAATTGTATAATCCGTACGAATTCATGGGTGGTTGCGCCTGTGGTCCTTGAGCGTATGCAGCATAAGGCTGTCCAAACGAGTTGTACGCAGGTTGCCCATAGGCTCCGTACCCGCCATAGGGGCCAGCTCCATAGGATGTTGGCGCACCATAGGAGAAACTGTTTCCGCCGTAAGGGCCGCCGCCATAGGGTCCAGCGCCGTAAGGGCCAGTAGAGCTGCCGTAGCCCCCGTAGGGTCCGGCGCCGTAGGGTCCGGCGCCGTAGGGCCCACCGCTGTAGGGTCTGGCACCATAGGGCCCTGCACCGTAAGGGCTACCGCCAAGCGAGTTGCTTGGTCGTGCATCGCGACCATACATGACACCCTGATCTCCCCAGCCATCGCGCCTTCCACGCGGACCGCGACCGCCACCGCCATAACCACCACGTCCTCCGCGCATGACCCAGTCCTGATCAGCAGGTGTCAAGCGGCGAGAGGGTAAGCGTACCCCTCGTAGCAGGGTGCTCCTATGAGGCGTGATTTGCTCGGGAAAGTCATAATGCGCAGATATGCTCTTATCGTTCGGAATATCCTTCATATCCGGCAGCGACGTCAGGGGCGAGTAGTACGTGGACCCAGGCACACACGCCGAATCCGCGGTAAGCGATCCAGCCATCTGGCTTATGCGAGAGGTGTCGATAGGCTCAGCACGCCCTTCACTTCTTTTCGTATACAGGCGACTGACCACTGGGAATAGATCCGCATCCTTACCAACAAATAGCACATTCCGACCGAATGAGTTGCGCCGGACCTCATCGTCTGTGAGCTGGTCGTATCTCTGCTTAAGGGCCGTAAGAAGCCGGGTCTCATCAATGAACGGCAACAGCGCGACTCCTTGCCATGCCATTTTTTTCCCGTTCATATCGATTGAAAATTCCTTTGGGTAAAAGTCAAGAATTTCCGACTCCTCATTCGTCATCAGCCACTGGAATGGCTCCGGCAAGTTGCTCTTACTTGCTGCTGGAAGTACGCCCATCAGTTGCTCGAAAGGGCGAAATGGCTTGCTGTCAGCAAACTTGATCTCCAGGGACGCTACATCAGTAAAATCAGCAGCAAAAGGGGCATAGTGGTAGGGGTAGTACCATTTCCACGATGGGCAGCCTTGATAGTAGTATGCCAAAACCCAGCACAGCCCTTCCACATAGGCCTGCACGACTTCACGGCGGAACTTGGTATCCGAGAGTTCTACACCAAACTTTTGGCGGTAGTAGCGCTCACGGTACCCAGGCTCCCAAAGCTTCACCGTATCTTCGTAGTCGACTGTGCCGTCTGCATTAACCTTGCGTTCCAGCTGCTTGGTTTCGGGCGGCACGTCATCGTCGTCGTCTTCAATGGAATCATCCTCTTCTCGGAGCGACTCGTTGCTTTCTTCCACCTTGGGCTCGATTTGGCTCGCCGAGTCGGCCGTTTCTTCCGTCTTGATGTCAGCCGGTGCATCCACAGCAGGCTTTACTAGTACGGGCTTACCACCCTCTGTGGCCGATGCCAGTGACTTGGCCCGCTCGACTCGAGGCACCGTGTCGTTCGCGGGGACCTCTTCATCGAGCTTGAATACAGTAGATTCTGCCGAGGCATCAGGATCTGCCTTAGTGCGCTTCCGTACGCCATCCTGTTCATCCGATGTGCGCTTTGCGTTCTTCTTTCCCTGCAGCTCTGCTCGCATTTCCTCTGCGGCACTGATGTTGGCCATGCGAATCTGTGCACGGTGTTTTACAACATCCATGCTATCTTCGGCCATCATAACCGGGCCCTTGCCATGGCGGGCACCGGGTACAGGCTTCGTAGTACCCTGGGGCTGAGGCGGAAGTGCCTTAGAGGCTGGCGCAGCTTTCTTTACCTCAACATAAGTCGTATCACCATGCTGCACGTCACGGTAGTTGGACGATGCATGGCGCCGCTTGTTGGCCTCTTGCCGCTCTTCTGTCTCTTTGCGCTTGCGGAATATATCATCTTCAGCTTGCGCAAGGCCATCGAGGATAAACTGTGCATTTTCCAGCTCGACGCGTCCATTGTTCGTAACGTAGCCCGTCATGCGGGGCAACTCCCGCTTCCAGATTCTGAGCAGCGTGTCAATGGCTCCCTCACGGATCTCAAGACTGGGCAAGTGAGGCAAAAAATCGTTACCGACAAAAAATATCAAAAAGACCCAGTCGTCGATCGCACGCTCCAAATCGAACGGGAACGATGTGCTCGGCGTTTGCAGCTCAACGGCCAAGTACTCACGCAGCGTAGGGACATCCAGGAAGATGAAAGGCTTCTTACCCGACGATTTAACCTCTTTCGGCGGTTCTCCTTTGCAGTTCGCAGCAAAATGCCCTTCTTGACCACAGCGGTGACAGCCCTTGTTTTTCGAATCCTGCGCAAACACATCTTCTCGGAGCACCTTGAAGTGAGGTTCATGTGTCGCTAGGGAAAGCATGATCAAATCGGCATCGAGTCCATAGATAACATGCTTCATGTTAGGGTCGTGGTTAGGGTCACTGCGCTTGCGGCGGATATAGTCCATAATCTTGTGCTCACCCTCACCAGGCACGCTCGCATCTGAGAGGACGACACACAGATTTTTCCACCCGGGATCCGTGTTGAGCTTTTGTGCGATCCAATAGCGCAGCGAGGATGCCAGAAGGTCCATAAAGGGGGTGCCTGGCGTGATCGCATTGGAGTCCCACGACTTCTTCACGACTTCGTCCTCCGAGGCCTGCCCTCTCTTCCGGCGCTCTTCCAACTCCTCCTCGCGCTGGTCCTGCAGGATCTTTGCATCCTGAGCCGAGCGGAACCTTCGGGAGCGCTGCTGGTTCATTTTAGCGCGCGGAGCGACACCGTCGATCGCCATCATGAGTAGCTTCCGTGGTCGAATCATGTTCACAACACGCTCAGTGTATTTGAACACCTCGGCCATCATCTCTTCCTCCGTTTCTGGAGGTGACTTGCCCTCCGGATGCGTACATGGATGTACAATACCATTCATATCTAGGTACAAACAGTCAAACTCCTCTCCGTTTGGATTGGGTCGCGAGATGTCCACGGGAATGTCCACGGGCGCACCATCCGGTCCCGGCATTTGCCCGGGTTCCTCCTCCTCGACGCTCTGCACAATCTTCGGATACTTTTTGGAAAGCCATCGGAATAGTGCGGGCACACCCTGGTGTCAGTGACAAGACGCTACGCACCATGGCGAACGACGCGTCCGTGGCTGCCGAGTGGAGATTTGCAGCGACAGAGCAAAATGCGATACCTAACACAGCCTACTAGGCTGTCTCTTACCCCGCAGAGACCCAGCGTATAGAGAGCAGCGACACGCGGACAGCATGCAATGCGGTGGTGAGTCTACCTCGCAGGATCGCACGGCGGTTGTGGCGGCTGGCGCAGGAGATAATACGAACTTGTATGGCTACATTGACCATGACAACGTATGGGGGACGAATATTGAGCCGCCCGAGTCTGCCAAGCTCGCGCTCAAACCATGGGATCAGCGCCACTCCGTCGAAACCTGGGTGGAGAGCGGTGTTGACGACCAGGTGCGCTGTCTACGACTGACACAAGATGATCATTAATATCCCATTTACTTGCCCTGTGCGCATTCAGAGCATCTTGCTATATGCCCGGCCCAGCGACCTAGCCGCGCGTGTACGTACCAGCCATTTACTCAGAAATGCGCAGCATTTGTCAACTGCCCGAACGGTCTGGACTTTGACGAGGTCCAGTTAGCCCTGGATGGACGTCTGGGACCCCCTAACAGCGGACGGGCGCAGGCGGACTTTGCCCTACTGACCGGGGCGACCGAGGTCACTGCGTACCCCGTTAGCGCTTCGCGCTTTGCACACACCCACAGTGTGAGTCTGTTCTTGGTGCGTGTGCACAAACTCACCGCAGAGCGACTCGCTTGCACGCACGTCTTCTCGCATGTACTATATTGGGTTCCTAGGCAAGGCCCTCGACCCACGCAGCGACAACACGCACCAGCACGACGTACCAGCAGCCACGACCGGCACGCGCGAGGTCGATGCAGTGGGAAGTACATATGGTGCTGCTGCTATGCCCAGTGTGCGGTAAAAGACGGAGTATCTAGAACCTAGAGGTCTTCGGCCGCGCTGTTGGCCTTCTCAGCCACGAGCTGCTGGAGCTTCTTCTGGCGGTTAAGGAAGCTAGATGTAAGTACTCCATTCACATACTCCTGGTACTGGCAGCGCTCGTAGGTGTGACTGGGGTCAAAAAGACAAACGTACCGCTCCTCCTCACAAGCCCACGGAGCGTAGAAGGTCTTTCGGCGACATTTGTTAAGGGGAATCAGCAGGCTTTTTCTATTAGTATAAACACGTACGCGCTGCAAGAGTCACGGTATCCAAGAGGCAGACGCGCCGCATTGCTCTCCTCGACCGAGGCGGTGTGATCCGTCATTATAGCGTAGGTCGCGAGCCGCGGCGCCCGTTCGGCGAGGCGGACACCTACTTCTCGGCCGAAGTCCCAATGCTCGCCCCCGGTCGGCAGCAGCTAGTCGGACATTGCCGCCGCCAGTCATGCTCCGCGCAACGCTTGTTCGTGGTGCACGCGCGCGCTCACCGATGATCAGTTTCCCTGATCGCAAGGCACCAAAACGTATGTGATCACCTAATATTGACACCCAGCCTCGCATGAGCCGCAACCGCACCCAGATGCGCCCGCGGATATCCAGAAGGACTTTGCTCGTTTCCGCGAGGTGCTGGAGTCTGGCCCGCACTTTGATGCGTCGAAACTCAAGCCTTTCAGTCTAAGCGACTTTGCGCCTAAGGCCCCGTCGAAGAGCTCCAGCAGCATCTCTAAGGATGCGGTGGATCAAGTCTTCGACTTGCCTGCGCGCTACTGGAATACACCCTCGCTGCGCCTCAGCGAGGCAGAGATGGACGCTGTACAGGTATGTGGTGATTGTCGACTTATGCCAGTCGGGTGGCGCGTCGATGTTGGATTAGTGGCGAGTCCTGCCCAAGTCACATTGGTAGCTGCTATATGAAGGTCAACATTCCTGCGTGCATATTCGTACGCTTCTGATAGTTACAGCACGCCTTCGTTGTGCTGGGAATGCTACACGGCGTCCAGCACAGATGCCTGCTGTTGCCCGGCGATCTGAGCAGGCACGGACGATCTGCCTCCACACGGAAGCGTCGAACGATTGTTGTCCACGACGATGCTGTGCGAGTGGCCAGCGACGCCACCAGCATACTCATCCTCTGCTACTTCGGGTCCACCCCATATGGGCGTGACTCGATCGCGCACACTGCTATTCCTTTCTATTCGAGATTCACTTACCCCTGGCACGCAGAGCAATGCTCTAAGCACGCCCCTACTTCATGATGCCCCAACATCTGAAGATGTGTACTTTGACGATGTGCGTGACGAGGTCGCCCTCGATGTATCCCTCCCACCAGCATGGGTCGACGCCACGGAACAGGTGGATGCGATTCTCAGTGCTATGATACCCAAACTTGCTCAACTTGATCGACTCCATGCGCAGCACTTACTACCTAGCTTTGACGATAAAAGCGACCAAAAACGTGTGATTGAGGACCTCACAGACGATATCACGCAGGATTTTCGGCGGGCTTCTGAGCAGGTGGCCAAGCTGGCGAAGCAGACGACCGAAGCACTTCGGTCGAAGCGCTTGTCTAAGCCTGAGGTCACCGCTGCGCGGAATGCTCAGACCGCATTGGCGACCCGTGTACAGCACATGTCGTCGGTGTTTCGACAAAAGCAATCGACGTATTTGCGCAAGCTCCAGGGCATGGAGATTCAAGAGCCGCAGAAAAGGGAGGCGTGGCTTCTAGACGATGAAGACAGTGTCCGGGATGATGTCGCACTGGTACGTTTTGCTACTTACTCTAGTCAAAGCAGTGGCAGCAAAGCGAGCAGACACTCATTGATACAAATGATGGCCTGCAAGAAATCCAGGAGCGCGACAGGGAAGTGCAGCAGATTGCCACTTCCATTGCGGAATTGGCACAGCTGTTTCAGGATCTGAACGTTTTGGTGATTGAGCAGGGCTCGATGCTCGATCGCGTCGACTACAACATTGACAGTATGGCTAGAGATATGCAACAGTCATCCGCGGAGCTGGGGAGAGCGATGCGCTACCAGGTCGGTGCAGGTCGGCGCGCGCTGATTTTACTGCTCCTGCTGTGCATTGCTTTGTTGGTTGCCATCCTGATCATCCGTCCCTTTTTCCGCTAATCACCACTGGACGGCCAGGCCATTCGTTTGCGCTTCGACGCCGTGATACTGCGTGCGGAAGTCCGACTCGCTGAATGAGTGTTCCATTGCCGCGGCGCTCTTGTCCAGGGTCTCGAGCCATGTGCGAAGAGCCGAGGGAGACAGCGCCTCCTTTACTGTTCCCAGAACATTGTCGGACAGCGCCGAACCATCCCAGTACGCATGTTCCACCAGCTGCACCCACCGACGGTCTGTGCCCTGCCACCCTTGCACAGGTGCGCCCTCTTGCATAGCTTGCGCTTGTTCAGCCTCTTGTGCCGCCTTCCATTCAGGATCCGGCCGCATTTGCCCCCCGCCATTGACACAACCACCAGGGCACGCCATAACCTCGATATACTCATAGGGGGGTTCATCCATACCACGACGACTTAGGCCACGGCCCATGCGTGTGCTTTTCATACCCGTCTCGCGTTGTAGTTTGCGGACGAGGTTCTGTAGGTTGCGGAAACCGTAGCAGACGGCACCTTTAAACAGCACTTCACCTGTCTCCGCGCGCAAGAGGTACTCGGTATAATCCGATGAGCGGATTGTCCGCTGCTCGATAGCTGGCGTCGAGCTGGGATGATCGTTCATCCACGTCCGGTACACATCCATCAGGATGGCAAATAGATATCCACCACTGCTGGAGCCGGGCTCGGGGTGCGGACGAGGAACGGCAAGCTCTTGCTCGGTTGGCGTATAGGTCTCAAAGTCGTGTTCCACCAGCAAGTCATGCAACTCGCCTGTGGTCAGCACACAGTCCACCTCTTTCACACCGTCCGATGACGTAAAGTCACTGCGCGATGCCTCCAGTTTTTTGTCATAGCAGGGCATGACAGAAACATGGTAAATGCTCGCCAAGGGAGCAGGGAGACTGCCTGTAACGGACGCTCCTGCATGCTCAGGCCCATAAACGCGCTTGGCTAGCAGTCCTGATATCTGCTGTGGCGACTTTGTTGCTGCCACGAACGGCAGAAGGTCACTGTGGGCCTTCTCGGCGTAGCAGACCCAGCCTGGGCATGCACTAGCTAGCATAGGGAGCGTGGGTTTCCCCTGCACTCCTTCCATCTTAGCCCTCTTGCGTTCACGGAACTCCCGCACATGCGCTCGGAGAGCGATGTGTCGTGCAAGCGAGGTGTCGAGCACAAGATCAAAGCCCATGCGCCGCAAAATTAGGCAAATTTGAGGCCAAAGTACCGCATACGGCCTCCCTAGTCGCGTCTGCAGCGATGCAACACTCTGTGCACTAATGGTTGCAATAAAAACGCGGTCTCCCTTGCGCTGTAGCTCCTGTCGCACTTCCTCCGCACTCTGCATGCCAATAAGCACAGTCTCTGCGCTTGTGACACATCCGCTACATGCGAGGCAGTCATTCAGAGAGATTTGTGCCGTCTCCAGCGTCGTGCGTGCGCGCGACGACCCTGTCGACGTTTCCACATATACACCATCCTCCACAGAGATGCTCGTCTGTGCATCGTTTACCGGCATTGCCGGTGCATCAACGGGCTTAATACACACTTGCGAAGGACCGAGGTAGTCATTGAGATCCGTCAATGTCTGGCATGAGCCGCACAGTACCCACCAGAGCGCCACTGAACGCCATCGTGGCGTCGAGTCAATCTCGTACGCCTCCACATCAAAAAATTCAAGCTCATCGCCACCATGCGCCAGCTCAAGTTTCATGAGCAAAAGTTGCTGAAAAAGTGCGTCGACTCGCTAACCCTAGGCACGACTTTCTTCAGTGGAAAAATGAGAACAATTTACGGGAAATCAAGATTATGCGGCGGTACCATATCCAGGATCGCGACGACTATCACAAATACAACGTACTTGTCGGCAAGGCACGGCAGCTAGCACTGCGCCTGTCAACGTTGCCGGCGGCCGATCCATTTCGTGCGCAACAGGAGTCCATGATGCTGAACAAACTGTATGATATGGGATTGCTCGACACGGGATCCAAAATGAGTGATATCATGGAGAAGCTCAACGTGAGTGCGTTTTGTCGGCGGCGCCTGCCGGTGGTCATGGTGCGCCTGCACATGAGCGAGAGCGTATCGCAAGCGGTCAAATACGTGGAGCAGGGCCATGTACGTGTGGGTCCCGACACGATCACAGACCCCGCGTTCCTCGTGACTCGTAACTTGGAGGACTTTGTCACCTGGGTTGATACCTCCAAGATTCGGCGTGCGATTGCTAACTACAATGACGAGCTGGATGACTTCGATTTGCTATAGTGTAATAAATCATTTAGATGCGTCCTCCGCATGCTGCCTCGATGTCGGCCACCTCCTTGGGCGCCTCGCTGGACAGGACCGTGTAGTCCGAGTAACCCACGGCGACGTCATCTTCGACCCGCATGCCCAGACCACGGAATGCCGCTGGATAAGCCTCATTGTCAGGGATATACAGGCCAGGCTCCACGGTAAACACCATGCCCTCTTGCAGGCGTGTTGCACGCTCTACCGTACTGACATCGTGCAGGTCAATCCCAAGCCAGTGGCCAATATAATGGGGATACAAAATACGCTCCAGCGTGCCAAAGCCGAGATGAAAGCCGAGATCCCGCAGCTCGACCGCGAGCATTTCCACGCTGCGCCGATGCACACCCGACAGGGTATAGCCCTGATGCTCTGTGGCCAACGCCGTGCATCCCTTCAGCACACGCAAGAGTGCTTCGTAGAGATCGCGCTGAGCAGGCGTGAAACGCCCATCCGCGGAAGTCGGCATCGTGCGTGTGATATCGGAGGCATAGCCACGGAACTCACATCCTGCATCCACTGACATGACATCGTGGTCACCCAGGACGCCGTCGTTACGCACATAATGGATCATCAATGCGTTGCGACCCGAGGCAAACACCGGCACATACGCGGGACGTTCAGCGCCGTGCTTGGCGCATTCGTACTCAAACACTGCCTGTGCTTCGGATTCCAGCAAGCCCGGCCGGCAGACGCGCATTACCTGTGTCATTGCCTGTCCACTTATCGATCCGGCCTGCCGCATGACGGCCAGCTCATTGGGGCTCTTGCGCACGCGCAGCCGGTCCATTTCCCGCTGCAGGGAATGTGTGTTGCGGCGATCACTCAGGAGCCGCACAACATTTTCAAAATCAGTTTTACGCAC
The DNA here is from genome assembly GCF_000349305.1 of Malassezia sympodialis ATCC 42132. Classification (NCBI taxonomy): domain Eukaryota; kingdom Fungi; phylum Basidiomycota; class Malasseziomycetes; order Malasseziales; family Malasseziaceae; genus Malassezia; species Malassezia sympodialis. Next base: position 500,533 of record NW_017387807.1, on the reverse strand, counting down.
AAACAGGTCAAAGCCTGTGGGCGAGGGCGGCGCCAAAAAGTCGTGGATGCTGAAACGGGGCGAACGCATACTCTGCCGTGGGATGGTTACTTGCGCGGGCAAGTCCACATACAAGTGCTCACAGCGCGCGAGTGCCGATTTGATGTAGTTGAGCATGACGGAGGGATCGTTCATCACTGCTTCATCGGCACGAAAAATCTTTTCGGCGCCGTCGAGGCCACAGGTGGGACCGTCCCACACTTCTTTGGTCGCTTGGCGCGGTTCCACTGTCGGTAAGTGTGACGCACGTACCAAACATGGTCATTTTGTAGCCGCGAGGACTGTGGTCCTTCTCTAGAATCAGGGCAGCATCAGGCTCTTGCATTCCGGTGAGGTACTGGGTCAGCAGACAGAACGTACCCAAAAGTTGGATTCCTGCCGGAACTTGTAGAAGATGTTGCGCGACATGTACTTCGTCCTCCCACCCATAAGCACCACGGCACTTTTCTCAGGCAGCCTGTCCATTAGCATTTTGCGCCGCTGCTCATATTCTGTTGCGGGTATACCCGGCGTCAAGTGCTCCATCGCGACTTGTCCGCCTACCGAGGGGTCTGTGCCCTTGCGAAAATCGACCGGAAAGAGATGCGGATGAGTATGCGGCAGCGGCTGTCCGCATGGCGGCAGGGATGCTGGCCGTGCTGCTGTTGTAAGCGCACGCGAGTACGCTCGCGCTATCGGCGGTACCCAGCGCATCGGCCACTCGTAGCAGCAAGCGTCGCTCGCTGCAGGTAGCTTCTTGTGATTCACGTGACCAAACACGCTCGGCGCGTCCACCGATCGACAGACGGTCTCGACGATCGTGCGCGACTTGGTCATGGGCTTGGCGCTAGAGGAGCGCCGAACAGGCTCACCTAGCAAGCCTGACACGGCACTAAACCGATCTGTGGCAGGGTCTGTCGGTGCTCGTGTGCCCATGTCTGGCATTCGCACACCTAGCGCGTCTAGCGTGGGTCGCCTCGCCGAGCTCGGCGTATCGAGCGAGCCGATCCAAGCATACCTGCGAATCCGACCCGACACGCAGGGGATACAGACGGACCCTTACCTAAAGGCCGTGTCAGAGACGGAAGCCGTCCTACAGCCGCCCACAGACGTGGCTACCCGGCGGTACGCTCGTTCGCGTCACGCTGCGCAGGCCCCTACTAAGTACACTTTCTCCCGCGTGTTTGCGCCCGTCCCTACCGAATCGCCAAGGGAAGCACAACAATCTTTTTTTCAGCATACTACTCTTTCCTTGGTGAAGGACTTACTCGAAGGTAAGAACAGCCTCGTGTTCACCTATGGCGTTACCAACTCGGGTAAAACATATACTGTGCAAGGCAATGACGAACCGGGCGAGGCAGGTATTCTGCCTCGCACAATGGATGTAATATTTAACAGTATCCAGGGGCGTGAGTGCACCAAGGCCGTGCGTCCAATGGGTCTGACTGGCGTGCAGCCTGGGGTCTCAGATCCCAGTAAGAGCCTTCTAGCAAGCCGTCCTCGGGCCAAGCCGCGGCCGGGCGTAGGACGTGGGGCGGATGTGGGAGTAGGAAAAGCTGGCATCTTTCAGTCGCCTGCCACCGATCCGACTACGCTCGCTGTACACCCTGATTACCGCTACAGTGTGTGGGTGAGCTATGTGGAAGTGTACAACGAAAAGCTTTATGACCTGCTGGAAGCGCCCATGCCATCGCTGCTGGCACGAACCGATGCAGTGCGTGACGAGACGGACGAGAAGTCGGCTGGACCTGCGCGTCGTCCCCTGCTGTTAAAGAGTGAGGTCGAGAGTGGCGGTAAGTACGTGGGCGGACTTAAGGAGATCAAGATATCCAACATTTACGAGGCACGCGAAATTTTGCGCTGCGGCCAAGAAAACCGCTCCGTATTCAGCACCATGGCCAACCGCTCTAGCTCTCGCTCCCACAGTGTTTTTACCATCAAGATTCTGCGCGAGCTCACAACTGTGCAATTAGGTGAGCGGGACGTATCTGGCCTGAGTCGCAAGTACTTTGTGTCACGACTGAGCATTGTGGACCTCGCGGGAAGCGAGCGCATTGCTAACACGGATGTGCCCGCCGGCCCGCGATTGAAGGAAGCAGGCAACATCAACAAGAGTCTAATGTGCTTGGGCCAGTGCCTGGAGACCATGCGCAAAAACCAGCTGCGGGCTGGAATCGTGGCGCCTGGTGACGCCAAGGTGGCTCTTTCGTCGTCGCGCTCCGATGACACACGCAAGCGGCGGCAGAGTATTGTACCTTTTCGCCATTCAAAGCTCACAGAGCTATTCCAGTCGTTCTTTATGGGTGATGGCAAGGTGGTAATGATTGTAAATGTGAATCCGTATGGCACCGGGTACGAGGAGAGTGCCAATGTCATGCGGTTTAGTGCCATGGCCAGAGACGTCGGTATCCAAGTATCGGCTGTTTCTGGGCCGGGCCCTGGCAGTGCGGATACATCAAGCCTATCGCTGGCATCACAAGCTGAATCAGACCATGAGGACGATGACGTCGACGAGGACACTGATGAGTTTGTTAACATGCTTGTCGAGGAAAATGAGCGGCTGCGCCAGCGCTGCGAGAGGGCAGAGAGCCTCTGTCAGACTCTAGAAAAGACTGTCAGAGACGAGATGGCCCAACATATGGAGGAAGCGCTCAACCACATGCGGCAGTACTACGAGCGCCAACTGCAGGCGGAAATTGATGCCAGTGATGCGTTCCTGGACCGCAAGATCGACCTTCTGGCGCGCATGACGCGCGCTGCGCCCCAGGAACCGTCCTTCACGTCTACATCTGAGACCGATGACGAGTCTGTGCCCAGCTATACCTCCGTGCTTCAGTCGAACGTCTCGCGTATGAACCAAACGCCACGTGCGTCAGAGCCCACGAAGCCGACAGATCTCGCTGGTCTTGCAGACGAATCTCAGGAAGGACTCATCCTCCCGCATACCCCTAGTCCTCAGAAACGTGTGCGTCGATTAGGTACACGGGCTATTCAGAGCGACGATATGGAGCGCCTCGTGCACCACATCGATGCAGAGCCTACGCTCCCTCATAGCCTGCGCCGTACGCTTCGGTAGTGGAGGTCACTTTTTTTCGCCCCTCATGTCGGATGAGGCACTGACCAACAAGGAGCGCCGTCTAGCGCGCAAAGCTGAAAAGCAGAAGCAGAGAGCAGGACAGGCAGGTGAAACAAATGCCCCGAAAGAGGAGACCCGCTTGACGAAGCGGCCTGTGGATGATGCAGAGATACTGGGTGACCCAGTGGATGAGCCACACGACTTGAGCGAGGAGCCTCTGTCCCACAAGGAGAAGCGTAAGCGCCGCAAAATGGAGAAGCAGGTTAATTTACAAGAGGATGAGAAAGAATCACGACCCCAGCGCCTGCAGCGGAGTGCCTTTTGTGTCTGGATTGGCAACCTGCCCTTCTCCACGACGGTCGACGAGCTGTCGGAGTGGCTCGCTGAGAATGAGGTGGAAGGCGTAAGCCGTGTTCACATGACTCCGGGAGCACGTCGCGCCGAGAACAACAAAGGATTCGCATACGTGGATCTTCCCTCAGAGGCTGAGGTCGATAAGTGTGTGGCGCTCTCGGAGACGATGCTTCATGGCCGACGCTTGCTTATAAAAAATGGCAACGACTTTCGCGGGCGTCCTGGACTGGATCCCTCAGCAGCAGAGCTTGGTGGAAGTCCTGCTGGCGGTCGCACAGGTCTTACCAAGACGGCGCAGCGGATTTTGCGGGCGCAAAAGAACCCGCCTGCACCCACACTTTTTATGGGGAACCTGAGCTTTGAGACATCTGAGGATGATATCCGCGAGCTGCTCGAGAGTTCGGTGCGGCGCCGTCACATGGAGGGCGTAGAAACCGACGATGCCTCCATGGCGCCGCCTCAGGCGGGCATCCGCAAAATCCGTATGGGCACGTTTGAGGACACTGGCAAGTGCAAAGGGTACGTTGGTGTGCTGACATGCAGCTTTGCCTTTATTGACTTTGATTCAGCGGCACAGGCGACCAAGGCACTGATTGAACCTCGCAATGCACGCCTGCTGGGCCGGACACTGCAACTTGAGTTTGCCGGTGTAGATGCAGTGCGTCGCGGCGCATCCAAGGACCTTTTGCCTGACTATGTGCCTGGACGTCGCCGTCGCCGTGCAGCGCAGGGTACACAGGCGCCGTCTGAGGTGCCCTCGACCTCTATGCAAGATACCCAGGACGAACCAGACCAAGCGGCGATGGACGCGCCCAGTGCACCACGGCGGAAGGCGTCGGCGCCTCGACGTCTTCGCCCGGGTGCGGCAAATGCATCTGCGCCGCGGCAAAGCTATGGGATTGTGCCCTCAGAAGGCAAGCGAACCACGTTTGAGTAGAGGGGCTTTCTGCTGTTGGTTATAGATCGATCGCATGGTCGTTTGGCCACTAGGCGAAAGGTGCGACTTGATTGGCCCTGTGTGCTCGGCGTCAAATGGCAGTTTGGAAGAAGCCACTCACAAGCCGCCGATCTACACAGGTTTGCCGGCCGGCGATGTGGAGGCGAGTAATCAGCGTTGCCTGCATCACACGGTCCTGGGCGCGGCGGAATCAGGTTTTCTTGCAGATCTTCGCCATCGACGTCCCTGCTCTTGCCACTAGTGGTAAGACCCATTTAGGCATATGCCTCTTTTTGCTAAGCTCGCGGGTCCCCTCGCGAGGCTTACGCGTACACCCCTCCTTGATATATCGCCTGTTCCGACGTCCGGTCAAGTCTCGCCCGTGGAGCGCTCGGCCACTGGCAGTCTTGGCGTGTGGGCGCCGAAAGAAGCACCAGGCGATCTCGGTCAGGGGTGTGCGGTCCCTAATTTATCGTCAGAGGTATGTATGTACAACTTACACAGACACTCTCCGATGCGCTTACCACCCCATTAAAAACTTTGAGCCGTCGCAAGCGCAGTGCGAGCCTGAGCCGCCTTGAGTCGGAGCGCAATGCGCGCCTGCGCGGCGTGCGTCGCAACTCGATTACAGCAATCCCATCCGCGGAAATACGAAATGACGAGCCGCATGTCCCTCCTACTTTTGGGGCAGGCGTACACGACAAGAGCGAGGCAGAGGAGGCCCTTGTCCAACGGGTGCTTGTGACAACGGACCTGATGGCCTTGGTCAACGAATATATGGCACTTCCCATGTCGTCTAAGAGTGTGACTGGTGCGAACGAGCTTCTCGCTGCCGCGCTTTCCTCGAGATCGATGCAGCCAAGTGAGGAGGCGATCTATGCTTTGTATGAACACATGCAGCTCTCGAACATGATACCTAACGAGGAAACGTATGCACTTGTGATCGAAGCATTGTGCCGTAAGGACATGGAAATTTTCTCGCGCGTGGGTATGTCAAAGGAGTCGTCGCAGCTATCGCTCGCCATGACTGTGGCCTACAAAGCCCACGTGAACAAGCAGTTTTTCGCGACCACGGCCCCGTACAACCGCCTGCTGCAATGCTGTGCACAACGCGGATGCAGCGAAACGGCGATAGCCGTGTTGTCACTTCTTGAGAGCAACCTGCGCACCACCAAGGATGCCGAGTCGTACCGCCTCCTGCTACAAGTATTTATGAATCCACGGCTCAGTTCCATTGATGGAGAGACGCCCGAGGATAAGCAGGCGCGGGCTTTGCGCGCGTGCGTTCAGGTCTTTTCGACATTTGAGCGCGTCGCCAGTGCCATGGCCCTCATTGAGCCGTCTACAACATCGTTTACGCCAGCGCAATGCTCGTCTGTATGGGCAACCATGATCGATGCTTACTTTGCGTTAGGCGATGCGTTCGGTGCCGTGGCCCTGCTGGACCGTATTCTCTCGCCTAAGGCCGGCGAACTCGCGACGCCACCGCTTGACGAGCAAATTGTCAGTCGGATGATTCTGGGCTTTGTTTACACGGGCGACTGCCGCTCCGCTGTGCAGTGGCTGAAACAAATTAGCGCATCCTCATTGCCAGCACCCAGTGCACCCGCCCTCGAAGGCATGGTCCTTGCTGCAATGCAGCAGCCCTCGACCGATGCCGCAATCCTGCTGCGCGATATTGCCTTGGTGCTTGCGGGTCGTAGCGTCGCGCCCGCCGACGTGGGCCTCGCTGCGTCGCGGTGCGTTACGAGCCTCGCCACCGTGCTGGAGATGCGGAAGGTTGAGCGCAGTTTAAGCGCGAGCGACTTGGCCGCATCATATCGCGCTCTGGTCGCCCTTGCCGAAAAGGTGTTTGCACAGTTCTCTCCCGAGCATCCTCTGCGCACGCGCCAGCAGGCCGGACCGGTATCGGCTGTGCTGCGTCTCGCGGCGCACCAGTCCGTGATAGGCGACGGGGCCATGTCGAGTCGCCTCTTTGCACTGGCATCAATGGCGCTTCGGCACGCAGATGTCAGCTCTGCTGCGAGTGTAAGTTTGATGTGTGATGCATGCCACTTGCCAATGGCGATTGCCGATGCGGCGGTTGCTCACCCCCAGGGACCGCCGATGCCCCGCTTTGTTGCGCTGGCGACCATGGTACTGCCTGCACTTGATGGCATGTCTGGATCTCTTGTTGACTCGACTACCACGGCGCTTATCCGTGAGTACGAGGCCTTGCATCGCGATGCACAGTGCGATCTTGGCAAGCTCGCGCTCTCAGACCAGGACTGGCAGCGCGTCGTGCAGGTACTGCTGCAGGCCGAGCTGGCAGCTGGCACGGCATACCCTGGCCCAGAGGGTTACTCGAGCTTGGGGAAGCTGTTGGCGGACCTGGCGCGCCTGTCTCGGCGCATGCCGCTCGATATCGAGACGATTCGCACTAAGCTCGTTGACAAATATGGCGAGGTTGGCGCCGAGATGGTTACGGGCTGGTACGACAGCACGCCTTCTTTGACGTCAACGCACCATGCTGAAGATGTGCCAGCGCCGCCCGCCGAACCGGCGGTATCAGACCGCGCGTGGAATGACCTGTGCATTGACGGAAAATGCAGTACCATACTCCCGCCAGTCAAGTCACTGGACGGCGCGCTCTCAAATTTGATTCATGGTCTTGCACGACCGCACGGCCAACTGGAGGCAGACGACCTGTACGACCGACTCCAAGCAAGTGTGGAGAAAGGGCAATACCCGACGCCTGGCGCGCTGGCTGTGTTGATCAACGCGTTTGGGCGCAATGCGCAGGTCGATCGCATCGACGAGCTGTATGCGATGGCCATGCATGTGCTAGCGTCGACGCATCACGGTCACGACTGGCGCCTGCAGCACTGGTCGCAGCTTGAGGATGGCATGATCACGGCGCTTTCGCATGCCATGCTGGCCGAGCGCGCGAACCGCCACCGGCTGCGCCTGATCACCGCGAAGCAGGTGCCAAGTGCAAGTGCATATGCGGCACTCATCGCTACGATCCAGGAACATACGGACGATGCTGTTGTGGCGGAAGAGCTGTTCAACGAGTCGAAGCGCCTAGGCGTACGCCCCACGACCTACCTGTACAACACTGTCATCTCCAAACTGTCGCGTGCGCGCAAGGTCGACCAGGCGCTGCAGCTCTTTGAGGACATGCGCTCGACGAACCTAAGACCGAGTAGCGTGACGTACGGCGCTGCGATCAATGCATGTGTACGCACCGGCGACGAAGCGCGTGCCACGGCGTTGTTTGCCGAAATGGAGCAGCAGCCGACTTTCCAACCACGTGTACCGCCGTACAACACGATGATCCAGTACTATGTGCACTCGGTTATGAACCGCGAAAAGGCGCTTTATTACCATGAAAAAATGCAGCAGGCTGGTGTGCGGCCAAGCGCCCACACGTACAAGCTGCTTCTTGACGCGTGGGGCACAATTGAACCCGTCGAGCCCGACCGTCAGCAGGCCGTCTTCGCGCGCCTGTCCGCTGACCGCCTAGTTAGCGTGCAAGGCACCCACTGGGCCTCGCTTATCCATACCCAGGGTGTGGTGCTGCGCAACCTGGACCAGGCGCTCAGCACATTCGAGTCGATCGCCGAGCGCGCGCCGTCTACGCCGCGCCAGAGCGTGTCGACCGTGCCCGATGCCGTCGTATACGAGGCACTGTTTGCTGTGTTTGTCGTGCATGGCCGTACGGATCTCATGCCTGCATACCTCGCCCGCATGGGCACACAGCGCATCCTGCCAACTGCGTATATTGCGAATTTGCTCATCAAGGGGTATGCCCAGGACGGGCCGATGGGTCTTGTCGAGGCACGCCGCGTATTTGATGCCATGATCGACCCGCCGGCCGGCGTTGCAGCGGCTGGCAACCACCTTCCGCGCCACCACGGTGCGGGTGCCCTTGGTCTGCGCCGCGAGCGTAAACCGACGTACACCAACCGCGAGCAGGCGGTTGATCGCGCCAATGTTTTGGGCGCCCTCGTCAACCGCGAGCCCAGCACGTACGAGGCCATGATTCGCGCGGAACTACTGTTTGGTCACACGGACCGCGCCAGCGTTATCCTCGAGCGCATGAAGGCCCGTGCCTTCCCAGCTGCCCTCGTGCATCGCGCACAAACATTGTTTGATCGCGCGTAGACGACAGATTCCTACACCACCTCTCATAGGTCCTGTATATTATAGCGAGCCACGGCCATGTCCATATGCCTGCGCCAGATACAGCGCACGCCGCCCTGCACCATGGCCGGCACCGCCCGCCTGCTCACGCTCCAGCGCCGCAAGCGCATCATGCAACGTGACTCGCGCACGCGCCACACGCTCCTGCTCCCGCTGCGCAGCTTGGCGTGTTGCAACGTCGCTCCACGCACCTGCATGTGCGGCCTGTGACACAGAGGACCGCAGACTCGCGCTAGGCGCAAACTTTGGTTTGGGCAGCGTCGACGATTTTTGCGACGGCGACTCGCTGGGCGCAGCATCCGAGTCGCGCGCGCGCGGCGTTGAGCGCATACCCGGAGATTGCAGCCAGGAGTACTTGGATGTGACACTGTTAGCACCCAGGTGGCGCATCGCCGTGCTATCCGCGAGGCGCTTGCGCACGTCCTCGGAGAGATTGCGCGACGACATGCTCGGTCGTTTCTTGTTCTTAGAGGAGCCATCGTCGCCACCCGCTTCTTGCGCTGCGGCCTCCATTTCCTCGCGTTCTAGGCGCATCCGCCGCCAGTTGCCCTCTTCAATGCGCTCAGCCTTTTCAATGGCGGCCAGTTGCTTCGTGGGATTTGATAGTACCTCTTCATGGAACACGGGATTACGCGTGCCATCGGGGTTGGCCCCCGGATGCAAAGGCGGGCGCCGCTGGTGAGTCGACCACGCACGGTGCCGGGATGCGCGCACCATCGACTCTAACAGGTTGCGGAAGCGCATGCGCGTCGCAATCGACAAATAGTCCAGTGTCGCCGCATCCACTTTGAGGCCATATTGCTTGGCAATCCGATGGACCATACTCGACAAGGGGTATACATTAAGGTACAGACCATGAGCCATGCCCGCCGTGCTGATCGCAGACGCAGCCTGGGCATCGTCCCAAAGCGACCCACTCCGCTGGATAAAGGCCTCTTCCGCCCGCAAATCCACACCACTGTAGCCCATCACATCCACGAGCTGGTCGTAGCTGGTTGGAGCGCCACTAGACCCACTTGAACTAATAAGATTCGGGGCTGTACCAGTGCCAGAGCTGAGGACAGGGCTCGATACCACCGATCCGTTCCCGGCCTGGGCATTACGGACAGCTTGCAGACGCTGTAAGGAGAGAGGCAGGGACGACACATTGCCAGCCTGCGTAGGCGTCCTCAGGAGCGGATTATCAGGACGAAAAAGAAGTGAATTGGCATTAGGCGACTCGGTGCGCTGGGCGGCCAAGTTGGCAAGACGGTCAAGGTTGGACATGGTAGAGGCCAGTGGCGACTCGGCGACGCGCGATGCGTCCCGGTCGCTCCCTGAGGGCAGAGGCGACGTGCGTTCCGACTCAGTGCCAGGCGCCTTTAGTTCTTCACTTGAACTCTCCATCTTGATCCGTTTAGCATGTGCGCTCTCATCGCGCGCACCTGCAAGGCTCTGCCTCTTCTCCATCGTGGCGCAAGTTCGCCAGGTATGAGGACGGCCGACCGACACCGTAGTGTCACGTGCATCATCGATTCCCGACGCGCTACCGCTCTATTTACGACGAGAAAAGACGCTTTTCGTAGTGGGCCAGACCATGGACGCCACCCTCAAGCTGGGCGCTGGCCGTGCGCAGCTCAAAGCGTACAGTTCCTTTAGCGACGCCATCACGCAGTGCGTCGACACTTTCCACACCCATGTCCTGCAATGAGTGCTGCAGACCCGTGTACAGGTACGGCAGGAACTTCTTCACGCTGCCCTTGTCCTGCACAGAGCCCGAAACGCCCTGCGCCACCTTGACCGCATCGCTCTCAGAGAAGTAACGCTGTGTAGCAGCATTCTCGGCCGACACATCAGTGCTCTTCTCGTCTGCCTTGGCGGCACCCTTACCAGTAGCTCCGTCAAAGCGCTTGCGCTTCTTGCTCTGGTGCTCCATGGCCTCAATCGAGCCCATACCGCGGTAGCCCTTCAGTCGCTGACCCTCGCGGTAGAAGTATTCACCCGGGCTCTCCGAGGTGCCCGCGAGCAAACCACCCATCATTACGGCGCTAGCGCCCAGGCACAGCGCCTTCGCAATGTGGCCCACATTCTGGATACCACCGTCGGCAATTACCGGTACGCCAAAGCGACGCGCGTACTCGGCGACTTGGCGCACAGCGGTGCCCTGAGGGCGACCCACAGCCATGACCTCCTGCGTAATACAAATCGAACCACTGCCCATACCCACACGAAGCGCATCAGCACCAGCCTCGATCAGGGTCGCCGCCTGCTCGCGAGTCACCACATTGCCGGCCACCACTTGCAATGTAGGGTACTTGGATTTGATCCAACGAATCATATCCTCCTGGAAGACCGAATTGCCTTGCGACGAGTCGAGAATGACCACGTCAAGGCCCGCCTCGACCAGTAGATCCAGGCGCTCACGGTCGTGGGGGCGTGTGCCAATGGCAGCCGCACAGTACAGCTGCTTGCTTTCAGGAAGCTTCGACGCCAGGGGGTAGTCCTGGTTTTTCAGCAAGTCTGAGCGAGCAAGCAACGCCACCAGGTTGCCCTGGGGGTCGACGATGGGCAATTTTCCTTTTTTGCTGTCGCGCAAGATGCGGTTCGCCTCTTCGAGCGACACACCCACTGGTGCGGTGATAAGATCGGTCGTCATCACATCTGAAAGACGCGTGGAAGCGTCACGGAACTGCACGTCGCGCGCCGTGACAATACCTACAAGCTTCGATTGAAGCGAGCCGGACTCTGGTCGTGTTAGTCTGCTTCAAATAAAAACCAGGGCTTTGTCAGTGGACATAGGTAAAGGATCCGCAGCAACATGCCCATCTCAGGCACGCCCTCAGCAGAACGAAGGTTACAGCAGTATGAAATTTTCATCGTCCAGCCCCGGGTTACAATACGTACCTGTGATGGGAATACCAGCAAAACCAAGACGGTCCTTGATCTCAAGCACATCACCCACCGTCTCATTCGGACTGAGCACAATTGGCTCTGTAATAAAGCCATTCTCAAACATCTTCACCTTGCGAACCATGGCAGCCTGCTCCTGTGCCGACATATTGTTGTGGATCACACCCATGCCGCCCATTAGAGCGAGAGAGATAGCCATATTCACCTCAGTAACCGTATCCATAGGGCTCGACAGAAATGGCGTGTGCAGCACAATGTTTTTGGTGACACGAGTGCGCAAATCCACCTTCGAAGCAGGAAAATTGATATAGCCAGGTAGCACCAAAAAGTCGTTGTAGGTCAAACCACCGTGAGCACGAGAGTCGATAAGCTCCGAGACGCTGAGACCATCAGCAGAAGCATATTGCTTAAGTTGCTCCTTCGCAGCCGAGGGGGGCAACACTTCAGCACCATTGACCTTGGCCATGACGTCTTGGAGGGGATAACCCATTTGCCACGCCGTGCTCGAACACAAAAAAAAGGACGTGTCACGTGGTACCACGTGCGCCACTCCGACGCCCCTGGCGCCACGGCCGGTCGGTCGAAGACAGCTTGTGCGGTACAACTGACGCTACCATGAGCGCCGCTCCTTCTGACACAGGTGCTGGTTCTGTTCCAATCTCGAGTGCGAGTACCTCTCACTCGCACAATGCTCGTATTGCGACGCACTCGCACATTAAGGGTCTGGGCCTGGATGAGCACGGCATGGCCTTTCCAACAGCGCGCGGCTTCGTAGGCCAAAGGTCAGCACGCGAAGCATGTGGCCTCGTCTTGGATTTGATTCGACAGCGCAAATTTGCTGGTCGCGCTCTGCTTCTGGCAGGTGGTCCGGGTACCGGAAAAACAGCTCTCGCCCTGGGCATGGCACATGAGCTTGGTCATAAAGTGCCGTTCTGTCCGATGGTGGGCTCCGAGGTCTACAGCTCTGAGGTCAAGAAGACCGAGGTCCTCATGGAAAACTTCCGACGTGCGATTGGTTTGCGTGTACGCGAGACCAAGGAAGTGTACGAGGGCGAGCTCACTGAGCTCACACCTACCGAGATGGAGAACCCGTTGTCTGGCTATGGCAAGACCATCGTGCATGTGGTGATCGCCCTTAAGACTGTCAAAGGTACAAAGCAGCTGCGCCTCGACCCTAGCATTTATGAGAGCATCTTAAAAGAACGTATCACTGTTGGTGACGTGATCTATATCGAGGCCAACACGGGCGCGGTGAAACGCGTAGGCCGCTCGGATGCGTATGCCACCGAGTTCGACCTTGAGGCAGATGAATATGTGGCGCTGCCCAAAGGCGATGTGCAAAAGCGTAAGGAAGTGGTCCAGGATGTGACCCTGCATGACCTTGATATGGCCAATGCCAGGCCGCAGGGCGGCCAGGATATCATGAGCGTGGTGGGCCAGCTCATCAAAGGACGTCGTACCGAAGTGACAGACAAGCTGCGTGGTGAAATTAACAAGGTTGTGGACAAGTACATTCAACAGGGCATTGCCGAGCTCGTGCCCGGTGTGTTATTCATTGACGAAGTTCATATGCTCGACATGGAGTGCTTTACCTACCTGAACCGCGCACTGGAGTCGACCATTAGTCCTCATGTGATTTTGGCGACCAACCGAGGACAGTCCACGGTCCGTGGTACCGAGTTTGAGGGCGGCCTAAGCGTCGGAATCGTCGCGCCTCACGGTATTCCCCTTGACTTGCTGGATCGCTGCATGATTGTGCGCACAATGCCGTATGCGGAGGACGAGATCCGCGAGGTCATTCGCATTCGTACGTCAACAGAAGGCATCGCTGTCCATGACGACGCACTCTCGAAACTGACCGATCTCGGCAAGACCACCTCGCTCCGTTTCGCATTGCAGCTGCTGGCACCTGCGGCCGTTTTGGCCAACGTCACTGGTCGCTCTGAGATCACGGTGGATGATATTGAGCAGACAAACAGCCTCTTCTTGGATGCTCGCTCATCTGCCCGTCACCTTGCTCAAACACCAGCTGCCGAAAATGCACCGATGGATGTCGCATAATGTCTACATAGTTCCGCCCGGTACAGTAGGAAAGTTGGGCACATTAGCTCGCCGGGGCTGAAACAATCGAGTGCGTCGCCCGAAAAATTCACGATGCAAGGCAAAGTGGGTGTGTAGTAAAACTTCGTTGGTGGTAGGCGTAGCACAGGGCGGCAAAGAATTCGTCGGGGAGCTGTCGGAAAGAAATTTTTCGCGCACTCCATTGCTTGGAACTTTCTCAACACATTGGTGTGGCGCAGCACGCTCTTCAGGAACAGGCCGAGTGCAGATCGCAAACGCCCGGTCATGGACGTGTGATGCACAGACGTAGAAAAAGTCCAAGCTGGGTGCACTTACTGATACTAAAACGTATGGAGAACTCTTGCAACAGATATAGCATGGCTTTGGTGTGCGTGCCTGACGCAATATGTATTCATTTATAAGTTTGCCCTAGCATGAGTATCCCACACGTACAGGCGCGACAGGCGCTGCCATGATGTGTTGCGGGACGAGCCACGTGACGCATCTCGACTTGACGCACGGCGAAGAACCGCCATATCCACTCCGCATTGCTGCTCATCATGATGAAGAAAATTCCAGGCTTTTCACATGTGCAGAGTTTCACCACCAAGGGCCAGGGTAAAAGCAGTGAAAACAAGTCACAGACAGAAGGCCTGAGGAATGATATCATCATTCGCGCTGCTCGCGGCGAAAAGACGGAGCGAGCACCTGTTTGGGTGATGCGCCAGGCAGGCCGCTACCTGCCAGAGTTCCGCAAACTGCGCGAGCAGCATGAATTTTTCGAGTGCTGCCGGAATCCTGAAATTGCTTCAGAGATTACCATCCAGCCTATTCGACGCTATGAGGGATTGATTGACGCCGCTGTGATCTTCTCAGATATTCTGGTGGTCCCGCAGGCTATGGGCATGGAAGTCCAAATGGTGCCTGGTAAGGGACCCAGCTTCCTAAAGCCCTTGGAGACTCCCAAAGATATGGCGCGCCTCAAGAAGGTGAATGTCGAGAAGGATCTGGGTTATGTGACGGATGCCATTCGTCTCACAAAAATCAAGCTCGCCGGTGCAGTGCCCGTGATTGGCTTCTGTGGCTCTCCATGGACGTTGATGGCATATATGATTGAGGGTGGCGGCTCAAAAACGTGGGAGAAGGCCAAGAAATGGCTGTTTGACTACCCGAATGAGAGCAAGGAGCTTCTTTCTCGCATTGCTTCGGTGTGCGCCGAGTTCCTTGTCGCTCAAGTATGTGCTGGCGCGCAACTACTTCAAGTATTCGACTCTTGGGCTGGCGAGCTAACACCGTATGACTTCCGCAACTTCTCGCTGCCATACTTGACTGCGATCGCCGTGGATGTGCATGATCGCTTGTCGGCAATTTCTATGTCGACACCCCCCATGATTTTGTATGCCAAGGGGGCTATTAACCATTCTATGACACAAATTTGCCGCTCTGGCTACGATGTGATTGGTATTGATCACACTGTTGAGCCGGCCTGGGCTCGCAAGTGCGTGGCCGAGGCCCAGACCAGTGCTCGAAAGTTTGCAAAGACGTGCGGTGACAAAGACACAGCGCATCCAGTTGCCCTTCAAGGCAACCTGGATCCGGCTCTCTTGTATGCAAAGCCGGAAGTCATCTTCGATCGCGTTAATCGCATGCTGGACAGCCAGTATGGCGGCTTTGGTGGTGGTGGTGCTTTAATCTGCAACCTGGGCCATGGTATTACCCCAAATGTCGACCCTGAGCACTTGCGAGCCTTCTTAATGGCTGTGCGTCGCATTAGCAAGGAAATTATTGCTCGTCAGGATGAGTAGTATGTTAAAGAATGTCAACTACACGCTATTTGATATACAATCATGCATTTTTCGGATTCGTGTCAGTTGTCACCGTGATCACCTCAAGATCTTGTGACATAGCCGTGCCTTCTTGGTATGCGGAAGTAGACGCAGACATGTCCTCGTTCCACAAAGAATCGTGGGGATAAAAGCGACGTACATGTGATTCGGCACCAATGGTAAATAAGGCAATGAACGGATTGGTCAAAAGCCCTAGGATACCCCCAAAGAGAAGCTTGATGATAGGGGGCGTCCAGGTGTGTACCAAATTATCATGTTCATAGATTGGAGCAACAATGGCAATAGCAATGGGCCAATACCACCAAAATGTAATAACAGCCCACCATCCGCCTTGCAAGGCTGTCCAAAGTAGTCGCTCCATACGGTGTCGAAATGTGATCCCTTTAGCAAAAAGGTCGTTCCGTTCGCTCCCTGTACTTGTGGCTCGGAGGAACCAAAGGCAAAACTGAGCGAAGGGACCTTGATTCTCGCCATTCCCCATGTACAATAGTTGCCCACGCGCTTGAACATCTTCGGGCAACTGAACGCCAAGATACGACCCAGTTGGCTTGCATGTGGATGGGAAATGCATCATTGGTGGCCATGGATGACGTAGGGGTTTAAGTCCATGTCTCAAGTCAAAGTTGCAGAGTTGCGACGTAATAATATACGTAACAATTTGCTGGATAATAACAGTCACACCCATATCGCCTGCAATGGTATTTTGATCCAGCGGCCAAACTCGAATGTCCTTGTCCGTGGTCCTATACATAGCAACAGCAACACCAAAATTGGCTGCACCACCGAGGATAGCAGCGCCAATCCCATTCATTATAAAAATGTAGAAAACTTGATGCAAAGTCAAGGGGCCCAAATTAAACCAGTCTTTCCAGGTGCTAGGTCGGGACGACACAACACCACTTGAGACAAATGGTGCTGCCATACACACCTTTTTGTTTTGGGCAACGTAGAGACCATATTGAAGCCGTTCCTCGTCGGTCAAACGACCGGCTGTCTGACCCATGAACGGAATTAGTACAGCGCAATGCTACTGGAAATTAGGCGCGCATCGGCATGTAGTCACGTGCTGGATGACGCGCTGTGGGGAAGCCCATCAACACGAAAACTTATGGTAAATAGAGCTCGTCGTATCCGATATCATTTCGGATAGAGAAGTGGGGTGGTCTTCTTGGCTTTGATAGAATAGCTCCACAGATTGCAGAGGATCTTGATCGTCATATATATGGGAATCCATAAGGGTTGATAGTTGTGTGATGCATTCAATCATCTGGGGTAAGTAGGACGCACTTACATTAAGCACAGGGATAGAGGCGTTTGGAACTCCATATTCATCGATATATCGGAGAGTGGATATTTTAGGTCGTGGAAGCTTAAATATGGGTATCTGATGACCACCATTTGATATCGAATCCGCAAAAGAAGTGGCCGGTGACAATATCCGTGACGCAGATGAATGAGATGAACTGTCCTCCTGAGGTTGGTCACGAACTCCATGTCGCTCGGGTGCAGACAGCGGGGTATTCGATTTTATTTCATGGTTAGGTTCCTGCTTCTGTTCGCGCTCCCGCTCCCGTTCTTTCTCACGCTGGAGACCGTATTCAATTATCTGCTCCACCAAAGCATTTGGAACCACACTGGAATTTAGCCTTTGAGTCAGTTCTTCAAAGGGCATGTAAAGCTCATGTGCTAATATCAGAAACGACAAGTATTGTAGGCGTAGGGAGGTGACATATCGAGGTATTCTAGGGCCATCAGGCTTTGAAGGGTCAGTGACATGCTCGAGAGTAGTATAGGGCGTCAAAAGTGCTCGCATTTTTCCCATCATCTGACACTGCCATCCATTTTCATATCCGATCAAATTCATCACCTGTTCAGATTCCACGATATGTGTCGTAAGTCCCAAGAAGAGCGGTTCGGGTAAGCGGGCTAGAAACGACCTAGTAGGTGGCGGTGGTGGCCGCAAAGGATCGCAGGTATATTCATGGATTTCCCGAAAGTGACCACGCATAATACGCATATGTTGAAGATACAAGCCATATAAAAAATGTTTGATCAGGCTTCGCTCCAAATCGAATTTTTGCCATTGCTTCGTTTCCTGGTTGATCAAACAAAGTCGAAGTACCGCGGTGGGCACACAATATTCATCCATAAATTTATCCCAATACTCGATTGAAAGGTCCGGCTTTATGTCAGAATCAATCAAACGTACGTCTTCGCCTGGAAAGAAGCGCGCGCTAAAATCCTCTAAGCGTGCCCTGGCAACACCCGGTGGGAAGTGAGTGGTGCCAAGATCTGGATTGTAACCGAGTTGGGTGGTGATATTCACAAGCGGTTCGCATGGACTGCGAACCAACGTCATATTTGGATCTAGACCCGGGTCCAGCGGAATACCGGAGGCACTGCCCGTCAGACTCATGGTGTCCTGAGAATATTATCTGTACTGCCCAGCCAGAGGTTCTACTGATGACTAAGACTCAACCGTAAGCAGCGGAAACACCGTCAAATGCCCCGTACGCATTGTACACTCCACCACCGGGCGCTGCTATCGCAGCATCGGCGGGCTGAAGTAGCATACCTAACTCTTGTACAATTTGTGCAGTTTTGTACTCTAGCAGTGAGAGACCCTGTCATGTTATGATATCATCACGTACAGTCTCAACAATTTCTGCAGGGTGCAAGCTGCCCACTGACTCCACGTCAAAGTAGAAGCGGTTAGCACGACGGCTAGGGTCATAGGGTGTGCCTTCGGCAGGAGGCTCCTCCTCGTGTGCATTCTTGCTTTCAGGCCACTCTTTTTTGGCGTCCAACTCGTACCAAAGAGTTGTATGCCGCAATGCATTGTGCGGGTCATATTCGAATCCGACAGCGGACACAGGCGACCATTTTGCATGTTCCTTCGCAAAACCTTTGCGTGCAATGCACCGAGCTTTGATGTGCTGACCTTTCCGAAGCTGTACAATTGATACACCAGGCGCATTGGGATCATCTGTCGTAAGATAGACGTGCGTACCATGCCCCACTGGCTTGCCAAAATCAGGATGACGAGGAGCGACAGGACCAAAAGTGGCCTCATCCGAATACATATTTGCAATGGTATTGCTGCGGACTAGGTCCTTGGATGTCACAAGCATGGCACCACGGTCGGACGTGCACAGCGCGTCCAAGGTTAGCTCGACTGAGCATCGATCACAGCCGTCTTCACAAGAACAATCCTGTAGGTTAGACTTTTTTCACATCACATACACGTTGGTCGATAAGTACTTTGGCTGCATCCATGCTGAGCAGGGGGATCATACCCAGACGATGCGCCAGGAATTCATCAGCCAACACCGTTGTATTCACGGTGATTTCCACCATATCAATTGCTGGATATTACCAAAAAAAACGCATTACATACCAACAGTCGGCACATCCGCAATAATCGCTCGACGCAGAGAGTTGGCAAAACTAGAGTCAACATGAGATATACGCACCTCAAGTCGCAATTCTCTAGGACGAAATCAGCATGTGTATTGTTGATCTCGCGAAGAATTATGTTTGGAACTTGCATTTGATCAGTCATCATTCTCTGGGAGGAAGCAGCAGCACCCTGTGGTGCGTACATGCCATTAATAGCTGCCATGACAGCCCCTCGCGTCGTAGGGCTAGCGTGAGCGGAAGGTGACGAGCGACGCTGAAGATTATATAATCGTGACAGGACAACCGAGCGGGTTGGATGCCACAACGCGCTGTCCAACACTGACAACAGGCGGCTACACGAGCATGCTTGAGTCGATCCTACGCCGGCCGCAGCGGCTTCTGCTTCTGCTTTCCGGAGTTATGCTCGTTCTCCTATTGACGACATACCTGTCTCTCTCCTCGTGGGGCTCGGAGCAAGTGCGGGCGCAGCTGAAGCACATTCCAGCGTTCTTTGGTAACCAGTCGTGCCCCACGTACCCCTCGTTTAGCACTAGTCCAAATATGTCTGACTACCGATTCATGAGCCAGGCCAATACGGTTGAGGATCTGCGGAAGTATGCTGTTCGGGGTGACGATGGCAACTTGTATCCGCCCGAGTTTTATCCCAGCGAGATCAACCAGGCGCCTCGGGCTAAGGCTGCCTTTATCTCGCTAGTACGGAATCGCGAGCTGGATGATATGAAGTCCAGTATGCGGGATGGTGCGTTTGCGACTTGGTGACCGTGCAGTGGAAGATCGTTTCAACCGCAAATTCGGCTATCCGTGGGTATTTCTGAACGGTGAGTACACAGCGATTGACGCTCAGATAAGCCGTTTACGGAGGAGTTCAAGCAGGGTGTTCGAAAGATGACGCGCTCGCCCGTATATTTCGGTCTAGTGCCGAAGGAACACTGGAGTTACCCCGACTGGATTGATCAGGAGAAGGCAGCAGCCAAGCGCAAGGAGATGGAGATGAAGCAGATTATTTATGGTGGTTCAGAGTCGTACCGTCATATGTGCCGCTACCAAAGTGGCTTCTTCTGGCGTCATCCCCTCACCTACGAGCTTGGACTGGAATACTACTGGCGCGTGGAACCGGGCATTCGCATCTACTGTGACATTGACTATGATCCTTTCGTGTTTATGCAGCTGAATAACAAGGCATATGGCTTTACTATGTCCTTGCATGAGTATCCCGCCACTATCCCCACGCTCTGGGAACAGACCAAGATTTTTGCCAAGAACCACCCAGAATATCTTGCTGAAGACAATGCGATGGGCTTCATTGTGGATAACTCGAAGACAATGCAATCTTCGATATACAACATGTGCCACTTCTGGAGTAATTTTGAAATCGCGGACTTGCGATTCTGGCGCGGCCAGCAGTATCTGGACTACTTTACCCATTTGGATAAAGCGGGTGGTGTACGTACACGGTCTAACACAACAGTTCTTCTACGAGCGCTGGGGAGACGCGCCTGTTCACAGTATTGCCGCATCTCTGTTCCTGAATCGTTCACAGATCCACCACTTTGAGGACATCGGATACCGCCATATCCCGTGGGCACATTGCCCGGCAAACCGTGCCAAGTACCACGACACAGGCAAGTGTCTTTGTGATCCTACTGAGGTGTGTGTTTTACTGCTTACCGCAGTCGTTTGACCGGGATCCGTACTCGTGCATGACCCAGTGGTGGAAGGTGTCAGTCGAGGGCGAGCCTAAGTAAGCCTTTAGATGGAGGTGTGTGTAGTTGGTTATTCCGGTCGCAGACTCGCGGCACTCCACCTGGTCGACCTTATGGCCAGGGAGGACGATCAGGGCGGCAAGGCCAAGCTAGCCCGACACGATGTGGCGCTGCTGAGAGCCATCTCGGTATTCCGCCCTGTAGGAGAGCATCGACATTTTCACATGGTGTCCATTTTGCATGCCCTAGATGGCGCGCCAGAGGCGAAGCAGGCTAATAGATCGAGTGCATCGCTGTGGGCACGGCTGCACGACTTTTATGACCTACGCGGACTTGACGAAATGGAAGAAGGTAGTGACGACGAAGAGGAGCCTGTGTGGCTCCGTACCTACGAGGAGCATTCACAGTTCTTGCGGGACCATGAGAGAGCACGATCGCGTTTTCTGCGGGACGTTGACGAGGAAGAGTTCGCCCTGTACCCCATGTATTTGTATGAACCAATCATCGTATCTCGTCGCGTTGAAGCAGGCGATGACGGCGCGCAAACTCAGGTGGTCCCACCCTCACAAGAGGATGAAGGTGCTGATGCCATGGCCGACGACGGCGAGTCTGAATCAGACAAGGAAGAACGTGCGCCTCGATCGGTCCAGCGCCGAACTGTGCGCAAACGCGGACATACGGAAGAGGATACCTCCCCCGATCTGCCCAAGGACGAATCTTCACACGGCTCTGCACGAGCGAGCAAGCGACGACGAGGATCCAAGTTGGATGACGACGGCCTTGATACGCCTACGCGCTCCATCACGACACGGCGACAGCAAAAACAGCTGAACGACGACGAGAAAAAGCGTGAGGTCGAAGATGGTTCCGATGCGGCTACAGATGGCGCAGGCACTGGTTCCATGCGTTCTACACGCTCAACGCCTGCACGGCGCGCTGCAAGCTCCTCCCGCAGCGTGCGTGCTTCGCCCAGCCCGGTCCCCACGACGCGGAGCGCGCGATCGCGGCGCTCCTAGGGTGTATATTCACGTGATATAGAGGTCGTGTGCCTAGACTGGTGTGTTACGTGCGCTGTGCACCGCTCGGCTTGCGGAGATGGCGCGGCGCGCATACAGAGAGACGGAGAGCCCGGTGCGCAAGCGAATGCGCCTGCATGGTCGGGACGCGTATGGCAGTTCGTACGTGTGGTGCGGCTGACAAGCACAGAGATGGGGTGTACCAGGATTTCCTGAATATGAACACGCGGCTATCGTTTCGGGACTACCAGCATTGTATGCGCCACCGTGACCTGCTGCATGGAGATAATGCGTCTCTAACGCCTGAGGAATGGTCGGATCGATACCAGAAGTACAAAACAGATTATCAGAGACAGTCGTTGTGGTCGTTTTTCTTGCGTCATCAGAGTGACGAATGGTTTAAAGAGAAGTACGCGATTTATGCGCCATATGTCGAAGCGCGGCGCCTGCGCCGGCGTATTGGACGCATGGGACACAAAGAAGTGTGGCTGCACGAGCTTGAATCGGGGGCGCTAGATAAGGTGTGTTGGGACCTGCAGGAGAGCGGGTCCTCTGTGCCCATGTACACAGTAACGAACCGGCTGGGTAACGAAGAGCACTTTGACACCGACCAGCTCCCACTGGCACCGGACCCTGAGCACCAGTTGCTTGTGCGCGTATGGCCGGCTGACCGACCACGGACCGAGCTGGAAGACCACCTGAGCACGTATGCAGGCTTTCGATACGTGGCTATGCTCGAGCCGATCGTGCAGCGGCGTTGGAACCGCGCAGGAATTGCTGTCTTTGAGCATGGAACTGATGTGTGCGATGCGATCCGACAACTGGACGGCCATGCCTTTGGCGACTTTGTGCTGCATCTGGCGTTGTTGGACCGACCAAGCAGCAGTCGTGTTCGCATAGCGCCTGAGTCGACCAACACGCTACCACGCCTCACGCATGACTTGGCTCTGTCGCGCCAGATGATTGAAAAGCTTGAGGAGGAGGACCGCACGACGCTATTTGCGGACGAGTGCCTGATTGGTGGCGACACGTGGGCGTGGCTCGACGTGCGTGCGTGCGAGCGCATTGAGGCACGATGTGCTGCCATGCAAGGCATGCGCACGGAGCATGAGCGAGTCAAGAAGCAGCTTGATCTGCAGCTTGATTTGCTGCGCCGCGTGTACCATATGGACTATTACTTGTGCCTGCAGTGTGACTTTGCCGAGGAGCTGGAGCGCCGTAGTGCATGTCATGTGCGTCGGCAGCCCGTGAACGAGTTGCATATACACGAGGACGAGTACTGGACGTCGCATCTGGACGCGAAGCTTCGTCTATGGCTCGCGCCTGCCGAGGCGCTGCCGAGCCACGGCGGCATTGACCGCGACGCGCTGGAAGAGCATCTCACACGTGACTGGATCCGCGAGATGGAGCCAGGCAAAGTGCGCTGCTGTGTGCGCACGGGCCAGGGGGGGGACGGCGAGTGTGGCAAGTTGTTCAAGGCGCATGGCTTCGTGCGCAAGCACATTCGCCGTCGTCACCTGGACCTACTCGAACGAAGAGGCGGTGATACGTATGCCTTTGCCGCGTATTTTAACTCATATTTGTGCGACCCGATGCGCGTGTCTCCCTCGGGGTTGAAGGATGAGGGGAGCGAGCCGCGGCCACTAGTCGCACCGAGCCGCGCGGTGGACCACGCATCACCGCGCCGTAGCTACCAGGACCTCGATGGCGCTCAGCCCGATACCATGGACCTATCCTACTAGCTGCTACGTAGAGTTGGCCAGTGCACACGCGTGATCAAAGATGGCTAGGCACGGATCATCCGCGGCTGACGATGCAAAGACATTGGCCATGATTGTCTCGCGGTTCGCTGCTAGCACATCGTGGTACAGCACCACAAAGGCACGGTACCACTCGCGCAGCCACCAGCCTTGCCAGCCCGCACTGTCGGTGTTGTCATCTAGCGTTGGCACCGGATGCATCTGCATCTGGTGCACAAGCTGCGAGACGACCGTCACGAGCACTTTACGCTGCTCGAGCAGCACGGCATCGAGGTGCACCTGCACCTCGTCCGCCGCGCCCGACGCCGGCGGTGCACCGTCCGCAGCATCTGCCTGGCGCCGCAGGTCGTCTACACGCCGCGTGAGTTGCGTGACTCGACCGAGAACCTTGTCGACCGTGAGGCGCAGCAGGGCCCACCAGTTGAACGAGCTCCAGTCGCGGCGCGTGGGACCCCACTCAGGTGATTGATCCGCCAGCGCGAACGGCGCATTCGTGCGACCTGTCTCGCTTGTAAACACAAAGCGCACCACGTCCACAGGTTCGACGATGCGGTACTGCAGCAGCTTGTCGCACACGATCAGTACCCACTGCGGCGACTGTGTCCAGAACAGCGCCGTGCTCGCCAGAATGGACAGGCGCGCATCTGGCGTCTGTGAGAGCGAGCGCAGCAGCTCGTGGTAGCGCTCCATCACATTCAACAAATGCGAGAAGCTGCGGCTGCCTGCATTTAACAACGTCTGCACCGCGAGATCGCGCACGATGCGCTCCGCATCCGCGGGTGTCTCGGCGAGCGCCTCATCTTCCGTGTCCGGCACATCCGTGGCCGGTGCCAGGATGCTCTGCTGGTAGCTCTGCAGATCCGCCTGCACAACCTGCACGCTCGCCTTCGCCTTGATCGACTGGAACAGCTGCGTCGCCAAAGCATGGTGCGCGTGGCCCGGATCGCCGTACGCGTACACAGGCGCTGGCTCGGTCGGGGGGAGAACACTTGCCTCCAGCTCTGGCGGCACCGTGCCCCTGATGCGGTCGTAATATGCGAGGCGCACCTCCAGCTCGACAATGCGGCGTGCCAGTGCCCGGCGCGGATGCGGCCAAGGTCGTGCCGCATCGTCCTGCCACTCAGACCATGCCCACGTGAAATTAAAGTTGCTCAGATGCACACTGAACCAGTCGGCGATGCGGCGCAGCACCTCCGCATGCACACGGCCCTCGCCGGCAGCAGCATAGAAGCGGCGAATCGTGCGCCCGATTGACGGCGCGACTTGCTGGGGGGCAAGCGTGACAACCTCGCGCAGCAGAGACGCATAGTACAGCTCAAGTTGCGGCGCCGTGGGCAGAACGAGCATGCTCGACAGCGCGCTCTCCAGCACCAGATCTTCGAGACTCCACGGGCCGTCGCCTGCCTCATGCCATGACTGGTCGGCCTCGCCAAATAGGCCGCGCGTCGGCGGCGTGCGCCCATCAAACGTCCCGCGACGCAGCCAGTGCGGCAGCGTCCAAAGTACATGTGCACACTCTTTGCGGTTGATCACGTACAGATCCAGTACGTCAAGTACCATCGAGCGCAGCACGACACTCGTAGCTGTGGCTAGTGCCGGAACACTCGCGCCGAACCAGCGTGGGGCCCTGTCGAGAGGTGGCGCGCCGATCCGCGCACGCACCACTTCCACCATGCCCTTGCCCGTGTTTAGGTGAGCGGGCGGCGCAAGGAGGTCATCGTCTTGCGTATCGCGCGCCGCATCGCGCAGTGGTGCCACATGCAAGTCGGGCAATGCCAGCACGCGAAGCTCGGGCGGCACGGCACTGGTAACCGGCGACACGGTCGTCGGGAGCAGATCGCTCGCGGCAGGAAGACAGGCTGGACGCACGTACCCGCGCTCCTGCATCGTCTGGAGTGCATGGACACGGTCCAGGAAGCCCTCCTCAGCGAGAAAGTCGTGCTCGATGCCGTCTAAATCAAAGGGCGAGAGCAGGGAGCTCGCGGCTCCGCGGCGCTCGGCATACGCAACGACGCCGTCGACGACAGCATCGAGTTGCTCTTTCGCTGACGGTGCGGCATTCTCAGCAGGCAGTGGCTCAGGTTGGAGTAGGTCTGCGCCCGCACGACACACAACTTCAATCACACAGTCGGCGGCAGGATCAGCCACGTCGCGCGCGACGCCCTCGCTGGAAAGCACATCGACGAGTGCCTGCAGCACGCGGCGCACAGACGCGGGTGACACAATGCCCAACGGCACGAGCGCCGCCAATACATGCAGGGTCAGACGCACATTCCGCCAGTAGTGCGCCTCCATGTCGTGCACGAACAACTGCACGAGATGGTCGACCATGCGCTGACCCAGCGATGGCGACGATTCGGTAGGCGCCTGCGACGGCGCGAGCGCGAGGTGACCAATCAGAGCAGCGGTGAGGGCCGTCTTGTGTGGCTGCTCCGTGGCCAGGATGCGCACGGCGCTGAGTACGGCCGCAGGGAACTCGACGGCCTGCGACTCAAGCCACGCACACACTTTGGGAAGTTCGATGCTAATATCGACGCCCTCTGCCTCGCCGAACTGGAAAAGTGACTGATGAATTTGGCGCGTGGCATCCACCTGCCGCATATGGTGCCGGTCGGGCGGCGGGCCATACTCACTCGAAGCTGGCGCTGACACGTAGCGTGTGTCGGCATAGGGATGTCTTCCACGTCCGCCTCCGCGCGGCCGTCCCCATCCGCGCCGCGGGCCGCGCGGGTACTCGCCTTGGTCTCTCCAGCCCCCTCGCTCGTCGCGCGGCATGGTGGTGAGAGAGAAGCGACGGTATCGATTACGTCAGCGCAGGCTTGAGCGGCGCCCGTCGGCCGCCACGGTTTGTCTGCACTGTGTGCTCGTGCGGCGAACGCGAACGGATCGCTTTGGTGCCATGTCAACGACGGCCAAGCTGCGTGCGTGCCTGCGCTGCCACTATGCGCAGTCGGCCGCCGAGTTCCACGCCAAGGGCTGTCCCAACTGCCAAGACCTCCTTGACGTACGTGTTATCCTCTCACCTTAGATGCAAGGCAGCCAGGAGCGCGTCGCCGACTTTACTACGTCCAATTTTGATGGGCTTATATGCATGCTGCAGCCCGAAGAAAGCTGGGTCGCCAAGTGGCAGCGAATAGGTACGCTTCTCCGCTCACGCAGAAAAACGCATGGTCGGGCTGTACGCCGTCAAGGTGGTCGGCCGGCTTCCCGACGGATACGAGTAGCTGTGCTGCCTGCAACGCAGAGCCTCGCGTAGCTATTGTACTATACAGGCGAGTCTGTAGATGACTCGAGATCCGGTAGAACCGCACCAAGCTTTTCCAGCAGCTGGTCCACGCGCGTCTCGATCATGTCCGCGACTTGGTGCGCCTGGTCAAGCTGCGTCATCAGCTTCCCGATAGACGCCGCATCCTGCGGCATATCCTGGGTATTGAGCTCAGCGAGCTGGTCGAGCAGATCGGCGACATCCGTGCCACCGCGGGAGGTGGTAGAGGGAGGATCTAGCGGCGCCCCACCCAGCGCCTCAGCGAGCATCGGAGGCACGGGCGGCCCTGTCGACGCACTCTCCTCAGTCCGCGTCGCAATGTGGCGCACCCATGCGCCGACCGCACCGAGGTAGCCCTCATGCCGCAAAAAATAGGCGCGCCGACGGCCCTTGCTCCAGAACCGGATCGCATACGACAACGTGGCAATGGTCGCGCGATGACCGCGGATGAAGCTGCCACCAAAATACACACGATCGAGCTTGTACTTTTCCGCGTTCATGTGTGCAATCTGCCCAATGTTGTTGCTGATGGCATACAGCAGACTGCGGCAGATGTCTTCCTGGCGGAAACGCGCGCGGCGGCGTGCCGAGGCGGCGCCAGCACTATCGCTCGGCGCGTCGGGCACGTCGCCTCGGCGGTCCCAGCGGAACACTTTTCCGAACGATGATGCAATAGTCGATGCGGAGAGACCGAGGTGGTCTAGGCCAATGGGGCCATAAATGTCGCCAACGAGCATATCGACGTGGCTGTTGTCGCCACGCTCGCACAGCTCGAGCATCTCATCAAAGCTGCGGGCATCCGTAAGCAGGCCCAGTAGGCCCCAGAGTGTTCCGCCACCCAGACTAGTGCCACTCACACGCTCAAACTGTCCGTGCTCATCGACCTTGAGGATGCTCACGCCCGAGCCAATGTTTACCAACAAACAGGGCAGCTTGGGCGATGGCGATGACTCAAACATGGGCTCGTACAATGGCGGACTCGCACTCGGGCGCGGCAGCGTCTCCGAGCCGCCCTCAATCACGCTTGAGTCTCCTCGCGAGAACGACATGTCAGTGTGCGCGCTTATATGCATCATCTCGTCAACTAGGCGGTCGGAAAACCAAAAGACTTCGTCGGGAATGAGTGTCATAAAGTTGAGACCAGTTATCAGGCACTCCATCTCGTCCTCGCGCTGCACCTCGACGCCAAGGTCCCCCGTGAAGCGCTCATAGAACAAGTGAGCACCGCCGCCCGTCGCCATAATTTTGACGCTTTTCTGCATTTCGTCCACGGTCACCTGGTTGGCCACCGCACTCTTCTCGATCAGATCGTGCAGGAACTGGACACAGGCGTCTATGTTGCTCGACTCAAACTTGACAAAGTTGAGGCGTCCGCCGGGAAAGGCAGGCGGCAGCGAGCGACGCCGAAGCCTTGCTGGGTGAAACAGCACGGGCGGGCAGGATGCGGAGTCATCTTCATGTAGCTCGTCCACATGCGGATTTTCTAAGGCGTTGGCATTCGAGCTCGCACGCGTAAAGTACACCACCTTCGCAAGCGAGCCGCCCACATCGACGGCAATGTGCGACACAGACTCAGTGTGGTTCGGCAAGTAAATGTCGTGGCCATCACGGCGTGCTTCGGAGCTGGGTGGGTCATCGACAATGATCCGCGCCCCATGCATCCGCATGAAGACATCGACGGGCAACGCCTGGGGCGGCCCCAGCATAAGGAGATTCGCGCAGCGTCGCCGTGGGGCGTTGTCCGTGGCCTTAGTCATCTGTCACGTGGAGGTGACCAGGGCCGGCGGAGCAGCGGAGCCACCGCGAACGCAACGCGACGCTCTTCTTCCGTGCGAGACGCTCCCCATGTCTGGCTACAAGTATGATGAGGAGGGCGGTCAGTTTATGACGTTTTGCCTCACGGCACTCTTGGCGTTTATGGTGCCATATACCTACCGCATGCTCCGGCCGCAGCGCAAGACAGGTACGTCGTCTGCCCCCTCACATGCAGCGAAGGCGCAGGGCTGGCTGGATCAAAGTGGGCACAAGGTCAAAGCGGTTCAGCAGCTCATGCGCACGTCACCCGTCTGGAAGACTCTGCACTGGGTCCTTCTGGCGGCTGGATGGGCAGCCGTGGCGCTGCTGTTCAAGAAGGTCGCGTACCTGGTGAGCCACTCGGAGCACAAAGTATACGATCCCTTCTCGATCCTGGGTATCGCGGCCACCGCAACGGAGCGCGAAATCCGCCGCCGCTATCGCAAGCTAAGTGTTGAGTTCCACCCCGACAAGGTCGGCGACGTGTCGAACCAGACCAAGGCAGAAATCGAATCGCACTATATTGAGATTACCAAGGCATACAAGGCACTTACCGATGAGACGATCCGGAAGAACTACGAAGAGTACGGCCATCCCGATGGCAAGCAGGAGATGTCGATGGGCATTGCCCTCCCGACCTGGATCGTCGAGAGCAAGAACAACTGGCTAGTCCTTGCCGTGTACGGTCTCGTGTTCGGTGTCGGTCTGCCCCTGCTTGTCGCGCGCTGGTGGTATGGTACGCGCTCGCGCACCAAGGATGGCGTGCTGAATGCCACTGCGCTCTCCTTTTTCCTCGCACTTAAGCCGACGGTGACGGCGGACGACCTCCCCCTGCTCCTGGCCAAGACGGAGGAGCTGAAGGGACAGTACGTCAGCGCGCTGCGTGCGAGTGATGAGTCGGCGATGACCGAGCTGACCGAGAAAGTACGCGCTGCCTACGAGCACGACACTGGCAAAGAGCTCGTGCCGGAGGGCGTGCCTGCGCCCGTGGCGCGCGCGCTCGTTCTGTTGATGGCGTACCTGTACCGCATCGAGTCGCGCCAAGCACACGTGGAACAGATCAAGCTGCAGATGGGACGCTACACGGAGAAGCTGCTGACGAGCCTGCTGGCTATGAGCACGTCGCACAGCCGTCTGGAGCAGTCCAACGTGATCCGCGATATGATGGCACATTTCGTGCAGGCGGTACCGCTCAGCGGTGGGCGCGTGTCGGAGCTGCTGCAGCTGCCGCACATGACGGTGGCGCTTGCCAAGGAGGCACTCCACCTCGACATGGTGGCGAAATACGGCCTGCAGGGCCTGTGGAAGGTGCCGGACGCCGAGCGGCGCGCCGTGCTTGCGGGGCCGCAGGGGATGACCACGGATGCGTACGCCGAGTGCATGCGTGCGTTGAGCGAATGGCCGCGTCTGGAACTCGTCGACGCGTACTTTACCGTGGTCGGCGAGGAGCGCGTGAGCGCTGGCTCACTTATGCACCTAGTTGTCAAGATGCGCTTGCTGCCGCTGAAGCGCGATGGGTCGCTCCTCCGCGAGGGCCGCCGCCTGGACGCGAAGAACAAGGACGGTAGCGATAGCGTGCGCTCGGGGATGGCATCAGACTCGCTGCCGGACGACGCCGCGGCCGGCCGCGAGCCAACGGGCTATGTGTATGCGCCGTTTTTTGCCGAGGAGCGCAAGCCGCAGTGGTTCGTGCAGATGGGCGACCACAAGAACGACCACCTCATCCTGCCGCCAACCAAGTTTGGTGATGTGGGTGCTACACAAACGCGCACGGTGCATCTGCCTGTCATTGCGCCGCCGGAGCCGGGCCTCTATACGTTCCAGGTACAGATCACAAGCGACTCGTACTTGGGCTCCCATGCTGTGAAGCTCATGAAGCTGAATGTCGCGGAGCAGCGCCTCGCCAGTCCAGAGGAAGAAGATGAGATCTCCGACCCGGAGGAGGATACCATTGCGGGCCAGATGGCCCTGATGCGTGGCGAGAAGGTCAAGCCATCGAACGTCGTGTACGCGGATGATGACGAGGAGGAAGAAGAGGAGGAGGAGGAGGAGGATGACGACGACGACCGCGAGGACAGCAGCGATAGTGATTCTGATTAGACTTCTATTCTAGTCTGTGCCAAACTGCTGCTGAATGCTCGCCTGATTCTTGGCCCGGCCTGCTGCACGTTTGCCGGCCTGGAAACGCTCGACCATGTCGCGTGCCACGGCCTCAGTGCGTTGGTGCAGGAATAAGCTCGTGAAGGGCGAGCCGTCCGGATTTGCCTGCGGCGGCTTAGGCCATGTCATGATCTGCGAGTACAGGCATAGCTTCGAGAGCGTGGCCAGTGGCGCCAGCGCTCGCGGCGTGCGTGCCACAGCGACCAGTGTCGTGCCTGGCTCGGGCACCGGCACATCGCCCTCCTGCGTCACTGGCGCACCATGCACAAGCTCTGCCAGGGGCTCAGGCACATCAGGGGGGGAAGCACTAAAGGCGCCGTCTTGCCACGACCATCTTCGCAGTGCCGGACCTGCGCCGATACCTGGCCGGTCGTCGCAGCAGGTCCACAGCTCGGGAGTCTCACCCGGCGCACAGACAAGCGCCGTCTGCAGCACAGGCGCGCCAACATGGCACACTTTCGCTTCCACATTCGTGGCGTCGTGCATCAGCGCAGCGAGCGGCACCACAAACACGGCCTCAGCTCCCTCGATCCGCACGAGCAACCAGTCGCGCCCTTCGGCCTCGAAGAGCTCGAGATGCTGGATGACGAGCGAGACGCCATGCGCTGGCAGCGCAGACTCGCTGTCGTCCGCATCGTCCGCGTGCTTTCGACGCTTGGTGTCTGGCTCAGGCGCGGATGGATCAAAGGCGCCCTGGAGCGCGAGATTGGACGCTGCGCGCTCGCGACGGCGCTCCGTGGCCGCATCGATGTGTACGTACGATGCGAGCTTCTCGGCGTCCAGATGCACCGTCGCGCGAAGATGGTACGTGCGCTCTTCGCTGCACCATACGCGCAAGCAAGCGCCACCATCGCTCGAAATGAGCACGGGGCGATCCGACGGGGGTAGCCCTGCTCGGGCGGCGCGGTCGGCGGGCAGCGCAATCACGGCGCCGACACAGCTGCGCGAGCCGAGAAGATACTGCTCGACAACATGGGCGGCGCGGCGGGCACCCCAGCGGGAGAGACGGATGTGTTCGTCGCGGTCACAGGACACAATAGCGCTGGGCTCCGCGGCGTTGTCGCTCGGGAGGAAGGCGAGGCAGGTGACCATACTGACGTGGCCGAGGCGGGGATGCAAAGACGCCTCTGCCTCGTCGGCGGCGTCTGCCACATCCTGCGTAGGCGCAGCACCAACCACAAAGCTCCATACATCGCCAAACTTGTCGGCAACGACGACCTCGTCGCCCTCAGCGCTGGGGACCCACTGCAGCGTACCAGCGCGCTTAGCGAGGCGCTGGAACATGACTTCACGACCGTACTCGATCGCGTCAACGTGCCACACGCGCAGGATCTTGTCGTCCGAGGCCACAGCGAGGTGCTGACCGCTCGGCGAGAAGGCGCACAGGCGTGGAAAGACGGCGCTCGGTGCGCCAGGGCCAGGCGACACACCCGCACGCGCGTCGATGCGCGCGTCGAGGGCAGCCTTGAGCGTGCCTGTGCGCCGATCAAACACCAAAATGTTGGCACCGGTCAGCGCCGCGAGCGAGTCGGGCGTCGCGGCGACCGCCTGCACTGGCAGGGCGTGGAGGGCGCCGTGCATGGTGGTGGAAGGCGAGAAACGTCACGTGTGCTACAGAGCCGCGAGCGGCGTTCATGGCCTAGGCCAGCTATTCATCGTCCGTGTCCGGTTCGCGTTCGCCACCGTACTGGAGCCAGCGGTTAAGGCGCAGGCGGCGGCGCTCCTCCTGTGCCTTCTTCTCATTACGTGTAAGCTTCTTCTTGCCCTTTTTGGCCTTGAGCTTGGACATGTCCTCATCGTCGCTGGGCGCGCGGCTGGGCGCAGCGCTTGTCGCGGCACTTGGGGCCTCGCTGTTCGGTTCGGTGCTGACAGGCGTGGTGGCCGAAGAGTCGGCAAAGTTCTCTGACGCAACGTCCGTGCGCGTCTTGGACACGATGCGGCCGGCGTCGACGTTCCAGATCTCCGGGCACAGCGCACTGATGAACTCCTGGTTGTGCGAGATGATAATCACGGCGCCAGCCCACTCGCGGATCGCGACGGCGAGACCACCGAGCGCCTCGCGGTCGAGATAGTTGGTCGGCTCATCCAGCACGAGCACCTGGGGGTTGTTCCACAGCGCTGCAGCCAAGACGACCTTGACCTTTTGGCCACCACTGTAGCCGCCCATGGCATTGTTCTCGGCAATCTCGCCGTTCAGACCGACCGCCTCGAGCTCCGCGCGGATCGCCTTCTGGCTCAGGTCTCGGCTGCCCGCGCCCTCGCGCGACGCATCAAAGTCGTCAAACTTTTGCACCAGCTTCGTGAAACCGAGCTCCAGCAGGCGCTCGCGTGGAATCCATGTGTTGTAGCGGTGCTCGAGGCCGACCCACTTGATCTCGTACTGGTAGCTCTTCTTCAGCTTGCTGCGTCCAACGATAAACTCGACCATCCGCTTCTCGCCAGTCTGCGACACAATCGGCACCTTCATCTGTTCGGCCTCCTCCGTCGTAAGCTTGCGCGTTGCCTTCTCTGTAATCTCACGGTCGTGGCCATCCTGGTACCGCCAGCGGATGTACTGGCACGCGCTCTTCTCCAGGTGCTGCTCAAGGTGGTGGAACGCGTGTTGTGCCATCATGGCCACACGCAGGTTCGGGTGCTTCTCGACCTTGCCCTCCGTCGGGATAATCTCGCCGGTCAGCACCTTGATCAAAGTACTTTTACCGGCCCCGTTCGGGCCCACCACACCAACACGGCTCGACAGACTAATTGACACACTCGCGTCGACCAGCGACGGGCGCGGCATGCCCGGGTAGTGCACGGTAACGTGCGACGCCTTGAGAATCGTACGCGTGTTCGAGCGCACACCCATAAGCGAGCCCGGCGGCGGGAACGTGAATTTAACGCTCGTCGCAGCGAGCGAGTAGTAGCTCTTCGCCTCAGGGCGCGTCTTGACAAATTCGGACAGGTTGCCGCGGTAGTACTTGAGCTTCTTGTGCTCGTAGTGGATAATGTCCGTACACACATTGTCCAGGAAGCCAGAGTCGTGCGACACCGTAAGTACAGTAATGTTCGAATTAGACACGAGGTACGACTCGAGCCAGCGGATCGACGCCACATCCAAATGGTTCGTCGGCTCGTCCAGCAGCAAAATGTCCGCACCAATCAGCATGGCACGTGCCAGCTCCAGCTTCATCTTCCAGCCACCACTCAGACTGCCGACCGGCGTCTGCTGACGCTCGTCATCGAAGCCGACGGCGCGCAGCGCCTCGGCCACTTCGTCGCGCTGCTTGTGCGCGAGCTTGGGGTCCCCACAAACAAAGTCCAGAATCGGCCGTGAGCCATCTTCGCCCTGCAGCGAATGCTCGACCATGACCGTGCGCACTTGGTCCTGGTCGGGGTAGCCCTCGACCTTGCCGTCACGCATGGCCTTGAGCAGCGTCGACTTTCCGCTACCGTTCGCAGCCACAATACCGTAGCGGTGGCCACGGTACAGACGTAGCCGCGTGTGGTTCAGCAGCAGAAGACCACCGTACGCCAGACTGAAGAGTGTGTCACACAGCTTCTCGCCCTCGATATCCTCGTCATCGTCCTCGGGCTTGCCGAAGCGCTCCAAGTCTAGCTTCACGTACACGTCGCGCACCGCGTCTGTCGCCTGCTGCGCGCCCTCTGGGGTCGCGCACACACGTCGCAGGTACGGCAGGACATACACGTCGTTCCACGGCTCCGCCTGCACGACACGCTTGTCGGCAAGGCGCACCAGCACGCGCGACACGTACTCGAGCCCCGTCTTGGTCCACGCATCGCCGAGCGCGGAGAAGACAACGCCCACCGGCACGTGCGGCTGAACTGCATCACCAAGGCGCTGCAGCGCCTCGGTGCGCGCCGCCTGCACGGCGGCCTGGGGGTCTTTGCCGTCAGCCTCTTGCTTCGACGCATGCGCCGCGTCGAACGCGGCGCGCAGCGTCTGCACCGCGCTCTTGGCATGTTCACGCACTTCGGGGAAGCTGGCGCCTGCCTCGATGCGCTCCACGGACGGGAGTAGCGTCGGGAGGTACATCGCTGCCGTGTGCGGGTCGCGCACGAGCTTGCACAGGTTGTCGACAATGATTACCGACTGACGCTGCACCGTCTGGCTACGCTCATTCAGCGCGCGGCTCAGCAGCGGCACCATGACCGCGAGTGCGGGCCCAGTTACCTCGGCCACGAACGTAATCGACGACAGCTTCTTGATGCAGTCGGGCACCGAGTCGGGGCGCGCCATGCAGCCCACCAGGTCGGGAATGAACGGACGGATGTCGTTGTTGTCGATCACACCGCACACCTTTGTCGCCGTCTTGATCGCTTGCTTCGACACCTCTGCCTTCGTCTCGTGCATGGCCGTCGTCAGCACCGGCGTCAGCTGCGTCAGCTCGTCACCGACCTGCTCGAACGCCATGTCCGAGGCTCGCGAGATGACCTTGAGTGCGCCGACCTTAGCCTGCCACTTGGCGGCGCCCGACTCGATGACGGGGTACAGCGCATCAAAGAGTTCGGCGACGGCCTCGGGGGGGAAGAGCGCGACAAGCATCGTAACGGCGCTCTCAGCGGCCTTCTTCGCTGCCTCGTTCTTGTCGGCATAGCCATCAAGGAGCAGCGGCAGCGTCGGCAGGAGCCATGGCTCTGCACCCAGGGGCACCGGGGCATTCTTCCCGGCGACCTTGGACGCAATCGCGCCCAGGCCAATGGCCGCACGCTCGCGGAGTTCGGCGCTCTTCTTATTCTTCAGTTTGTCCTGCAGCTCGGCGAGGATGCCGTCCTTGAGCAGCGTACGAAAACCATTCGTATTCACATGCTCGCACAGCGCTTCAGCCGCATGGTGGGCCTCTTCGGTACTGGCACTCTGCCATAGCGTCGCGAGCGCTGCGCACGTAGCCATGGCCGGAACAAAGCTTACGCTCGACCCGGAAAAAAAAAGAGGCGCCGATCCCGATGTGCACGTGCTACCAATCGCTACCGAGCTCGTCGTCCCACGCCGCGTAAATGAGCACGCTGAGCGCACGCAGGTCGCGCCCCTCGACAATAGCATCCACATAGTTGTTCGGCGTCGATGTGAGCGCAACCTTGGCCTGCTGCGAGACGAGCGGAAGCACTTTGGCGAGAAGCAGCGTTTTGTCCGCGCGCTGCGGATCCGTACCCGGCGCTTCAAAGCCCGTGCCAAGCTTTTGCAGGAACAGCGAAAAGACATGCTCACAGGAGCTCTGGAATACCTGCGCAAAGTCAGGCGAGTCAATGTAGTCCTTTGTCTCGTCCAGGAGGGTGCGCAGCTGCGGCGTGAGAGCTTCCTGCTCGTCCTCGTTGGCCGCAAGGGCCCCCGCCTCACGCAGCATGCGCACCTCGTCGGCCTCCGTCTCGGGCAGCAGGATGTTACGGAAGCCATCATTTGAGAGCCATACGACCGACGTGTCTGATGCATCACTCTCGAGGTGCGCACGCAGGCGCCCCACGAGAGCTTCCATGTGCGCGTACGTAAGGGGCGTCTTGACCGGCATATCGCCCAGCTCG
Source organism: Malassezia sympodialis ATCC 42132 (assembly GCF_000349305.1). NCBI lineage: Eukaryota > Fungi > Basidiomycota > Malasseziomycetes > Malasseziales > Malasseziaceae > Malassezia > Malassezia sympodialis. The sequence continues at coordinate 464,528 of NW_017387807.1, read as the reverse complement.
GCGCGCACCGCCTGGCGCACTCGGTCCGCCACCGTCTTCCAGCCATGGTGCAGGAACCAGTAGCTTGATGTGAGGTATTTTTTCTCCGTGTCCTGGGATAGGCGCCCTTCGGCCAGGTTCAGGTCGTCCAGCGCCTCGACGTCCAGCGCCACATCGCGGCCATCTCCATGCAGCGCAATCTGGTGCGGCTCCTGGCTTGCTAAAGCGCCTTTTTGTGTGCGCAAAAGTGCGTCGCGTTTCGCCTGGTTCTCCAGCGCGGCCAAGTAGGCTCGGCGGCCGAGCATATTGAGCTGGATATAGGTCTGCAGCGAAAGGAACACGAGCGTGTACAGCGACGTGAGTGTGCGCTCAAATGAGGTATGCTTGATGCCGTCCCAGAGACGCAGCTTGGTTGCGCGACGCTCCTCTTCCGACTCGGGCGTCGGCGCAGCCTCCGTCGGCGCCGCAGGCAGCTTGGCCGTCGGCGCAGGCGGCGCAGGCGCTGGCTCAGACACGACCTCGAGGGATGCTGGCGCTTCGCTCGCCGACGTATTCTGCGGAGCAGGATCCTCGTCGCGCGAGCTCTCCTCAGTACGTGCGCCGTCGGCAGGCGGTGCGCTGGCTACGTCGCCCAGGCTCTTGTGTCGCCGGTTCTGCGCAAGCAGCGCCTGGCTGATCGACTCGACATCCATGGCCTCAAATATCTGCGACGAGAGCGTCGGCAAAAGGGCCATGATCGTAAAGCTGCAGTCTTCCTGGTTCTGCAGGAAACGGCGGCGCAAGCTGACGCGTGAGTGCCAAGGTACGTACTTCTCGCGCGCAACGCGATCACGCAGGAAACGCTCCTGCATATCATTGAACTTGGCGAGTGCAAACTGGGCAAGCAAGTAGACCCCCCCTATGACGCCCGTCGCCACAGCCGCGACACGCACGCCGCGGCGCAGCCACTTGCGACGGCCCTGCGACAGCGCCATGACGAAGCCGCCCGTCACCGGCCCGGCAGGCCTCCGCGTGCTGACTCAGCATGCCCAACGGGCCTCGTAGGGCGCGTGCCGACGCGGGGTCTGGTGTTGCGCTGCGCAGCGTGCCGTGCGACGGACGCCACGCGTGATGAGCAGCGCCAAGGTGATTGATGCGTGCGTGTGCTGGTCCTCACGCCAGGCTCTTTGAGCGCACAGTCGACATTGTGCAGTCGCTGCCGCCCAGTGGCCCGATCCAGACATCGTACGAGGAGAAACTCGCACTATATGGGTACGTCACGCCCGCTCACGCAGACTGTTCAAGCAGGGTGGGTAGCGCGCACTGACGCAGCAACGGAAGGCGATATCCAGACACGCCGCCCCGGCATGTTTGACATGCTTGGCCGCGCCAAGTGGTACGTGGCGCACACTCACGCCAGGGACGCCTGGGAGCGCCAGCGCGGGTTCTCGAAGCAGGACGCGAAGCAGCTCTATGTCGAGAGCATGATCAAGATCCTCCATCGCTTTGAGGACCGACCGGTAGCCATCTCGCTCATGGCCGAGCTCGAGGCATACAGTGGCGACGTCGCCGAGCAGGTCATGAGCGGCACCCTCGCCGAGACCGCCAGCATTCACTCATCCAGTGTCGGGCAGAGCCCGCGCCAGCGCGCGCTGAATGCGGTGCCGTCTGTGGACGAGTCGAGCCTCGCCGATGAGCCGCCCCGTGCCCCCTCCCGGCTGCCCCCTGTCACATCTGTGGAAGGCGATACCCATACGGGAAGTGGTTCTCACGATACCATCACAGGCAGCGACATGCCGCGCCCCGCGCCCAGAGCAGCCCCCGAGAAGGCGCGGCGTGCAGACCGCGGCGTGCTCCCGGTGCGCGGCGCGCCAGCGACACAGCGGCGTGCGGCGCCTCGTCCCCGCGCGTCGCTGGCGCGCCGCGACGAGTCGATGTACTCGGGCGCGGCGGCGAGCGACCGCGGCTCACGCTCGTTCGCGTCGGCTGCCCCATCGCTGCCGCCGTCCGACGTCCCGCTCGCGCCGCATGCCGGCGGCCCGCTCGGCCGGTACGCGTCGTCGGTCGGCGGACGCTCAGGCGGCCCCGTGCCACCAGCGCGCTCGGCGCTCGCCAAGGGCGCGCGCGCCGGCGCACCAGGCATGGGTGAGCGTGCACCCGAGCTGGAAGAGTCGCTGAGGGCGATCCAGGCATCGCTCACAGCGCTCACAGACAGGCTCGACCGCGCCGAGTCGCGCATGGTGCGCCGCGAGAACGCGCTGGACGTCCGGCGGCTCCATCAGTACATGCAGCGCATGCTACATGATATCGGGGCATGCCTCGGCCTGGTGCCAGGGTGTCCCGGCGAGGCGAATGCACCGAGCTACGATGCATGGCGCGCACGACACCATGGGCTGTGGGCGTTGGTCCGCTCGCCATTCAAGTTTGCCGTGCTGGTCGCGAGCCTGGCTTTCCGCGTTCTGCTGGACCTGGCGTCGATCACGCTCATGGTCACGCTCCTTGTGGCCGCTCTGCGGCGCCTCTCTGGTCGCAGCGACCCGTGGATTACGCTGCGCCTGCTGGGCCAGCTGCGTGGCCGTTTGCAGTGGCTGGCCTCGCCGGCGAACCGGCAGGCAGCCTTGCGTGCGCTGCTCACGAGTATGGTGTTGGGCGGCGTCGCTATGGAGTCCACGCGCAGTCTCCGCTCGTAGTCAGAAGGTGTACACCGTGTCCGGCGTGACAAGGGTGTGCACGGGCTGGTCGTGCGCGTCGCGCGGCACTGCGTCGAGCAGCTGCTCCCGCAGCGCCAGCGCCATGGTATATGGCGGCGCGCGCCCCCGCGCCTGTGCGTGCTGCGTGCACCGCGCCAGGTACCGATCATAGTACCCTTTCCCCTGGCCCAGGCGCGAGCCCTGCCGGTCGAACGCGAGGCCGGGGAGCACAATCAGGTCGAGGCCCCCCGGCGCATCAAGCGCATTTTCGCGCGGCATGCCGTCCGCGCGCACGAGCGCAGGCTCTGCAATGCCCCACTTGTTCACAGTGAGCGTCTGCTCGAGCTCGTGCGTGTCGTACACGCGCAGCATGAGCATATCGGTGAACGAATGCGCCTCGCGCACGTCCGCGCCGGCAGCCAGTGTGCTAAAGCGCGGCACGTAGAGACACTTGCCGCTGTGCAGCGCAGCACGACACAGCGCCCACGTGTCGACCTCCGCGGCCGGCGCACTGAGGTAGATGCTCACGGCGTGTGCGCGCTGAAAGTGGGGGTGCGATAGCACGCGCTCCGTCACAGCACTCGCTGGTGTTAGTGCGACGACGCACACTGTGCATCAACCTCGGCGCGCGGAAGCGCCGTAAGCGCCTGCCGCACGTCGCGCCGCAGCGTCGCCTTGGCGCTTCGCACGGCCGCCATCGTGGCTGGGACGAGGCATCACGTGCAAGTTCCCGAGCCCCACGCGCCGCGCGTGGCGGCAGTGCATCTTCGTGGCTTGACGGCATGGATCGCACGCGCGCGCCGACGATGCGGGCGCGGCAGGCGGCGACTGCGGACATGGAGTCTCGCGTCGACTCGGCTGCCGATGCATCGATGAGTGGCGCCGAGAGAGAAAAGCTCCTGCAGCACCCTAGCAGCGCGCCCGGGCGGGCGGCGGACCCGGCGTGGGCGCCGCGCGCCGGGCCGATTCTCACGCGGCCCGAGCTCGTGGTGCTGGCCATCGTGACGCTGCTGGCCGCGCTCGTCCGCTTCTACCATATTGAGCGGCCGAGCAGTGTTGTGTTTGACGAGGTGCACTTTGGGGGCTATGCGGCGAAGTACTTGCGGCGCGAGTTCTTCATGGACGTGCACCCGCCGCTGGCGAAGCTCATGATCACGCTGGCCGCGTGGCTGCATGGTTTCCATGGAGACTTTGACTTTGGCGAGATTGGTACGGAGTACCTAACGACGAAGGGCAAGGAGGCCGTGCCGTACGTGGCGATGCGCTCGGTCGGCGCGTGGTTCGGCACATGCACGGTGCCGCTGGCATACCTGACGCTGCGTGGCCTGCGCATGCGCCCCGCGAGTGCGCTGCTGGGCGCGCTGCTGGTCCTCTTTGACAATGCGCTGACGACGCAGTCGCGCCTCATCCTGCTCGACGCGCCGCTCGTGTTCTTCGTGGCTGCGGCGCTGTGTGCGTGGGTGTACTTCGCCCAGCTCGACCAGCGCGCGCCCTTCTCGCGTGCGTGGTGGATACTGCTCAGCCTCACGGGCGTGTCGCTCGGCCTCGTACTCAGCTGCAAGTGGGTGGGCCTCTTTACCGTGGCCAGCGTGGGCGCCGCCGTGGTGGTGCAGCTGTGGTACCACCTCGGCAACCTGCGTGTGCCGCTGCCCACGCTGGTGCGCCACTTTTGCGCGCGCGCGGTGTGCCTGATCGTGCTGCCGCTCGTCGTGTATCTCTCGATCTTTGCGGTGCACTTTGCGATCCTCGTGCGTGCCGGCTCAGGCGACTCCTTCATGAGCTGGCCCTTCCGGCACACGCTGCGGGGCAACGGCATGAGCGACCAGTTCGCGGACGTGGCGCTTGGCTCGACGGTGCGCCTGCAGCACTACCACACGCTCGGTGGCTACCTGCACTCGCACGACCACCGCTACGAGACGGGCAGCCAGCAGCAGCAGGTGACGCTGTACCCGTTCGCCGACGAGAACAACGAGTGGATCCTGCTGCGGGCGCCTGTCTCGGAGGCGGAGAGGTTCGAGGTGGGCCCCGACGGGCATGCGATCACGCCCGACGACGAGGTGACGCGCTTCTTCCGGAACCTCACGTACGTGAAGCATGGCGACACGGTGCGCCTGCTGCACAAGATGACGCAGGTGCGTCTGCACTCGCACGGCGATCACCGCCCGCCGGTCAGCGAGGCGGACTACCAGCACGAGGTGACCGGCTACGGCTTCCCGCAGAGCAAGTTTGGGGGTGACATCAACGACAACTGGGTCCTGGAAATCCACGAGCAGCAGTACGGCGTGCGTGCGCGCGACAAGAAGCGGGTGCTGACGCTGCGCACCATCTTCCGCCTGAAACACACAGTGGAGCAGTGCTACCTGTTCTCGCACTCGGTCGCGCTGCCCGACTGGGGCTTCGGGCAGCAGGAGGTGACGTGCAACAGCAGTCCCACGCTGCCCAACTCGCTGTGGTACATCGAGACGAATGCGCATCCCCTGCTGACGGAGCACGCGCCCAAGGTGAACTACGTGCTGCCGGGCTTCCTCGCCAAGTTCCTCGAGCTGCACAAGGCCATGTGGACGGTGAACCGCGGCCTGACGGCGCACCATGTGTACGAGTCGCGCCCCCAGACGTGGCCGATCCTCCGCCGCGGTATCAACTTCTGGACCAAGCACCACCGCCAGATCTACCTGATCGGCAACCCGGCGGTGTGGTGGAGCGCCACGGCGGCGGTGGCGCTGTACGCAGTGGCGCGCGTCGTGCTTATGCTGCGTGCGCAGCGGGGCTACAGCGACTTTACGCACAGCACGGTCGTGCAGTACGACCGCGCGTGTGGCTTCCTGGCCGCTGCGTACGCGCTGCACTTTTTCCCCTTCTTCCTCATGAAGCGCCAGCTGTTCCTGCACCACTACCTGCCCGCGCTCTACATCAGCGTGCTCCTGCTCGCCGTCGTGTTTGATCTCGGCACGAGCCGTGTGCGCCCGATGGTCCGGCTGTATGCGGCGCTGCTCCTCGGTGCGATCGCCGGTTTGGTCTTCTGGCGGTACGCGCCGCTCTCGTATGCGTCGCGGTGGACGAACGACCAGTGTGGCGATGCGATCCTCACGCGCCACTGGGACTTTAACTGCATCGACTTTCCCGTGGATAAGGCCGAGTACACGACGTACGCGCACGTCGTGAACCGCCCCGGCGACAAGCAGCCGCGCGACGACGACGTGTGGCCGTTCTCGCTGCCGTCGCTCCCCGACGTGCTGCACCGCAAGGTGATCCCGGACCTGCACCGCGCGCAGTCGACGGACGAGGCCGCGCGCCAGTCGCAGGCGGACATGGCGCGCAACCGCACAACGGAGGCGGTGCCGAACGTGAGTGGCATGGACCAGGCGCAGCGGCAGCAGGCCGTGCTCCAAGGGACCAGCGCGCTGCGCAAGGCAGACACAACGTCGACGAGCAGCACGCCGCCGGGCGCATAACTACCGCGCCGCGGTGCGCAGTAGCCACGACACATTCTCGTAGGCCACGAACGTGACGCATGTCCCGGGCAGGATGCGCACGGCATTCGTCATAAAGCCGCGGTAGAACGCACGCGGCCCCTCCTCGCGGAGAGTGCGCACAATGCACGCCCACGTCGTGGGATACAGATGCGCAGTCGCGTGGTTCTGCACGCGCGAGCGCACCACCTGGTACGGGTACGTGAGCGTGATGGCAAAGAGCTTGGCCGCGCCCGAGAGGATGGTATATTCGGTGTTGCTCAGCTTGACGCCGTCCAGCTGGCCCTCGGAAAACGTGCGCTGGCCCGTCTGCCGCTGCAGCATCGACGCCGTGCGCCACTGCTTCAGCTGCTCGTACGCCATGAACTGGATCGCCCCGTTCGACACGCCGATGATCGCGAGCCCCACGCCCCGATACAGGCCGGCGATGCCCTCCGTCTGCAGGGTGTGCGTGAGCCCGTGCCAGAGGCCGCGGTAGGCGATCGGCGGCGCCGGGCGCGTGCCCGCACGCCACGGCTCGCCGACCGTGCCGATCGTGCCGCCGGCACCGGGACGCACCACGCTCGGCGGCGTCATGGACGTGGTGAACATGCGCGTCTTGACCACCCAGAGCGGGTTCGTCATGATGGCGGTAATGACGCCGCTCCCCGTCGCCGCGAGCAGGTGCTCGCCCGCCGAGAGGCGGCGCGGCACGTCCATGCGGCTATAGCGCTGCGTCATGGAGTCCTTGATCATCGTGTACCACAGAAAGTAGAGGCCCCAGCTAGAAGCATTGCCAACCACGTTGGGGATCACGCCGCGGTACAGGCCACGCCACCCACTCTCCTCGGCAATGCCGCGCAGCGCATCCACAATGTCCACGCCCGGCTTGCCGCCCATGAGGTAGAACAGCCATGGCCGCCGCGCCACGCGCTGGTAGAACATGGAGCGCTCCGCCACATCCGCCGTGAACGACGACTGGTTCACCTGGAAGCGCGTCTTGACGAGGTCCAGTGGATTCATGCACAGGGTCGATATAGTCCCGGCCACCACGCCAGCGACCGCATGGTCGACGGCCGGCGACGAAAAGTACGACGGGGCCGACTCGGACACGTCCCTCGGCATGGCGGCACAAGCGGCGCCGCGACCCGTGAAACTCCACTTCTACGTAGCCTGCTGCCCCCGCCGCATCAGGTTGCGCCGCACCTTGCGGGGCCGCGCCCCGACCGGCTCAGCGGGGCTGCGTGCCGCGCTTGTTGGCGTCGCATGCGCGCGGGGCGGCGTTGCATCTCCCAGCAGCTCGCGCGGCCACGCGAGGTACGGCACCGCCTCGCGCGGCACACCCGCCAGCTCGGCCGCCGGCGCACGCCGCATGTGCACCACGTCCGCATACGCTTCGGCATCGAGGGCGCCCCAGAACGGCAGATCGAGGGCGCCCTGCACGAGCCCCAGCGCGTCGCCTGCCTCGACGGCCGCCTGCAAGTACGGCCCCGAGAGCGGCGTCAGCAGATGCACCGTGCCCTGTGCACGGTCGATCGAGCGCACGAGCGCGAGGCCAAGCGCCGGGCTGAGGACCGGCTCGCGCCTGCGTCCGGCAGGCGCATGGACGAGCGCGGCGCCACGCTCAAAGGCGGCGCGCCACACATCCGTCGCGGCCGCCTCGCGCGCGGGCCCCAGGACCAGCGCGGCGATGCGCCCATTCAGCGCGAGCAGCTGGAGCGCCTCGTCCACGGCGGCGTGCGTGTCCAGCACGGCGCAGCCGGCCGCCAGGCCCGTCGACACATCCACCACAAACGGCACGCGCGCCACGAGCGGGCGCGCAAAGTCCCACGCCGCGCGCAGACCCGTGCCGGGCTGGGGCAGCTGCGTCATATGTAGGTAGGCCAGCATACTGAGCACGCGCGCCTCGGCGGCATTGAGGCGCCGCGCCGCACTGGCCGGCACGTCCGCGTCGCCCAGCGCCGGCAGCACGCACGAGGACGACGCCGGCAGCGGCGCGCCCAGATCGACCACATGCGTCGGCGCAAGCGCCGCACACACATGCAGGAGCAGGTCGAGGCCCAGGCCCTTGACCCAGCCGTGTGTGTTGACGACGAGCGGCATGGGCGCCGCCGCGCGCCGCATCGCCGGGCGCCCGTCCGCGCCGATCGCGCCATACTGTAGCTCCGCGCGGAAGTACTCGATGAGATCGCGCGCGGCAGCCGCGTACCGGGCGGGATCGTCGCGCGGTGTGACGTCGCCGAGCACATGCGCTCGCACGGGCGTGCGCGCCGTGCACCAGCTGGGCGCCCAGACGCCGCTCTCGTGCGCCGCATCAAGCACATGCAGCGCAAGCAGGCCAGGCGGGCCCAGCGCGGGCTGCCCGGGATCGAGCTCCAGGAACGCGACCTGGCCGCGCCCCGCGGTCGTGAGCAGAGCATGCAGACCCAGCTGCGTAAACGTCGACTTGCCGGTATTTTTCGCGCCGCGCACGACCACCACCAGCGGCGACGCGGCCGCCTCGACCAGCGCCGCGTGCGTGTCGGCCCAGGCGCGCGGCACATGCAGGCCGTCGCGAGGCTCGCGCTCCAGCACGAACGTGTACGTCGGGCGCCAGCGCTCCGTCGCGAAGGGGTCCATCCCTGCGAGCGGGCATACACGCGCCAGCTGCTCGAGGCCGCAGCGCGCATTCTCGAGACGCACAACGACGGCATGCGCGGCCAACGGGCCGTCCTTGGCGGGTGCGCCGTCGACGGCGCAGATCGGCGCAGCAGGATGCACGTCAGGGACGAACAGCGCGAACGGCGCCGCATGGCGGTCGAGGCGCGCGCCCGCGACGCTAGCGCAGCCCCGCACCACATGTACGTAGCACAGCCCACGCACCACGACCGACTCACCGAGCTGCAGGCCACACAGCAGCGCGCCGTCCGTGTCCAGCGTCGCAGGAGCGGCGCCCGTGTGCGCCTGCGGCTGTACGTTCGGCCGCAGCTCAGCGGGCGCTGCCGCACGCGCCCCATGCTCCGGCGAAGGCGCCTCGGCGGCGGGAGGCGCGCGCGGCGTGCGGGCACGCACGGGGCGGGGCGTCGCGTCGCGTGCGCTCTCCTTCGAGACGGCACTCGCATCCAAGCGTGCCTGCTCCGTCGAGGCGCATGCGTCTGGAGGCGCTGGTTCCGCAGCCTGTGCGCGTGCAGCGGCTGCCGCACGCTCGCGACGCACGGCGAGCGCACTCTTGGGCGGAGCGCTCATGGACAGACAAAAAACGACCCATTCCTCCACTACCTCTACACAGGGACGGGCGCCGGCGCCTCGGTCGGAGCCGCGGGGCCCGGCGGGGCGCGGGGCCCCTCGCCCTCGACGAGCAGGTCACGGAGCACGCCGACCACGGCATCGACCTCGCTAGTCGAGATGCCGCCGCAGCCGGCAGCAATGAGCCGGCGGTACATGGTCATGGTGCGATCAGCGCCCTCGTCGCGCACCGTCGCGCGGTGCTGGGTATGTTGCTCTGCGAGGCGATCGGCCGCGGCGCGCGCGCGCGCGAGCAGCTGCGCGAGCTCCTCGCGCATCGGTGCGCCCGGTGCGGCGACGAGGGCCTGTGTCGCTGCGTCAGCGTGCGGCGCATCGCCGAGGCGCCCGTCCGGCCGCGCCGCACTGACGCGTGCCTGCACGGCGTCCCAGTCACGCGCGGCCTCGGCGCCGCTGTGTGCGCGCCGCGCGAGCACGTATCGGTCCTCGAGCTCCGCCAGCGAGGCGGTCTCGTCGGCGAGAGCGCCGTCCGCGTGCAGCGACGCCTCGGCGCGCGAGCTGTCGGCAATCTCGCTCTGGATCTGCACGAGCAGCGACTGGGCGTGCGTGAGCTTCCGCTCGAGCACGGACAGCTCCGTGTCGTAGCTGTCCGCCAGGTCATGCAGCAGCGTCGACACGAGGCCGACGGAGCGGCCTGCCGCGCGCTGTCCAGCCTCGGACGAGTGGGGCGCGGCGCTGGGGCCGGGCGCCGGCGCGCTGCCGGGGCGCAGCGGACTCGCGCGGAAGCGCTCGTCCTCGACGATATAGTCCTCGGCGTTCTTGCCCTCCTTGTTGCGGATCTTTGGGTCCGCGCCATGCTCCAGCAGCAGGCGCACGAGGCGCTTGGAGCGTGCGCGCGCCGCCATCGTGAGCGGTGTCTCGCCCTCGTCGTCCTGGAAGTTGAGAATGTCAGCGAGCTGCTCGCCATAGTCGGCGAGGCGGAGCACCATGGTCTCGAGGTAGTAGCGGCTCGCGTGCGGCTTGCCGCGGCTCAGTGCGAGGTCGACGACGTGGTGGAACACGGTGCGGTCGTTCCGGTCAATGTTCAGGATGCTGCGGTGCAGCAGCTCGAACAGCTCGGGGAACTTGCGCAGGTCGTAGTTGTTGCTGAACATGGCTGCGCGCATCAGCGCGGTCTGCCCGTTGCTGTTGACGCGGAACACATCAGCGCCGGCGGTCAGCAGCAGCTTGACAACGCGGATGCGGCCCATCGCGCACGCCCAGTGCAGCGCCGTGTGTTCGTCCTCGTCGATGCTCATGTTCGGGTCAAAGTCCGGCGGGGGACTAACGAGCAACGGCGGGATCGTCGTCGTCTCGCTGATGAAGTAGTCCAGGATGATCTCCGCGTAGCGCGCCTGCGGCTCCATCTCCTCGTATGTCGGGGCGTGGGCAGGGACGTGTGGCGCCGGCGGCACCGCCGCGTAGGCATCGCGGTACGGCACGTACGGCGGCGCGAGACGCGCGCCCGGCGTGTACATGGCGCCGTGGCGGGGGTCCGCGTAGCCTGCGGCCGCGTACGCATCATGCTTGACCATGCTTGGGCCGATCGGGCTCGGCGTGCGGCTCGAGCTGCTCACGTCGCTGGGCGACGGGCTGATGCTGCCCTCGGAGCCACGGTCGTGCTCGCCGCCGAGGATCTCGCTGCTGTCGTCGCTGGAGGCGCGCGCGCGCGGGAGCTCGGCGTCTCCCATCTTCTTGAGGCGGCCGGACGACGCGATCGCGTGCTTCGGCGCGGGCGGCGGCGAGCGGTCGGACGGCACGAACGAGATGATCGGCTCGAGCAGCTCGCGGATCCGGTAGTGCTCCGCCAGCTCGATGGCGACCTCCATCGGGATCCACGTGCCCTGGTACTTGCCGTAGCCACCCTGCACCTTCTCGTGGATGCCCTTCTGCACTTCCTTCTCAAGCACGCGCGTGCGCTGCGACTTGTCGAGGCCGACGACCTTGAGGATCTGCGTCGCGTTCAGCCACGCGTCGCTGCGCCGCCGCATGACCGCCACATCCTTGATGATGCACTCGTACACGGGCACACCCGAGTAGGTGGCCTTGAAGATCTGGCCCTCCGGCACGGACGGCATCTCGTGGCGCAGCGCCGCGCCAAGCCACGCCGCCGCGCGACGCGGGCGCTGTGACATACACACCTCCATAGGCACGTGGACGAGCCACGCCGCCACCTTTTTTCTTCGCGCCGCTCGCCTGCATGACCGAGTCAGACTACTTCTCGTCGGACGACGAGGCGGCGCGCTCGTCCATCAGTGCGCCTGCGGACCACCGGGTGATGGCTCCGCTGCCTCAGGGCGAGGGGCGCGCGCCCCGTGCGACCCGCTCCTTTGCCGCCCTGCACAATGCCTATGTGGATACGGGCGCCGGCCCCGAGGAGGCGATGCCCGCGGCCAGCGCGGGCGCGTCCAAGCCCAAGTCCAAGCTCTCGCCTACGGCGCCTCCCCATACGCCTGCGTCTGTACTGCAGTCGCAGGCGGCGCCGCCGCCGCCGAAGCGCACGCGCGCCGGCCCCTCGATGGTGCCGGTGGCGCCGAAGGTACCGAAGACGCACGCCGAGAAGGCGAACGCGCCGCGCCTCATCGTGGTGCTCGAGCAGGCGTGTCTCGAGACATACAAGGTGTCGAGTGGGAGCGCTACGCACGCGCGTGGCAACAAGGAGGCAGGCGACAAGTACGCCCTGCTGAACTGCGACGACCATCAGAAGGTGCTCGCCAAAATGGGCCGCGACATTGCCGAGGCGCGCCCTGACATCACGCACCAGTGCCTGCTCACGCTGCTCGACTCGCCGCTGAACAAGGCGGGCCTGCTCCAGGTGTACATCCACACCTCCAAGGGCGTGCTGATCGAAGTGAACCCCCAGGTGCGCATTCCCCGGACGTTCAAGCGCTTCAGCGGGCTTATGGTGCAGCTGCTGCACCGCCTGAGCATTCGCTCAATCAAGGGCTCGGAGAAGCTCTTGCGCGTCATCAAGAACCCGGTCACCGACTACTTCCCGCCGAACACGCACAAGATCACCCTGTCCTACAACGCGCCTGTGCAGCGCCTCACGTCGTACCTCGCCACCATCCCGTCCGACCGCAGCATTGCTGTGTTTGTCGGCGCCATGGCCCACGGCGAGGACGATTTTGCAGACGGCGTCGTGGACGAAAAAATTTCCATCAGCGAATACAGCCTCAGCGCCAGCGTCGCCTGCGGCAAGTTTTGCTGCAGCCTCGAGGACCTGTGGGGCATTGTATAACAGTGGCGATAGCCTACTATACAGGACTTTTTTCTACGGCCGCGGCCGAGCTCGCGCTGTGCGCGGCGCCGGCGGGCGGTTCTCGGCGCCAGCAGGGCGCACCGCACGCACCGCCGGGCGAGCCAGCACCGGCTTGGCGGTGGGCGAGCGCGCCACGCGTGTGGTGGCTGGCTGCGCGGGCGTCATGACGCGGCGCACACGCGACGGCGTGTGCGCTGTCTCGGAAAGGCGCGCAGCATTCGCGGCCGCCGTCGCCGTCGGCGAGGCAGGTGCGTCCGGCGCTGGTCGCGGCACAACGCCCAGCACCTCCGCGTCGGTCCGGGGCGCCGTGTCACTCTCGAGCTGCTCGGCGACTGCCTTGGCGTCGTGCTCGTCCGACGCAACGCGCGGCGTACTGTCGGTCGCCGCGCCCAGCGCGACGCGCCGGCGCTTGGGGCTGGGGCTCTTGCGCGGCTGCCCGACACAGGGCGTCGGCTTCGTCGTGGGCGTAGGCGCCGCGGGCGTGCGCGGCACCGGCACCGGCGCCAAGGTGGGCTCCTTGGCCAGCTCGGCCCGCAGGCGGTCCTCGACGCCCCAGCGCAGCCATGTGGCGGCCTGCTCGTACATAAAGTGCTGCTGTGGCCCCACGACGCACCCGGGGCGCATGAGGCGCATGTACCCAATGACCTCGCTCGCGGTAAAGCCGTGCTTCCACACGAGGTAGGCGCCGATCAGCACGCCGGTGCGTCCGAGGCCCGCTTTGCAGTGCACCGCGATGGCGCGGCCGCTCTCAATCACACGGTCCGCCTCGTGGATGAAGGTGCGCACAATGTCCTCCGAGGGATTGGAGCCATCGTCAAAGTAGAGTTCGAGGTGCTCGATGCCCGCGTTCTCGAAGACGTCGCGGAGGTACAGCGGATTGTTCAGGCGCACCACGAGGCCGACCTTGTGCTCCTGGAAGTAGTCGACCGTGTGGCGCAGCATGGGATTCGGCGCCACGCGCGCCGCAGCGCGGGCGGCGGCGCTGGCGGCGGCGGGGCCGCCGGCCGCGAGAGCGGCCATGTACGCGCGGTCTTTCGGGCTTGCGAGCGCGAGAAAGTGGGGCGTGATCCAGTTCCAATCGCCATGCTGCACCTGTTCGTAGTGCTCGTAGGCGGCCAGGTCGAACGTCGTGAGATCGAGCAGGCCGCAGTCGAGGGCGCGGCGCACGCCGTACAGGATGTCCTGGATCGTCAGGCAGTAGTCGGCGCGGCCGTAGCCCGCGTCGCGGAATGGCATCAGCTCCATCTCGCTGTACGGGAAGAAGGCGTCCGCCGGCGAGATGTGGTCAATGGTCAGGGCGTAGAGGGCACACAGCAGCGCCGCATTCGCCTTGTGGTGGGGGTGCGTGTTGGTGTACAGCGCGAGGTGCGTGTCCTGCATCGCGGGGTCGATGAGCATCTGGTGGACATGCACGCAGAAGCGGTAGAACATGGCGACATTCAGCGGCCCCCAGTCGTTCGAGAAGCTCAGGTACACGAGGTCCTCGTCAATGCAGAACCACTGCAGCTTCGTGGGCTGCTGTGAGAGCGGCACATCCGCCGGTAGCACCGCTGCATGCAGACCATCGCCCGCATTCAGCTCGTCGGCATCCGGCAGCGTGTCGGCAAAAATACCGAACCAAAAGCGATTTGACACAGGCACCAGGTCGTGCGCGAGACGCAGCGACGGCGCGCGCACGGCGCGCGGCGAGCTGGGCCGCATGGTCTCTCCACACGCGGGGACACTCGCAGCATCAATGAGGTCGGAGTCGTCTGGGACCATGTGCGCCGCAGGCTCCGCAGCCACTGGGAGCGGACACTGCATGGCGCCCGCACACAGCAACAACAAACCGCGCCCGCCGCGCCCAGCGCCGTGTTGGTATCACGTGACACACCACCGCGCGCTGGGCACCGCGGCGGCGCTCCGCGTCGGGCCGCGCGATGCCTAACGACGCGTCGCCCCCCGCCGCGCCTGCGCCGGCGCCTTCCACCCCGGTGTTTTCGTGGCAAAAGGGGCTGGACTCACGCATCGCCCGGTACCGTGAGCTCATGGCGCTGGCGACACCGGCCGAGACGCCCGCGCCGCGCACGCCCCCCAGTGCTGCGCGCCTGCAGCGTGGCCACGACCGATTCGCCGTGATTGAGCGTGTATGGGATAAGGCAGTAGCTACGCCGGCACCGACGCCACCGCCGCACGCTAAGCGGCGGCGCGTGGCGCGCACGCCTCGCTCTACGGACGCGCACCAAACGACGCTGGATGCGTATCGCGTGCGCAGTGCATCGCCCGAGACGCCTGCGCGCTCGGCACCACATACCACGCAGGATGCGCCTGCATCTCCCGAGACGCCTGCGCGCTCGGCACCACATACCACGAAGGATGCGCCTGCGTCGCCCGACTCGCTATCGTCGTGCAGTAGTGTACCGGGCGACTCGGGCGACGAGCTCCCGTCACCAGCACGCGCATGGCTGCGCATGCTGGGATCGTCACCTACCGAATGGTGACCTAGTGCGAATCGCCCCAGGCCGCCCGTTTGCGGTCGACGGCCTCGGGCTTGGGGCAGCTCACGCACTCCGTATCACGCCCGTGTTTCTCATAGAAGGCCGCACAGCATGCGTACAGTTTTTTGACGAGATGCTCACAGCGCTCCTGCTGGAACTGGTTGCGCTGGATGCACGCCTGAATGTCGCATGCGTGTGGCTGACACGGGTTGGCAGGGTCGACGGCCATGGCGGCAGCTCGGGCGCTCGGCGCCGCGGGTCTATCCTCCACACCGGCCGCCACCGGATTCGGAGGTGGAGGGACACGGGCCACGCGCGCCGCCGAATTCGGCGGCGCGAAGCACGGGCGGCGCGTCGCACGCCAAGCCCACCCCTTCATCGGCTACCATGTCGCAAGTCGCTGGGGACATGGGCGCAACGCCAAACCCTTCGGCTGTGATGATTCTGCGGTCCGAGCCGCCGCTGCCGGCCTTCTGTATGCCTTTCCCAATCCCGCCGGCCACGTCCGATATTTCGTTGCTGCGCTTGTCGGTGCTGCGCATCCTCACGGGGCAGAAGGACTCTGCGCCGCAGCTGCTCACCCACAGCGAGCAGCTGAAGCAGATGACCGTGCAGGGCTGGCGCCTGCGCATGCTCGACCTCGTGCAGGTGCAGGGCGGCAGCGCCTCGGAGCGCAACGACGATGTCGAGCTTGGCCTCCCCCTCCTCGATGAGCACAAGTGCTCCGCGCTCGAGCATGGCGACGAGATTGTGTATGTATAAAAGACTGACCCTAGCGTCAAGCTGCACCCTGGCTTCACACTCGCGGATCTACGGCTGCCCGACCTCGGCCCGGGGTACGACTACTCGGTCAGCCCCGACGAGCCGGCCATTTACGCGGCGCCCGCCTACACCCTAACACACCCGACGGAGCCGTCGTCCCACTCGTCGTCTGTGCAAGCGAACCCCACGACCAACTACCACGCCTTCCAATACCCCGACTACCGCCAGGGGTACAAGGTCGTCTACACCCGGGGCACAGGCCACGGCATTGCGTCGCGTGCGCCTGGCGGCCTCGGCCCCACGGTATTGACCGAGACGCACAACCGCGGCATCGAGTCGCACCAGCTCGCGCAGCTCAAGGGCCTCGCGCGCTCGAACGGCGCCGCGGGCGAGCTGGCACGCGCGAGGCTGGCCGAGCTGGGCGAGCCCATCCCCGACTTCCGCATCGCCAAGGGCAAGAAGCGCTCGCCGAAGGCGCCCGCAGACAGTGCCGTGCCCACACCGAATGGCACGCATGCCACGGCGCTGATGCCGCCGGTGCCCACCGCGCCGCCGGCCATGACGGCTGCCTCCGCGGCGCCGCCGGCCACGGCTGCCGCGACGCCGCCGGCCGTGGGCGCTNGCGCTGCACCGACGGCGCCAGCTACGACGGCGCCGGCCGTGCCTGCCGCCGCTACGATGCCGGCCGGCACGACGCCGCCCGCTGCGACGGTCGGCGCGGCGCTCCCCGCCGCGGCGAGCCGTACACGCACCGAGCGCGTATCGCGCTTGCCCCATGAGCGTGTGCGGCTCCAGCGCGACTCCAACACGCGCTCGCCGTTCGCTGGCGTGTATCCGGCGAAATCAGGGAGCACTGCGCCGAAGCTGTCGAAGAAGAAGAAAAAGACCACGCGCTCGCAGCTCTTTGGCACCGCCAAGGCCACGCTGCAGTCGCGCAACCAGTCGGCCATGTCGCAGCTGTTTGTTCCGCTGTACGCGGCGCCGTTTCTGGGCTCGGGGGCTCAGGAGCGCCTGACGAAGCCGAAGCGGTCGGGCCTGATCCGCGGCGGCCACGAGCCGTCGCAGGCCATGGACAGCGGAGCACTGCTGTCCGAGTCTGTGCCCGTCGATGACGATATGGGCGCGTCTGTCCCTATGGACCATGTCCCGGAGGGCGGCCTTGCCGCCGTTGGCGTGCCCATGGAGGAAGGAGCGCATCTGGAGGACCCCCACACTGTGCCCCCGTTGGAGCGCAACGAGCATGCGCACATGTGGGGCCAGAACGAACATGGCGTGGCGGGCCTGGGCGTCCAGTCTGTGCCGACGCTTTCACCGCAGGCCGCGCCGCCGTATGAGGCGAGGCAGCCCGCTGTGCCGTCGTCGTCAGACATGCCCACTGTGCCTCCGTATGCGGAGGCGCCGCGTGCTCGTGTGCCCACATCGGCGAACGCGTACGCACCACTGTCTACGAACGAGGCCTATGCGATGCCTACCTCGGCGCCGGTGCCTGCGCCTGCGCCCATCCCGCTGCCAGAGCCTGTGCCGTCGGTGATGCCAGCGACGGCCTCGAGTGGCGCCGACGTGCAGCGCCTGTCGTCGATGCAGCACTTGCCCCCCACGCAAATGCCGGGCGCGAACCCGGCGGAAGAGGCATTCGCCATCCGCAGCGACAAGCGTGCCTCTCTGCTGGCTGCGCGCGACGGGACGCGCGACGCTGAGTCGGTCGGCGTCCCCCCCGCTGGTCGGCCTGTGCGCCCAGCACCGGAGGCACAGCTGCCGCTGCCGCGGCCGGTGAGTGTGCCGACGGCGGCCAACGTGCCGGTGCAGACCGGCGCAGTCGTGCTTGAGTCGGTCGCTGCGCCGCCTGTGCCGCCCAAGTCGCAGGCGCCTATGACGCGTTGGTCTGGCGCGCCGCCTACGACGCAAGCGCTAGCGCAGGTGCCCGAGACGACCTCCCATACGCCATGGCCACACAAGCATGCACACACGCATGCGCATGAGCACCACGCGCACCCCGGTCTCGAGCCACTGACACAGCAGATTTCGTACGCGGAACCTGTGCCCGAGGCGGCCGAGGAGCCGTTGCATGCGCACCACGAGCACCCTCACTTGGAGCGGCCGAGGCCGCCGGTCTCGTACGTGGACCGCGTGCCGGAAGCGGTCGAGGTGCCGCTGTACGCGCACTACACGCCTGCGCCCCCCCAGTTGGAGCGACAGGCGCAGCCCGTCTCGCAGGCAGCGCGCGTGCCTGAGGCGGTCGTGGAGCCACCGCATGCGCACCACGCGCATCCCGGTCTCGAGCCGCTGACGCAGCAGATTTCGTACGCGGAACCTGTGCCCGAGGCGGCCGAGGAGCCGCTGCATGCGCACCAGCACCCTCATTTGGCGCAGCCGAGGCCGCCGGTCTCGTATGTGGACCGCGTGCCGGGGGCGGTAGAAAAGCCGCCGCATGTGCACCACGCGCACCCCCACTTGGAGCAGTTGACGCAGCCCATCTCGTACGCCGAGCCTATGCCGGAGGCGGTCGAGACACGTCACGCGCACCATGCACACCATGCGCACCATGCACACCACGCACACCACGCGCACCCCCACTTGGAGCGGCTGACGCAGCCCCTCTCGTATGCCGAGCCTATGCCGGAGGCGGTCGAGACACGTCATGCGCACCATGCGCACCATGCGCACCCGCACTTGGAGCGGCTGACGCAGCCCCTCTCGTACGCGGAGCCTGTGCCGGAGACGGTCGTGTCCAGCGCTGAAGCGCCTGCCAGTGCGCAGGCCCTGGCCCCGCCGCTTAGCCACGAGATCTTGTCGCGTATTCCCGTCACGTCGCTGGATCCTGAGCCCGTGGTGCAGCAGCCGGCGATCGCTGAGCCGGCGCTGGCGGTCCCGCAGCCGGCATCGCTGCCGTATCTGTCGTCGCAGCGCACGCTTGTCTCGCCGGCGGGCCTGTCCACGACGGTGCTCCCAGCACGCGAGTCGGTCCAGCACGCGGATCTCTCGTCGCTGGCTCCACTCGCCGAAGCAGGCAACATGGCTGGGCCTAGCTTGAGCATGATGCCAGCCGTACACACGGAGCGTCGCTTTGTCGACGAGTTCCAAGATGCCACGCACCTCCTGAGCATCGACTCTACAGCGCCTGTGGGGCTGGCGCGCCAGGACGAGGCCATGGCGCACCGCGATGCGGTGCTGAGCCGCGCGCGCGCCGACGATATGGAGCGCCAGTGGGCAGAGTTTGAAGCCCAGTGCCGTCTGAACCGCGAGGCGGGTCTGCCACCACCCTCTCTACTCCGCTAATGACTAGGTAGGCAGTAAGAACGTCGTCTGTTGAACGGCCGCGAGCTCACTGGGACCGAGTGGCAGCCATGCATACGGCGGCGCAGTGCGCCATGCCTCGGCCTCGAGTCCGAGGCGCGCTGACGCGCGTGTCACTCGGCCTGTCCACAGCCCCGCGTCGTAACGCTGCGCTGCCCACTGCTGCTGCCGCGCCATATCCACGTGACACATGCATCGCACGTACGGGGCATACTCGGTCGCAATGCCGGCACGCGGCAGCTGCTCCGAGCACGGCACATTGAGTACGGCCAGCATGGTGTGCACGGCCCGACTGTAGCGTGCACTGGCGTTAGTAGATCCACGTACCGGCCCAGGTCCACACATGCATGAGCATCGTACGCGGCGCGATCGCCCGCCTCGTCGTCCGTGCCACGGAGCGCAGCTCCGATCCGCAGCGCGCGCCGAGCGTCTACTGGCACCTGCGCAGACGGTGGCACGTTGGCGGTCGGGACCGGCACCACATGCGCACGGCCGCGCGGCGGCAGCGGCACAGCCTCGTCGCTGTCGGCAGGCGCCTGGGTCAGCAGGATGTACGTACCTCGGCCATATCCAGCAGGTCCATGCACGAGCGGCGCTCCGCAGCGCGACATACGCGCTGTAGTGCTTTCCAGGCATCGCGCTCGGATGCAGGCGCGCTGGTGCCTGGGCCCGCCGCGCTCGGTAGCGCCGTGCCGCGGAGCACATCGTCGGCGCGCGTGTGCAGGCACAGCCACGACAGCTGCATCAGCGCTGCACGCAGGTCGTGGGCAGGCGCCGCATCGGACACGCGGTCGTAGGGGTACAAGTGCGCGGTCGGGAACGCGGGGCCGCTCGAACGGTCGAGCGGCACGGGCCGCGGCCGCGTCTGGGTATACAGCGTGTGCATCGCCGCTTGCGACACAATATAGCCCTCGGCGAGTGCGACGAGCTGCAGGTAGGTGGCGGCTGCATCGGGCGGTGGCGGCGCCCATGTGAGGACGCGCTGCACGCGCAGGTCCGCGAGCGGCAGCGCCTGTGCGTCCGTGCATGTCAGAACGACGGGACGCCGCGACTCGCTGACCAGCTCCACGACCGCGGGCCAAAACCCCGCGTCGTCGTCAAAGACCAGGTCCGCCTCGTCCAGGAGGATCAGCGATTGTGGCGGCATCGCCGACGTTGCAAGCGACGCTTGCGCCGCGCGCTTCTCGCCCCGCACCATGTGGTTGCGAGTCAGCTGCCCCACCGCACTCGCGAGCTCCTTGCCACTGCGGCGGCCCATGCCCGCGTACAGCTCAAACACCTCGAAGCCGAGCTCCTGCGCACACGCATACACGGCGGCCGTTTTCCCGACGCCCGTAGGGCCCGCCAGCACGACACAGTTGGCGAGCGGCTGGGCGGCTGGGCGGCTGTCCGTCGGCGCACGAAACTGGTCAAACCACGCGGCCTCCTCTGGCAAGAACTCGTCGTCCGAGTCGGTTTGGCGCGCGCGCCCACGCTTGCGCGAGCTTGCGCGTTTCTGTGCGTCCGACTCTGTTACACGCAGCTCGCGGAGCCAGTCGCGTAGATAGATCGCGTGGGCCTCGTTGCCCAGCACATGCGCCGCGCACGTCGGCCGCCACCGGTCCGTCCACAGCGCCTCATGCGCGAGCGACGGCGGGCGGTGCGGCACGAGGGCATGAGGCCCTCGCGTGTTGAGCTGTGCATACAGATGCTGCACGACAGGCGGCGCCGACGCTGGCAGCGCAAGGTCCGCGGCCACGTAGGCGAGCGGTGGACGCGGCGCGGGAAATCCCGCCGGAAGAGGGCCCTCTGTCACAGGCTCCAGGGCGGCCTCGCACGCCGGTGCCTCGGCCGCTGCCAGCGCCGCAGGCTCGAGAGGCAGCCGGAGAGGTGCGCATGTCGGCGGTCTCCGGGCCGGGCGCGTTCGGCGGGGCCACACAGCAGGTTGGTGCGCGATAGGCTGCGTGGGCGGCTGTACATGGGCGGCATCCGCGCTGGGCCACGGCGCAGCGAGCGTACCGAGACGCGCGCGCGGCGCGCCGCTGGAAGACGCGTCGTCCTTGCGACGCTGCGAATCGCGAGGCACTGCCTCGCGCTGCGCAAAGAAAGGATGCATTTTGTCGCCCTGCGCTGTCCCACGCACAAGACGTGGGAGGGGCGCAGAAGGCGCCTCGGGGCTCGCACGAGTGCGCGGCTGGGCGGCGCGCGGCGGCTCGTGGCCCCACGCCGCCAGCAGCGTGTGAGGCGCGCGGCCGGCCCGTCGCGCCTTCGTGCCGCGTTCCGGCGACGATGTCCGGCGCTTACGCGGTGCAGCGGGAGGCGCACGCCCGTCGGGGGCCCATACCGGCCCCCCGCGCGTGTCCCCCGCGGCTCGGTCCATGGCGGCGCGTCGCGAGCTCCGCACGCACGAGGCCGTTTCCTGCATAATTCCACAACTAGCACTACATGGCCGGCGCGTTGCTCGACGCGCCGTCCGGGATCACGTCACTCTCGCGCGGCATGAACCGGGTGGTACCAAAGGCCTGGTCGCGCGAGGCCCGGCCTACATGGGAGCCTGCGTCCGAGTCCATCGCGGACGCATCTTGCCCCGACGGCAGCCCCGAGACGAGGCCAGCCTGGTACGGCTCGGGGTGGAACGAGCGCGTGCCGCCGAGCGACTGGTCCAACACGCTCGCGCCGTGCTCGAGCTGCTTAAAGTTTGGGTGTACGTTGTCATCTGGCTGGCGTAGGCGGTCCAGACGCAGGTCCGAGAGGAACTCGTTCGAGCGCGGTGCGCCGCCGCCGATGCCGACGCCGCTCGCCGACGGAGCGGCTGCCTCGCCCTTGTCGTTGCGACCGAGAGGCAGGTGCTCGTGGATGCGCGCATCGGCCGCGCCCCGCGGCAGGTACGACGCGGGCGGTGCGCTCGAGTGCGAGTACACGTGCTGCGGCAGGCCGGCAGCGGCGGCGCCCGCATGGTCCGAGCTGCCGGCGACCTGGCGCAGGTGGTTCAGCTCCTGGTGTGCGGCCTCCAGGGCCTCGATGAGCTGCTCGCGCTCGCGGTGCAATGTCTGGAACTGCAGCACGGCCTTAGTCAGGATGTCGCCCTTGCTGGTCTTGGGACCGCGGTCGACCGGGACATAGTCCTTCAGCTCGTCGAACAGGTCCTTCATCTCCTTGCGACGCTTGCGCTCGGCAATCTTATGGGTAACACGCAGGCTGGGGCTGCGGCTGTAGGGTGTCTCTTTCTTTTCCGACGAGAGGGAATCGTACGACGATCCGCGCGGCGCCTTACCATGCAGACTCGCTGCATTTGCTGCATCTGCCCCGCCAGCGGAGCCGGTAAGCGCATCTGCATCACTCTTTTTGTAGGCGCTTGTCGCAGGCGCCGCGCCAACGCCGGAAAAGTTGGATGGGAAAATGGACGCGCGCGCATCGCCCTCCTGCGCCGCCATCGTGTTCGAGAGGAAGGGAAAGGCACGCGAGACGTGGTCTGCATAAGTAGGTGCCACATACCAGCTTCCGCGCCGTCGCCTGGCAGCGACGCGTTCGAGTCCAGGTTCGGATCGGTCTGAAGCAAGTCCAAGCGGTAGGCCGGCTGCTCCTGCCGAACGTTCGGGTATCCAGACTGCGCTCCCTCCGAACGGCGGGGACCCGTCAGGTTCGGATCCATCGACGCGTTGTGGTCGCCTGCATCCTTCTTGCCCTCCGCCCCGTTCGAGTACGCGGGCGGATGGCCGCTCTGAAAAGCAAGGTCACTGCCTTCCGGTTTGTCCGTCGCCGCATGCATGGAATACGACGACACGTGCGACTCCGGCCCCAGGTCCACAGGCACTGCGAGACCCGGCGACTGCGATCGTCCACGGCTGGCGATCGACGGATCAAAACCCACAGGCTCGGCGCTCATCCTTTCCACGCGGTGGGGAACCCTCGTGGCAAAACACGAGCAAGCCACGCGGGCGGCCACGTTACCCGTGGCACACCACGTGGCGCAATACCACGTGATCATCCTCGCCCTCGGCGCGCACGGCCGCGCCTATGACCTACGAGCGCTGAATGTAGTTGGCCGGCACGATGCCCTCGCGCATGCCATCGGCGCTGCGGGCACGGAACCAGTCGGATGTCACCTCCTCCAGTAGTGTGATGCGCTCGCCCTGCTCCACGGCTAGGTCGCCCACTTGCGAGCCAGCAAACCTGGTGTAAGTCGCGCTGACGTACGGATATAGGGCCACCGCCTCACCGAGTCCGCTTGACGCACCCTCCAGCGCATGCTCCGTGGGGCCGCGCTGTGGTGGTGGCTGAATAGGTCCACTCGGCGCGGAAGGTTCCGCCGCTACCTCGTCCTGCGCGCGGTCGCGGCCTGTATAGTAGTCGATCTGAGTCTTGGCTTTGTCCATGACCTTTTGACCAGCAAGACTCGCCGACGACGTCAGAATGGACTGGGTCGACGTCGTATTGATTTTACCGATGGCCTGAGGTGAGCACGCGCCACGCACCTTGCCCCGGGTCAGACCTGCGGGGATATGGGGTCCAGACGCTGGCTCCGACACACTTGTCTGCTGCATCGATGTGGCGAGCGACTCGACGGGCTGCGCAGTCATGGCTGCTGACCTGCCAGAGGCTTGCCGCGGTGGCGGCGGCGGTGCCTTTTTGGCAGACACCTGCGCAGGCGGCACATCTGCTGCCGGCGGTGGATGGAATTCCCGCAACAGATGTGGGCGACTCGCAAAGTACTCGTCCATAAGGCGAAAAAACGCCTGCCGGTCCTCCTCGCTCAGCGACATGACGGGTCGACGAGCCTCCACGAGGTGGTTGGAGTGGAGGGAGGCGCACTGCGACGTGACTCGCTGGTCCGGGGGAGTGTATTTCCTGGCGGGCCATTCGACAGGCAGCGCAAAAGTGGCGGCCCCGCCAGGTGCATGTTGCGCGACGGCACTATGGGTGATGGGCGTACATGGGTGGATGGGTGAGGGAGTACGTTGCGCAGCTACCTAGGGGCGGGCCGCGGCCGTCGCGTGCTGACGCGCTTTGGCCAAGGCTTGGAAGGCCTGGCTCGGCTTGCGTGTCACAGCCAATACACAAGTGAGCATCGTCAGAACGACCACTGAGCCGGCCTGGTGCAGCGACGCAAGCGGGATGGGTACCATGTAGATGAGCGTCGTGATACCCAGCAACGCCTGCAAGCCGGTCATGTGAGCGGCGCCCGTGGCGAAGCGAGGTGCCGCCTTGGGCAGGCTTTCTTTGACGCGCTTGGCGTAGTACAAAAACCCGAACATGAGACCCAGTGTGGACAGACCCAGGTAGCGGTGGATGGCCTGCACGGTGACCGGGTTCTGCGTCACGTTGCCGAACACCAGCTGGGTATCAGTCGATGGCTTGAGGCCGTTGCGGATACCATAGCGGGGGTCCAGGAGCTCGTCCTTCGGCGGTAGCAGCCGGCGCTCGCCCATGAAAGGAAACTCGCTGTACACGAGACCCGCGTCGAGGCCTGCGACAAATGCGCCATACATGGCTGTCGTGAACGTGAACGCGAGCATCGCCAGTGCTACGCCGCGGAAGCGACGCGTAGTCGGGTTCTGCAGACTGCGCAGGAACGTTGCGAGCACATGGTCCTTTTCTGCCGGCGACGCCGACTTGAGCTTCTTGGCCACCGAGGCATCACGCAGGATCTCCACAGCCGTATACACCATACCCATGTAGACCACAAAGGCCGTGCCGAGATGCGCCGCCAGACGGAAGTGGTCGACGCGCGGCGTCCAGTCAGGACGCGGCTGCGTCGAAACTGGCTCCAGCTCGTACGGGTTCTTGAGGCCACTAGCGACCATGTACCAGCCCAAAAAGCCCTGGAAACCAATACCCGCTGCAATCGCCAAGAGCTTCCAGCGCGTGCTGCGCGTCGTCATGCCACGGCGCATCGCAAATAGGGCAGCCGGCACCACAAAGAACGCACCAATAAAGCGGCCGAGGATGCGGTGAGACCACTCCCACATGAAAATCGACTTGAAGTCGTCCAGCGTCATTTTCGAGTTCAGCATCTTGAATTCAGGCGACTCTTTGTACTTGTCCCACTCGGCATGCCACTCCTCGTCCGTCTGCGGCAGCCGCATGCCCTTCAGGCCGGGGTTCCACTCGGTGATGGAGAGACCCGACTCGGTCAGACGCGTAATACCGCCCACAATGATGATCAAGAACACGAGCGCGGCCGAGACGAGCAGGTGGTACGCGACGACTTTCCTGGTCGTCGGCGGCACGTCCGCCGCGGGGGGGGGAGGCACCGGCGCTGCTGGCGCAGCCGGCGTCGAGTAGAGTCGCTGCATTGGCGCTCGCGACGCGGCGGCCCCCCGGAGCAAGGCGCGTGAGCCAAGCTGCGAGAGGATCGGCGAAGCAACGACATGGTGCTGCTTCAACCCCGTAGACCCGCGCACGGCAGAAAGCGTGCAAAGCGCTCTAGGAAGCACCGGCCTAGGCATGGCATGCGCCGCCACGAGACCCTGGCGGCCTGCACGCACGGTCCAGACGCCCAGCGCAAAAATGCTCATGAGTACAGAGGCAGGGGCTCGGCGTGTGGCGCGTGTGGTCCCCGCCGTGGTATCACGTGCGCACGAGCAAATCCATCGCGAACGATTTGAGAACATGGTGGCGTGCGGTGTAGAGCGTCGTTGCGCAGGCTACCATGTACGGCGCTACGTAGGCCTGAGAGATCCATACAGTCGACTATAGAGCAAGTGCGCATGGCATGGAGGTCGGGTCGGCGCACATACGGGAGAAGAGCTGCCAACACCGGGATGAGCGGCCTAGTAGCGAGAGTCACGGTATGGCCATGGCAGAGTTCACAAGCCTATGCAGACGTTCGAGGACGTGGTCATCCGTGGCGACCACGATACGGCGTCGGGCCAGGGTGGACGGCCGTGCGAGTGGTCCACGTGCGCACCGAAACAAATCTGTCCAAGGGGCACGTGGGCACGTCCCGCCGTCTGAACGAGGCCGCAAGGGCAGCGTACGCGTCTTGCCGACGTTCTCGCAGCTCGAGCACAATGAAGTTTGGACGTACCATCAAGACGTCCTTGTATCCTGAATGGGAGTCGCAGTATCTGCAGTACTCGGACCTCAAGAAGGAGATCAAGAGGCGCTTGGCTGAGAACCAGGGCAACTGGACGGACAAGGATGAGGACGAGTTCGTCGAGGAGCTGCGCATGGAGCTCGACAAGGTGTACTCATTCCAGAAGAGCAAGGTATCCGAGCTGACCGGTCGCATTGAGCAGGTGAACACCGAGGTGAACCAGCTGCTTGCGGCGCGTGCGGCGGCGGAGCAGAGCCATGAGCATGGACATGGCCGCGGCGAGCGCTCCGGTGCCAGCTCGTCCTCGCAGCCGGCGCCCGCGGAGACCGCTGCTGGCGCAGACGAGCACCACGGCCAGCACCGCGAGGTGATGTACCAGGCGCGCCACAACGCTGGCTCGGATGACGAGTTTGACAGCGACAGCGACGAGACGGACCATTTTGAGGAGCGCTTCCTGGACCTGGAGGAGCAGCTGGCGAATGTGATTGCGGACGTGCACGACCTGGCCCTGTTTACGAAGCTGAACTACACAGGCTTCTTGAAGATCGTCAAGAAGCACGACAAGCAGACGGGCCGTCTGCTGCGCAAGGAGTTTGTGCAGCACTACCTGAGCACCCGTCCGTTCTACAAGGAGAACTACGACGCGCTCATTGTCAAACTGTCGAAGATGTTCGACATCGTGCACACACGCGGCCACCCTGTGAAGGGTGACTCGAGTGCGGGTGGCTCGCAGAGTGCGTTTGTGCGTCAGACGACCAAGTACTGGGTCCACCCCGATAACATTGTGCCGCTGAAGCTGTTTATCCTGAAGCACCTGCCTGTGCTCGTCTTCAACTCGGAGAAGGAATACCAGACGGAGGACAGCGCCATTACGTCGATCTACTACGACAACGAGGACCTGGAGCTGTACCTCGGCCGTCTGGAGAAGACAGAGGGTGCCGAGGCGATCCGTCTGCGCTGGTACGGCGGTATGGACAACAAGACCATTTTCGTGGAGCGCAAGACCCACCGCGAGGACTGGACCGGCGAGAAGAGTGTCAAGGCGCGCTTCCCCATCAAGGAGGAGCAGGTGAATGCGTATATGCGCGGCGAGTTCCGCATGAACGACACGTTCGAGGAGATGCGCAAGAAAGGCAAGAAGTCGGACAAAGAGATCGACTCGATGATCCAGCTGGCCTCGGAGGTGCAGTACGCGGTGCTCTCGCGCAAGCTGCAGCCGGTCATGCGCTCCTTCTACAACCGTACGGCGTTCCAGCTGCCGGGCGATGCGCGGGTGCGTATCTCGCTCGACACGGAGCTCACGCTGGTGCGCGAGGACAACTGGGACGGCAAGCAGCGCTCGGGCGACAACTGGCGCCGCATGGACATTGGCATCGACTATCCGTTTGAGCAGCTGCCCGAAGGCGACGTCGAGCGCTTCCCGTACGGCGTGCTGGAGGTGAAGCTGCAGACGCAGATGGGCCAGGAGCCGCCCAAGTGGGTGCGTGAGCTGGTGTCGAGCCATCTCGTGGAGGCGGTGCCCAAGTTCTCCAAGTTCATCCACGGCTGTGCGACGCTCCTGTCGAACCGTGTGGACCTCGTGCCCTTCTGGCTGCCGCAGATGGATATTGATATTCGCAAGCCGGTGTCGATGGACCTGGCGCTCGACCGGCCCCACCACAGCGCGTCGAACTCCGAGTCGAGCCATGGCCAGGGCAAGCTGCCCCACTTTGAGCCGGTGAGCGAGGACGAGTTCGAGGGCGACGACGAGCACCTTGAGTCGCGCATTGCAAACGCACAGCAGGAGGCGGACAATGTTGGATTGTCGGCGTTTGACCCCCGCATCAAGGAGATCCGTGCGCAGCGCGAGAAGTACCTCGTGGAGCACCGCCGCGAGTCGGAGGGTGCACAGAAGGCGGCGTCGTCGGCGCCCATCAAGGACACGTCGGCGTCGCGCTCTGACAAGGACAAGCCTGTGCCGATGAGCCGCGCGGATATTCTTGCGCCGTCGTCCGTGTTCGACAAGAACTACCTGCACAAGGTCGGCAACAACCTGAGCAAGCTGTGGCAACACGGCCAGCCCAAGGACGAAGACGAGGACGACGAGGACGACGATGAGCGTGCGATCCGTGCTCTGCAGGGCCGCGACGAGGAGGAGCCGCGCGGCAAGGGCACCGGCCCGCCGAAGGGCGTCGAGTACGTCACCGAGTTCCACGCGGAGCCCGGCAAGAAGGTGTCGGTGCCGATCCGCATTGAGCCCAAGGTGTACTTTGCCAATGAGCGTACGTTCCTCAAGTGGCTGGAGCTAAGCGTGCTGCTGGCCTCCATCGCCACGGGTCTGCTCAACTTCCAGCGCGCCGGCGACACGGGCGGTCTCGCAACGAGTGCCGTGTTCACGCTCGTGGCGCTGTTCGCCGTGGCCTACTCGGGTGTGCTGTACATGTGGCGCGCGTTCAAGATCCGCGAGCGCAGCGCGTCGAACGTCTACTCGGATCCCTACGGCCCGACCCTCCTGTGCATTGCCATTCTCAGCGCGACGGCCATCAACTTTTTCCTGCGCTCGATCGAGTCGCAGGACGCCCGCCTCCAGCGCGGCGTGCTCAACTAACGTCTCATAGTGTCACGTGTCTTTTTTTTGTGCGGGCGCCCGCAGGGTCCCCCTGTGCGACGATGAGCCAGGACGCAGGTGCCGACGTGTCTGGCGCGCCGCTCGGTGTGGACGAGGCCAAGGCGGCTGCGCTGAAGCAGGTCGAGTTCTACTTTGCAGATGCGAACCTGCCGTTCGACAAGTTCCTCTTCACGCTCACACGCAAGGACCCCGAGGGCTGGGTCCCGATCGACACGCTTGCCTCGTTCAAGCGCATGAAGCCGCTGCGCGAGGTGCTCGACGTCGCCGGCATCGCGGACGCGCTGCGCGCGTCGCCGTCGCTCCTCGAGGTCGATGCGGAGGGCCAGCGTGTGCGCCGCAGGACGCCGCTCGTGCCCGTGCCCGACGCGCACACCCGCAGCATCTACGCCAAGGGCTTCCCCGACGAGCACGAGGGTCTGCAGGCGGAGCTCGAGAAGTTCTTTGCGCAGTTTGGCAAGATCAACGGCGTGCGTATGCGCCGCGAGAACGAGCGCCCTCGTGCGTTCAAGCACAGCGTGTTTGTCGAGTTCGCGTCTGCGGACGAGATGCAGGCCTTCCTCGAGCGCGCCAAGGCCGAGGAGCCCGAGCAGGACGGTGGCCATGCGATCAAGTACACCGACGGCACCAAGCTGCTCGTGATGAGCAAGCCCGCGTACGTCTCGATGAAGATGAAGGAGAAGGGTATTGACCCGAGCCAGAACCCCCCGCCGTCCAAGGGCGGCCGCAAGTTCAATGCTTTCCGCGAGATGGAGCGCGAGCGCCAGGGCGCTGGTGCTGCGCCGGCGAACACGCGCGCCGAGCCGCTCGAGTTTGAGTACAACGGCTCCAAGCTCACGACGCGCCCTGACGGCACCGTCGACGCCGAGCAAGTCGCCGTCCCCGCTCAGAGCGTGCTCCGCTTCACCGGCGCTGCGGCGACCGGCAGCTGGAAGGACCTGAAGGACACGCTCACGACGCTGCACCCCACGTCGTTCGTCGAGTTCCCCGCGGAAGCGACGGAGGGCGTCGTCGGCTTCCGCGACCCCGTCTCAGACGAGAAACTCGCACAGATCCAGGAGCACGGCATCACCGTCGGCGGCCAGCCCGTGCAGTGGGCGCGTGTCGGTGAGGAGGAGGCTCGTGCATTCTACGTGGAACGCGCGAACTTCCGTGCTTCGTTCCTGCTGGACCGCCGCGAGGCCGAGCGGCACGCGCCGCGCCGNCGGGCGCGGACCGCCACCGAGCGAGAAGCGCAAGGCGAACGAGCCGCCGGCCGTGGAGGCCAAGCGCAGCAAGACGGAGGCATAGCTACATAGACTCCGAGGGTAGGTTCGCGAGCATGCGCTGGCGCCGTGCTTCCGAGGAGAGGCGCGCCCGCTCCGACTCTTTCGGCTGCGTCTGCCTGTCGTGCTCGCGCTTGGCAGTGCGCTGCACGGTCTGCGGCGCCTCCCGCAGCGCGAACGCCTTCGCAAGGTGCCCCAGGTGCAGGTGGTTCACGTGGAACAGGTCCTTTTCGCTCGCCGGGTGCGTGGCGTATGCGCGAATGTGCGCAAGGAACGCCGCGCGCGCGAGCGACGCGTGCGCCGGCGCAGCGAGCACCCATCGCTCCAGCGCCATCTGCACGTCCGTGGCGCGCGACTCGTACTCGCGCGCGGCGCCGCCCAGGCCTTCGTAGAGCACGGTATCGTAACCGACCAGCGGGACCGACGCACGCTGTGGCGGCTGCCCCACGACCATGCGGCTCGTCAGTGTAGCGAGCCATGGGCGCTCGTGCGGCAACAGCATGAGCCAGCTTGTGCCGGCACGGCCCACACGCGCCGTACGCCCGACGCGGTGCACGTACTCTTCGACGCCCCCTTCCGTCGGCACATCCATCTGGATCACACAGCCCACGTCCGGCAGGTCCAAGCCGCGCGACGCGACTGACGTGCAGAGCATCACACCGCCGCGCGTCGCGCGCGCCGCGTCTGTGCCGTCGGTCAGCCGATGGAACGCCTGCAGCGAGGCGATCCGCTCTTTCTGGGCCATCGACCCGTGCAGCCGGTAGAGGAAGACGCCGGGGAGCAGCTCGCTGCGGAGCGCAAGCGCATCGTCCGGCGCCTTGTCAGGCGCCGACTCGTCCGAGCGGCCCATACGCACGCCGCCGAGGGCGTGCCAGTGAAAGTCGACCGCGTCCGTGCACGTCAGGAACACCATGACACGCACCGGCGCGCCGTCCGTGCCGCCGCGTGGCAGGCTGCGGCGCAGCAGGGCGAGCAGCACCACCAGCCGCAGCTTGGGCGGCACAAGCACCGCATGCTGCTCCAGCTGCGCCGGCGCCGAGAAGGTGCTGGGCGCAGGGCCCCCGCTGGCCGCCGGCGCCGCGGCCGGCGCGGCGCCCGCGCGCACGAGCAGCGGGTCGTGCAGGGCCGTGCCAGCAAACGCCTGGACATGCTCGTCAAGTGTCGCACTGCACAGCACGAGACGCCGGCGCCACGCCCACCAGGCGATGCCGAGCGAGTCGGTGATCTCGGCGTCGGTCGCGCCCGGCGGGAGCGCGCCGCTCTCCGCCAGGGCCTCGCGCGCGGCACGCACACTGAGCCGGCGGCGCCCGTCGAGCGCCTGGAGGATGCCTGTGAGCTGCGCCTCAAAGCCCATTTCAAGCAGGCGGTCCGCCTCGTCGAGCACGAGCCAGCGGCACTTGCCGACATCCAAGCTCGACGTGTTCTGCAGGTGGTCGAGCAGGCGCCCCGGCGTCGATACCAGGATCGGGCATCCCTTGCGCAGGCGCTGCTTTTCGTGGTTCTTCGTGCTGCCGCCCGTGAGCAGGCCGGGCACGATCCAGCGCGCGCGGCGCTTGGGCGCGCCATCCTCGTCCGTCGACGCGAGCGAGAGGGTAAGCAGGCGCTCTAGGACCTGGTAAATCTGCCGCGCGAGCTCGCGCGTCGGCGCGAGCACAATCGCCAGCGTGCCGACGCTGCGGTCCATAAAGCTCTCTTCTGACAGGGGCAGCAGAGTCTGCAGGATCGGTAGCAGGTACGTGAGCGTCTTTCCGCTGCCGGTCTGCGCCTGGATGAGCACGTCGCGCATCGCCAGCGCGGACGGCGGCGCAGCGAGGAGCGGCGGGATCGCCAGGCGCTGGATCTCGGTCGGACGGCCATGCACGTCCATGCGCTCGCGCAGGTGCGTCGCAATGATGGGGTCGAGACCCAGCTGCTCAAACGTGGCGTCGCCCGACGGCGCATTCGTCGGTGCCGCGCCACGCGCAGCCGGCACAGCCTCCGGCTCCGCGGCGTTCTGCTCGTCGCGCGCAAACAGCGAGGATATGTAGCCGCCTGGACCCTGCGTGCGGGGCCGCGCACCCTCGCCGCCTGCCATCTCGCGCGCGCGCGCGAGCATGCGCTGGTCCGCCGTCGCATGAGCGCGCGCTGCCGCAGGCGCTGGCTTCGCACGCTTGGGCGCCGTGGCTGGCGCGTCGGCGGACGGCGTCGATGCCTCAGACGGCCGCGCACGCTTCGGCCCACGCTTAGCGTCGCGGCGCTGTGCCTTGGGCGCAGGCGCCGTCGTATCAAAGTGCAGCAGCAGCCCGTCGTCGTCCATACGGGTGGCGGCCGCGGTGGGTCTTTTCGCCTCCACATCCTTTTTTTTTGCGCGGCCGTGGAGCGCGGCGTCCGGCGCCGCTTGGTGCGCAACGACGATGGGCAAGACGGCGGGACCTGCGCGGCCCTCGGCGGTGGTGCGCGACCAAGGTCTAGTGTACCGCTCCAAGGCGCGGGGACTGCAGGACACGTCGAATCTGCCGGCGCTGCAGAACCTGCTCAAGCGCCAGCCGTCGGCGTACACGGAAGAGTTCCTGGCGCAGTGGAACCACTATGAGAGTCTGCGCCGGATCTATGCGTCGGGTCTCGGGCAGTCTGTGGAAGGCGCTGATGTGTCGGGTGTGCAGAGCGTGCGCATGAGCAAGGACCAGCAGGCGCAGCTGGAGCAGCTCGTGTCGTTTGTCACGCAGCTGGCGCCGAGCTACCCGGCGGTGACCAAAGAGCTGCCCTCGCACCTCAGTGAGCTCCTGCTCGAGCACCACGCGAGCTTGAGCCCGGATCTGCGGCGCACATGCCTCCGGTGCCTCGTGATGCTGCGCCACCGGCAGGTCATCACCAGCGAGACGCTGCTCCGGACGCTGTTCCCCCTGCTGAGCCGCACGACGTCGTCGGAGATGCGCACGACGATTCTGAATGCCATTGTGCACGATCTCAAGCAGGCGAACCACAAGACGAAGGACCCCCGCCTGAACCGCATGGTGCAGGGCCTGCTCTTTGGTATGGTCGAGCGGGGCCTCCCTGCGGATGGCGCCGGCGCCACCGTGCTGCGCCGTGCAGACGCCGAGCTCAAGGGCCGCACAGAGGCGCTCTGGGCCGTGCGTGTCGCTGCGGAGATGTGGCGGCGGCGCATCTGGACGGACGACCGCACGGTGGCGCTCCTGGCCATGGCGTGCACGCACCCCCATCCGAAGGTGCAAGCGTCGGCGGTGCGCTTCTTCCTCGGCGACCTGCACGCGTCGGAGGCAGGGGCCGACGAGAGCGACGACGAGTCGAATCCGCGCGCGGAGCTCGGGCGCCTCGAGCACCAGCGCAAGGTCGGCAAAAAGTCCAAGGCGGGTGAGCGCAAGCTCAAGCTTGCCAAGGCGCACGCGCAGCGGCGCCGCAAGGAGCAGGACGAGAAGGCGCTCGAGCGCGCGGACCAGGACAGCGGCAACATGGCTGCGATCCACCTGCTGCACGACCCGCAGTCGTTCGCGGAGCGCGTGTTTGAGAACCTGACGCGCAACGACAAGCGGCACTCGCTCGAGATGAAGGTGCGCCTGCTGCAGCTGCTGAGCCGCGTCATGAGCGCGCACCGCCTCGCGGTGCTGAGCTTTTACAGCTACCTGGCCAAGTACCTCGTTCCCCACCAAATGCACATCACGCTGATCCTCGTGGCGCTCGCGCAGTCGGTGCACGACCAGACGCCGCCTGACGTGCTTACGCCGGCGCTCCGGAAGATTGCCTATGCGTTCGTGCACCCCGGCGTCGGCGCCGAGGTCGTGGCCGCTGGCATCAATACGATCCGCGAGGTGTGCCGCCGGCAGCCGTGGTGCATGGAGGAGGACCTGCTCGAGGATCTCGTGGCGTACCGCCGCTCCAAGGACAAGGGCGTGAGCGCCGCGTCGCGCGGGCTCATGCAGCTGTACCGCGAGGTGAATCCCGCGATGCTGCGCCGCGCCGAGCGCGGCAAGTCGGGGGCGATGGCGCTGGCCCACGGCCATGCGGCCGAGCGCTACGGCACGGATCGGCGCGAAGTGCATGGGATTCAGGGCATCGAGCTGCTCGAGCAGCACCTCAGGGAGCACGGCGACGACGAGGGCGACGACGACGAGGGCTGGGACGGCTGGGAGCTGGAGAGTGCGTCGGACAGCGACTCGTCCGGCTGGATCAACGTGAGCTCCGACGACGACGAGGGGCACATTGAGCTGGACTCGAGTGACGACGAGGCGCCGCCGCGCGCGGACAAGGCGGCCGATGAGCGGCCGATGAGCGAGCGCGTGCGCGAGTCGCGTCGGCAGCGCAGGGCGGCACGGCAGGCGCGCGCCGAGGCGCCGGCGAGCGACGAGGACGGAGAGGCGCCGCCGGCGCCTGCGCCGACCGAGGCGCCTGATACCTTCTCGGAGCTGGCTACGACGAAGATTTTGACGCCGGCCGACTTTGCCAAGCTGAATGAGCTGCGCCTCGCCGCGGCGGAGGAGAAGGCCAAGGAGGGCGGCGCCGCGGGTGCGCAGGCGCGGCGTGAGCTGGCGGCGCTGCAGCTGCAGAAGAAGCGGACGAGCGGCACAGGCGAGGTCGTCGACGAGTCCGATATCCTGGGCCCGCGGAAGAAGGCCAAGGCCGACTATGAAGAGCGTATGGCGAGCATCCAGAGCGGGCGCGAAGGGCGCGACAAGTTTGGCAGCCGCAAGGGCAAGAAGAACAAGGAGGTCGCGAGCAGCTCGACGAACCGGCAGAAGGCGCGCGGCAAGAACTTCCAGATGGTCGCGCATAGCTGGGGCGTGCGCAGCAAGAAGAAGGCGTCGCTGCGCGAGAAGAGCAAGCGTCTGCGGAAGCATGTGACGCAGGCGAAGAAGCGGCTCAAGTAGGGCGGTAGAACGAGGACGTGGTACGCACATGCTCCCACTCGACGCGCAGGAGCACCCAGATGCTGCGGCGCACGAGCTCGAGCGCCTCGAAGAGGAGCAGGCCGCGCTGCCACTCGAGCAGGTACTGCCAGTGGGAGCTGAGCTTGACCGACCACGTGAAGCGCAGCACGAGGTTGACCGCGAGGAGCACCCAGTACACGCTCGTGGGCAGCGGCAGCGGCTTTTCAGGCGCGCGCAGCACGCTCGGCTGGCGTGCGTGCGCGCCGTGGCGCTGCATGAGCGCCACGCCGTCGTCGCTCGCATCCGACGGGGTGCGGCGGTGCAGCGGGGGGAGCCGCGCGCGGGGCTGCTGAAGCATGGCGCGGAACGACGGCAGGTGCAGCAAATCGAGGCCCCAGTCGTTCGTCACGTCCCACCAGAAGGAAAAGAGGGTATTCACAAGCACGGAGACGTACCAAAGGAGCTCGACGGCGCGCGACGGCGGCGCCGCGGCCGAGCGCAGCCAGATGACAGGCAGGGCGCTCATGTACTTCAGCGCATTGTACAGGGGACGCGTCGAGCGTGTGGGGTGCGTGCGCGACGTAGAGTACTCGCATAGGCACTGCCGCAAGCGCACCACGTACGGCACACTGATCAGAGCCGGCACGGCCAGGTGCATCTCGGCGCGCCATAGCTCGCGGTCGTCGAGGCGCTGGCCGGCGAACAGGTACACGAGCACCACGAGCGAGAGCCACACATCGCCGAGCACCTTGGCGAACGAGGTGAGCACGTCAGCGGCAATCACGTCCGAGAACGCGATCGTCTGCCGCAGCGACGGCGTCGCGAGGCGCTGGAGCGTGTGTAGCCACGCGCGAAGGAGCGGGCGGAACGGCCCGGGCGCGAGCCACAGCGCAATAAGGCCTAGGATCGTAGCGGCCTCCCATGCCTGCGCGTACAGCGTGCGCGCGCCAGTCGCGGGATCCGTGTTGGCGCGGTAAAAGAGCCAGCACACGGTGGCCCATGCGACGTGGCACACGGCCAGCAGGTACAGCGTGTCGGCGCCGCTGCGGTGGGCGGCCTCTGGCAGTGAGTGGCCCTCGTGCTCATGCGTGAGCGGCAGGTGCGCGCCCGGTGGTCGGCTGGACGCGCCCCACGGGTTCATGCCCCAGTACGCGAGGACCTGCATGTCCACGCCGAAGCCAAGGATGCACAGCGCCGTCATGAGCACGACACGAAAGATGGGCGGGAGGAAACGCGCGAACGTTGCGTCGTACGCCGTGGGTGGGGGCGCCTGCGCTGCAGCGACACAGGCCGCCGCGCCAAGCACGGCGACGAGCAACCACGCGCGGCGGCGCATCGCGGAGTGGAGGAAGACTAGGGGAAACACAGGATGGGGCGTCCCGATATGGAGCTAGAGAACCGGCATCGTACATCACGACGGCCGCAAAGACGGCGTCTATGGGTTGTCCCTTTTGTGCCACTCAAGCCAGAGCAAGCATGGCAGCTTACGCGTCGCGGACCTTGACGGTACCGCGGTGCAGACCCGTGCGGCGGGCGGCAATGAGACCGACCTTCTGACCGGGCACCGCACCGCGCTTGACGGTCGACGAGTGACCAATGTGCTGGTGGTTACCACCACCGTGGGGGTGGTCGACGGGGTTCATGGCCACACCACGAGTACGAGGCCAGCTGTTGCGCTTGACGCGGTACTTGTAGTAGGCACGACCGGCCTTGAGCATGGGCTTGTCGATACGGCCACCGCCGGCGACGATACCGACCGTGGCACGCGCAGCGCTCGGCACGGTCTTCTTCACACCGGACGGCAGGCGGATACGCGAGGTGAGGCCATCGGCGTCGTGGCCAATGACCGTCGCGTAGTTGCCCGAGGTGCGCGCGAGCGTGCCGCGGTCACCCGACTTGCTCTCGACGTTGCACACGATGGTACCCTCGGGGAGCGAGCTGAGGGGGAGCACGTTGCCGACGTTCAGCATGGCCTTCTTGCCGCAGTACACGAACTGGCCGGTGTGCATGCCCTCGGTCGCAATGAACGTCTCGGTGCGGAGCTTGTAGCGGTAAGGGTCACGGAAGGTCACCTTGGCGAGCGGCGCGCCACTGGGGTCAGTCGAAAAGCACGTACCGGCCCGCGTCGTGGACAATCTCCTTGACGAGACCGCGGATGTAGCCGTTGCGCTCGGCAAAGTCGTAGGCGCGCAGCTTGGCCGGCGCCTTGTTCAGGCGCGTGTGGGCCTTGAAAATGCCACCGCTCTTACGTTGAGCACGGATCACTGCGTCATGTTAGCTTCAGCTCTTCGCAGGCGGCGCGCGACACATACCACGTCCCATTGTCTTGCCTCGAAGTGGTAGAGACCAAGCTGCGGCGGCCACTTTCTCCTTCTCGACCCCGGCGGAACTCGACACATCACGTGCATTTTGCAGTTTTACACTCGGCCGAGCATGGACGTCGCGGCCGCCGCCCGCCGCCGCCGCCGCGCCTCCACACGATCCGCCCCCAGCAGGTACGTACGGGGCGCCGCCGCCGGCAGCGCAGGATGACACCTTCACATACCTATCTATCTTGTCCGAGCGCCCGTGTGGACCGTGAATTCTGCAATGCTGAAGCGATGCCTGCGGCGGCGCATCTTTCCAGAACTTACGCCAGCTTGGAGTCTACAGATCGACTAGCACCGGCGCCTCGTCGTCGTCGTCGGCCTCGACCTCCTCGTCGAGGCGCGCGTCCAGCGTCCACGCAAAGCGCGCATGCACCACTGCACTGAGCGCGCGCCACGCTTGCACGAGGCGCTCGTGCGGCGGCGCAGGCCCGTCCGGCCGCGCGGCACGCGCCGCCCACGCGCCCAGCGCGCGCGCGATGTGGGCACGCAGCTGCGCGAGTGCCTGCAGGACGCGCGCCTCGTACGGCGCGAGCTCCGATGTCCACACAGTCGTAGGTAGGGCCCCACACTGCGCCGTAAACGTATGCATCCACGCCACATGCGCCTCGAGCTGCACGTCCAGCGTGCACGCCGCGGCCGTCGCCGCGTCCCACTCGGCAGGATGCAGAGCATGCGGCGCCGGCGCGCCGAGGCGCGCGCCCGCATAGCAGAACAGGTCGACGAGCGCGAGCCAGTGCTCCAGCGCCCCCGCATGGTTCGCACACCGCACAAGGAGGAAGCACAGCTCCGCCTCGCGCAGCAGCGGCCCTGCATCGTCACGCTTAGCGTCCTCGGCGGCGCTCGCCTGCGCAAGCACCTGGTCCAGCCGCCACGACTTGTCCATGCTCCACTGCGTGCGCTCGGCGCCCTGTGCGCCTGGTGGCCAGCTGTGCGCGAGGCCCACGGGCGTAAACGCAAGGCCCGGCGGCACCGCGGACGGGGTATCGGGCAGGCGCTGCGCACGCAGCTCGCGCACGGTCGCGAGGGGATCAGCGGGCCCCACGGGCGTGAACGAGTCGCATGTCGCGTCGCCGGCGTGCTCGTGCGTGCGGAAGACGCGCGCAAGCGTGCGGGGGCTCTGTGCGAGCCAGTGCGTGAGGGCCCTCCAGCCCGCGCCCGCCTCGCCTGGGTACGGCGCGAGATGCGCGTCGAGCGTCTGGAGGTGCTCTTGCGACACAGCGGCCGGCGTGCGCGCATCGGTGCCCGGCGCGACGGCCCACGTATCCGTCGGCGCATCGTATGTGCGCACAAATACCTCGTGCGGCGCCGTGTACAGAAACAGGACGGAGCGCACGCCCTCGGTGGCCAGGGCGTCGTGCCGGTCGTCGTCCCACGCACCCGCCTGCCATGCGAGGCAATGGAGACCGGGCGGCACCATCTTGAAGCCCTGGAAGTGCGTGTCGACCACGTACGCGTGCGTGTCGAGCGCTATGTGCGCGCCGCGCGGGAGACCCGCCAGCAGCAGGAACGCATGCCGCGCCCACAGAGCGTGGGCCTCCGCCGCGCTGGGGCGGCTGGACATGGTGGAGGTGGCGGTCTACGGCGCGACGGCGTCGAGCGTCCACTCTACGAGGGAGCGGCCGTTCTTCCATGTGGGGCCCTGGACCACGCGCGCGATATCGGCGTCGCTATCGGCGTGCGGCGCACACAGGTCGCGGAGGAGCGTGTCGACAAGCCCGATGCGCCGCTCGTCTTCCTGGCTGCCAGGGAGCACGCGGGGCGTGCCTTTTTTCGAGACAATGACGGTGCGGAGGCGCGCGCCGCGCTCGAGATCCTTGCGTGCGCGTGCGACCTTGTGTGTGAGGTCGTTTTCCGTGACGTTCCACGACAGCTGCAGGACTTTGGGCGGCGCGGCGCGCGGCGGCGCCTTTTTCTTCTCGCGCTCTTTCTGGTACGCCTGGCGCTTGCTGATGAGCCGGCAGATGGGCAGCTCGCTGATGTGCCACTCGGCGCGGTCGCGTGCCTCCGCCGGCGCCTCGGTCACCTGGAGCAGGGCGTATGCCTTGCGGTCGATCTTGGCGAGGATGTCGCTCGGCTGAAACGGCCCTTGCAGCTGCCCCGACGCGGGGTCCACGAGGCGCACGAGCGGCGCGCGGATGTCCTCGTCACGCAGCTTCAGGTTCTTGTCCGACGCGCGGAGGAGTGTCGAATGGAACGTCCGCAGGCCGGCGCCACGTAGCCCAGTGAGCAATCTGGCGGGCAGCCGTGTCGTGGGGCCACGCCGAGTCAGCGACGGCAGAGCGAAAAGACGCATGCTTCAAGAGGCCAAGGAAGTACAGTGCCTGGGGGTATGTGAGGTACTTGGCGTACGCAGGCGCGCGAACGTAGTCGAGGTAGTTGAGGTAGCGCAGGAACGCGGGGTCGTCAAAGTAGCCCTGCTGCGATAGCTGGTGCAGGTAAAACGGGTTGCTGAGCGCCGAAAGAAACTCGAGGTCGCGCGAGAACCGCTGCTGATTCGCTTGGCGTACGGGATCGAGGTCCGGCGGCGCGCCTCCAGCGGCGGGGGGCATGCAGAGGGAGGGAGCGCCGCGCGGCCGATATGTGGAGGCTTAGTTCCCCGACCCACGGCGTCGCAGCGCGGGCGAGCCACAGCGTCGCCTCCGTGATGCAGGACCGGGCGTGCGAGACGCCGGCCGGGGGCGCACTGCGCCTCGTGCTGCGGCACGTCCATGCGGTGACGTCGGCCATGCGTACGAGTCCGCGGTGGATGCAGGCGGGCAGCGCGCCGAACGCGCTGCTGAGCTCCGCCACCACGAGCACCGCGGCGCTGAGCCTGACGCGCGCGGCGTATGTGCTGGCACGCGCGGATCTGCCGGGCGAGGACGAAGCGCCGGGCGCCGAGGCCGCGCGCGAGTCGGAGCCTGCGAACGTTGGACTGCTG
This sequence comes from Malassezia sympodialis ATCC 42132, assembly GCF_000349305.1. Lineage (NCBI taxonomy): Eukaryota > Fungi > Basidiomycota > Malasseziomycetes > Malasseziales > Malasseziaceae > Malassezia > Malassezia sympodialis. Next base: position 424,336 of record NW_017387807.1, on the reverse strand, counting down.
GGCGGCTTCACGGTGCTGCGCGCGCAGCTCCGCCTCGTGTCCGATGTGGGCGCACTGCCTCTGCCGCTGGTCCTCAAGCACTTTCTCGGTGTGATTGTGAGTGCGCGCACCTCGGGCGCCGTGACGCAGGTGGCACTCGAGGCCGTCGCATCCTTCCTCGACCGCGGTCTCTTCCGCTCGTCGAGTGTGGGCCTGGAGCGCGCCGTGCAGGACGTGGCGCATGCGGCGAGTCACTGCCGCTTTGAGCCGTCGGACGCGGGTCGCGACGAGGTCGTCCTGCTCTCGATCCTCGATCTGATGTATGCGCTCGTGTGCCGACGCGCGACGACCGACGACGGCTCGTGCGGTGCGCCTCTGGTCGATATGCTCGGCGACGAGAGTGTGTGTGAGTTGATGGAGACATGCTTGAGCATGTGCTGCCAGACGCGGCTCAGCACCGCGCTGCGGCGCACCGCCGAGCAGAAGATGATCTGCATGCTGCGCGAGATCTACTCGCGTCTCGCCACGGTGCCCCTCGACAGGGACGAGGCGTACGCGGCGAGCGGTCGCGCGCCGGAGCCGGAGCTCGCTACGCTGACCGCCGCGCCGGTGGGCGCCGACGCGGAGGACGAGAAGCGTCTGCATATGGCTATGCCCGACCCGAAGAGCCGCTCGATCCCCGCAGCGGGCGGCGGCGACGCGCCTGAGGCGGCGCAGGGGGCTGAGGACGCCGAGGCGGCGCAGGGGGCTGAGGACGCCGAGGCGGCGCAGGGAGCTGAGGACACCGAGGCGGCGCAGCGGGCAGAGGAGGCAGCGGCGCCCGGCGTGCAGGAGGCAGCCGCCCCCGGCGCGGACGACGCGGCGCCCACGAGCGAGCCCATTCTGAACAGCGAGGGAGCGCCAAGCGCTGCGGCGCCGCTGGCGGACGATCCGGCGCGCGCGCCGGCGGTGCTGCAAGCGCCGTTCAGCCTGCCGGCGCTCAAGGAAGTGCTGCGCGTTGTCATCTCGCTCCTGGACCCCGGGAATTTGCGACACACCATGACGATGCGGCTCTTGGGTCTCTCGCTGCTGGGCGCGCTGCTCGAGACACACAGCGCGCTGCTTATGCGCTTCCCGTCGCTGCGTGCCCTGCTGGAAGACTCGGCGTGCCGCTACCTGCTGCAGCTTGCCAACGCCGAGCAGCCCCTGCTGGTCGCCGGCAGCCTGCGGGTGCTGATTCTGCTCCTGCAGGAGCAGCGCACGCACCTCAAGATGCAGCAGGAGCTCGTGCTGCAGTTCCTCCTGCAGCAGCTGCGGCCCGCGCAGGCAGCGCCCGAGGCGCCGTGGCGCACCGCAGGCGAGGCGCCCGTGTCGCCCGTGTCGCTCCCGTCGTTCCGCGCGAGTGCGCAGGGCGAGATGCGTGAGCTGTTCACCGAGGCGCTGGCCAGCCTGCTCGAGGTCGAGCAGGGCGCGCCGGATGTGCTCGTGGCGCTGTGGCGCAACTACGACTGCGACATGAGCTGTGCGGACCTGTACCAGCAGGTGACGCACTTTCTGTGCCTCGCGCTCTTTTCGCCGCCGAGCGGCGCGACGGGCCGTGCGGGCGTCCCGGGCCTCGCGCTCGTGGCGCTGGATCTCGTGCTGAGCCTCGTGGCGCGCATGGCTGAGCGGCACGAACAGCCGGCGCCGGTAGATGCGGCGCTGCCGGACGCGCTGCGTGCGGCGCGCGCGCGCAAGGAGGTGCTGGCCGCGGGCGCCGCGGCGTTCAATGAAAAGCCGAAGCACGGCATTGCGTTCCTGGAGCAGGCGGGGCTCCTGGCCCCCGATGCGCCGGCGCGCGCGGCGAGTCTGGCGCGCTTCCTCAAGGACTCGGCGCTCGTCGACAAGCGCCTACTGGGCGACTACATCTCGCGTGCCGAGAACCTCGATGTGCTCTCTGCGTTCCTCGACCTGTTCGACTTTTCCGACATGGACGTGGCGGAAGCCATGCGCGGCCTGTGTGAGGCGTTCCGCCTGCCCGGCGAGGCGCAGCAGATTGCGCGCATCACGGAGACGTTTGCGCACAAGTACTTTCTCACGCAGCCGGCGGGCATCCGCAGCGAGGACGCGGTGTATGTGCTGGCGTACAGCATCATTATGCTCAACACGGACCTGCACAACCCCCAAGTCACGCGGCGCATGACCATCGCCGACTACCAGCGGAACCTGCGCGGCGTGAACGACGGGCAGGACTTTGACGAGGCGTACCTCGCGGCGATCTACGACAGCATCCGGCGCCGCGAGATTGTCATGCCCGAGGAGCAGGCGGGCCAGCTCGGCTTTGACTACACGTGGAAGGAGCTGCTGCGCCGCGCGCGCCTCGGGAACGAGCTGCTGCCGGTGCCGGACGGCGCCCTGGACGCCGACCTGTTCCGCACGAGCTGGCGCCCGTTTGTCGCGAGCATCGTGCAGGCGTTTGCGACGCTGCAGGACGAGCACCTGCTCCAGCGCGTCATCGCCGGCTGCCGGCAGTGCGCGGAGCTCGCGCGCGCGTACGACGTGCCGGACGTGTTTGACTACATGGTCGAGCACCTCGCGCAGGCGACGGGCCTGCTCGACACGGCGGCCGACGCCTCAGCGCATGCGCTGTACGAGCACGACGGCACGCAGATCACCATCTCGCCGCTGTCCGTCGCATTTGGCAGCCACTTCAAGGGCCAGCTCGCCGCCGTGGTGCTCTTCACGATTGCGCACAGCCACGGGCCGTCGCTGCGCACGAGCTGGGGCAGCCTGCTGCAGTGCATCGAGAGCCTGCTGTGCCATGCGCTGCTGCCGCCGCGCATGGCCACCATGGTCGACTACGACGGGGAGGCGGTGCCTGTGCCGCTGACCGGCAAAGACGCGGCGCCGCTGCCGAGCCAGGCGCCCGCGGGCCTCTTCTCCACGCTCTCGAGCTACTTCTTGTCGCCGTACGGCTCGGCGGCCGAGCCGATGGACGTGTCCGAGGCCGATGTGGAAAGCACGCTCTGCACGCTCGACTGCCTGGCGTCGTGCCAGCTCGACGACATGCACGAGCGCGTGCTCGCGCTCCCTGCGCCGGCGCTGCACACGTACGTGGAGGCCCTGCTGGCACGCCTGGCCGCGCTGCCGCCCGCGCCCGAGTACCGCGCCGCGCCGCTCTACTGGCTCGAGCAGCTCGAGCGGGCTCTGCGTGCGCATCCCGCCCTCCTTGCGGCCTATGGGACGCAGGCCATGGAGTGCCACACGTCGCGCATCGCGCAGGCCGCGCGCCTGCCGCCGCTGGAGCTGGAGCGCGCCGTGTTTGGCGCGCTGCGCCTCGTGGCGGCGTACGCCACGGCCGAGGGCGTCGCTGCGGCGCCCGGCGCCGCCCACACGCAGCTGGTGCGTGTGATGCAGGCGCTGCGCGATGTGCCAAGTGCGCTGCATGCGACCGTCTCGCCCGCGTTCCTCGCCGGCCTCGAGACGGTCGTGCGTGGGCAGGGCGTGCCGCTCGATACGGACGACGAGTGGCGCGCGCTCCTGCACCTCTTCTCGACGTTTGCGCGTGTGCGGCGCGCGCCGACGGCGCGCGCGGCGCTCGCGCTCGCGGCGCACCTGCTTGCCGCGCCCACGGCGCTCTCGCTCCCGCCGCTCATTGAGCTTGTGCGCGATCTGCTCTCGAGCGCGGACCGTGCGCTGTGGCACCACGAGACGGGCGCGGCGCGCCGCACGCTCACTGAGAAGCGCGAGCTGGGCGAGTGGATGGCGGCGGCGCATGCGGCGAGTGCGCCAGCGCTGCAGGCGCTCTCGCAGGTGCGCGACACGCTCCCGGCACTCGTGCGCGCGGCGCCGGACGCCGGCGCGGCGTGGGCCGAGTACTGGCTCCCGCTGCTCGCGGCGCTGTCGCAGCCGTGCGTAAGCATGCACCGCCCGACGCGACTCGCAGCGCTGTCGTGCCTGCAGCAGACGGTGCTGTCGCCGGCGCTGCTGGAGCCAGCGCCGCTCGCGCGGCACCGCGAGGCGCTGCTGGGCCAGATCCTACTGCCGCTGCTCGAGACGCTCCTGGCGCCCGAGACCGCGCGCGCGGACGCTGCGTGCGCGTCGGCGCCGAGCGACCCCGCGGCCTCGCTGCCGGAGGCGCAGGCGCACGTGTGCCTGCTCGTCTGCCGCGTGTGGGTGCGCGACGTCGGCGTGCTGCTGCGGGACGCGCCGAGTGATGTGGAGGCGGCGGGGGCGCAGCGGGTGGTGCGGCTGTGGAAGGGTGTGCTGGGCGCCACGGCGCACGTGCTGCAAGGCACGGCGCGGCCGTCGCACGAGCTGATCGAGGAGCAGCTGAAGAATATGGTGCTTGTGATGCATGCGGCGGGCTACCTGGTGGAAGGCAGTGCGCCTGGCACGCTGCGCCGCGCGATCTGGGTCGAGACGTGGCGGCGCATGGACGCGCTGCGGCCGGCGCTGCGGGACCTCGTGGCGCAGGCTACCTCATAGCTATCTAGCAGCAGCCACCGCTGCTGAGGGACGAGACGTTCTGCCCCTGGCCGACCTTGAGGGTGGACTTGCCTGCGCCGCCCGCGTTGTTCTGGAGCGAGGCGGCGCCCATGCGGTCCTTGATCTGCTGGGCCATCGTCAGGAAGGCCTGCTCGACGTTGGTGGCGTCCTTGGCGCTCGTCTCGAGCACGGGGATGCCGAGCTCGTCGGCGAACTTTTTCGCGGTCTCAAAGTCGACGACCTTGCTGCTGGCGAGGTCCGCCTTGTTGCCGACGAGCAGCTTGTTGACGCCCTCGCACGCGTACCGCTCAATCTCCTGGAGCCACTGCTTGACGTTCGCGAACGTCGCCTCGTCGGTGACGTCGTACACGACGATGATGCCGTGCGCGCCGCGGTAGTACGACGACGTGATCGTGCGGAAGCGCTCCTGGCCGGCAGTGTCCCAGATCTGCAGCTTGACCGTCTTGCCCTCCAGCTCGATCGTGCGGATCTTGAAGTCGACGCCGATCGTCGAGATGTACGACTCGGTATACGTGTCGTCCGCGAAGCGCAGCAGCAGACACGACTTGCCGACGCCCGAGTCGCCGATCAGCAGCAGTTTGAACAAATAGTCATAATCCGGTGACAGGCCCGTCATGGTCGAGGGTGAGGGCGGGCGGCGCCCGACCGCCGTGTGTCAGCCTGAGTCAGCTCCTGGCCGGGGGCCCGCTTCCCCCCGCCTCCCCCGCGCCCTCTCCTCGAACCATGGTGAGCGAGTCGCTGGTGCATGCGTGTGCGGGCGGCGCGGGCGGCCTCGTGGCCATGACCGCGACGTACCCCCTGATGGCAATTTCGACGCGCGCGGCGGTGGACCGCTCGCGGAAGCCCGGCGAGTCGCTGGTCCAGGCCGTCCGCACGGTCCTCGCCGAGGAGGGGCTGCTCGGCCTGTACGACGGCCTCGGGTCGTCGCTCCTCGGCATTGGCGTGAGCAACTTTGTGTACTACTTCTTCTTCGAGGCGGCGCGCGACTTTATCCTCACGTCCAAGCGCCTCACGCGCTCGACGACCGCGGCCCTCGGCACGCTCACGACGCTCGAGAGCATCGTGGCCGGGCTCCTCGCCGGCTCCGCGACGGCGGTCGCCAGCAACCCGATCTGGGTCGTCAACACGCGCCAGACGGTGCGCACGACGAGGCGCACGAGCGAGGGCGCGGCCGCCCCCGTCCTGCGCCGCCTCTCGTTCCTCGCGACGCTCCGCAGCATCGTCGAGAAGGACGGCGTGCGCGCGCTGTGGAAGGGCATCGGGCCCGCGCTCGTGCTCGTGACGAATCCCGTGCTGCAGTACACCGCGTTCGAGCAGCTCAAGACGTGGGTGCTCGCGAGCCGCGCCGCCGCGCGCGGCCGCGCGCAGCCGCTGCGCGACTGGGACTACTTCTGGCTCGGCGCCCTGAGCAAGCTCATCGCGACGGGCATCACGTACCCGCAGATCGTCATCAAGGCGCGCCAGCAGGCCATATCGAACGACGCGGACCGCCCCCAGCGGGCGAACGTGTGGACGGCCATGACCGACGTCGTCCACGAGGAGGGCCTCGGCGGCCTGTACCGCGGCATCTCGTCGAAGCTGCTACAGTCGATTCTGACGGCGGCCATCCTGTTTGCCTCGAAGGAGCGCATCTACCAAATGACCAAGACGGTACGTCGCGCCGACTCACACAGCTCCTGGCCCCGTAGACTCAGAGTGCGTGCCACTGCCCCTGGCGGCACACGTGTGTAGCGCGCGCCCCATCGAACACGCCCAGCTCGGCAGTCACGCCCGGCAGCGCCGCCTGCACCGCCTCGCCCAGCGCCACGAGCCGCCGCTCGACCGGGCGCAGCGCCTCGGCGCC